>NC_091468.1:64424635-64792135 GCF_027789765.1 Dendropsophus ebraccatus | reverse complement strand
CGCTCCATGTAATAGGGCCCTTACCCTGATTATCGCTCCGTGTAATAGGGCCCTTACCCTGATTATCGCTCCGTGTAATAGGGCCCTTACCCTGATTATCGCTCCGTGTAATAGGGCCCTTACCCTGATTATCGCTCCGTGTAATAGGGCCCTTACCCTGATTATTGCTCCGTGTAATAGGGCCCTTACACTGATTATTGCTCTGTGTAATAGGGCCCTTACCCGGATTATTGCTCCGTGTAATAGGGTACTTACCGTGATTATCGTTCCGTGTAATGGGGGCCCTTACCCTGATTATCGCTCCGTGTAATAGGGTACTTACCGTGATTATCGCTCCGTGTAATAGGTCCCTTACCCTGATTAGCGCTCCGTGTAATAGGTCCCTTACCCTGATTATCGCTCCGTGTAATAGGGCCCTTACCCTGATTATCACTTTGTGTAATAGGTCCCTTACACTGATTATTGCTCCGTGTATTAGGGCCCTTACCCTGATTATTGCTCCGTGTATTAGGGCCCTTACCCTGATTATCTCTCCGTGTAATAGGGCCCTTACCCTGATTATCACTTTGTGTAATAGGTCCCTTACACTGATTATTGCTCCGTGTATTAGGGCCCTTACCCTGATTATTGCTCCGTGTATTAGGGCCCTTACCCTGATTATCTCTCCGTGTAATAGGGCCCTTACCCTGATTATCTCTCCGTGTAATAGGGCCCTTACCCTGATTATCGCTCCGTGTAATACGTCCCTAATTCCAGTGCGTTACACTAGATAACATTGATTATATGTGTTTGAGAATACGTCATGTATGCTATATTTTGATCAAGAGAAGAAAGAAAATCTATATTTTTATTTTTGTATCACAGTTCAATAAACACCAGAGTAATTTAATGTAAATATTTATTTTGTTCTTTTTCGGCATTTACACTTTTGTCACTACTCCCTAGAAACGCCACAAACACATAACAGGAGTGCAAGGAGGTTCATAAATATCGCACATTAAGAGCTTTTGGGTAACAGTAAATGGCAATATTCCAGCTTACAAAAAATAAGCAACTTCAATAGGTTTCAGTAACAGACATCACTGAGTTAAAGCTTCTGGTGTGAGATCAGGATCAGTACATGGTAACTCCGGTGTGAGATCAGGATCAGTACATGGTAACTCCGGTGTGAGATCAGGATCAGTACATGGTAACTCTGGCTTCTGGTGTGAGATCAGTATCAGTACATGGTAGGTAACTCCGGTGTGAGATCAGGATCAGTACATGGTAACTCCGGTGTGAGATCAGGATCAGTACATGGTAACTCTGGCTTCTGGTGTGAGATCAGGATCAGTACATGGTAACTCCGGTGTGAGATCAGGATCAGTACATGGTAACTCTGGCTTCTGGTGTGAGATCAGGGTCAGTACATGGTAACTCTGGCAGTGTCAGAATCTGTTTTAAAGTCATCGGGTTTTAAGGGTCGTTGTGCTAGAACACGGTCTGTGCTATAAGTCCGGTCACGTTATTCCCTCAATAATAAAAGTGTCGCCATGTTGTAGTGCAGTTCGCTCCTTAGCGCCTCATTTTGCTTGATGGTTCATAAAAGCTCATGAAGAAAATCATAGCGGATCAGCAGCGGGTGACACAGGGACGTCTCATCATTGGCAGAGTAATCGGTCCATAAGAATCAGTGGCAGCCCTTCGCTTCCTTCTCCTGTTCAGGTCTCGAGTAACTGAAGAAGTATATAAAACCGTTGGCATTACCACAGTAGGTGACAATACTTTTGCATATGTTAAAGACGCGCCTCGGGGATCTTCATTTCAGGCTGACGCAGTCCTGTTAAGAAAGGAAACCAGATTTAAAATTTGCAGATGTTTTCTAGAGTTTGCATCATTGCTGTTCAGAACGTGACAAAGCCTGCAGAGTCATCTCATCATCATAAGATGTCAGGGAATTTAAAGGGATTATCCGGTCAGGTAAAATACATGCTAAATCATTCCTCCTCCTGGAGACTAACAATTCATACTTATAAAATACCTATTCAGTCTCCTTCCCCCAGTACTGACCGCTGCTTTCTGCTGAAGACATCTCTCTTTCCCCATCTCCCCCTCCCTTCTGAGACAGATGATGTAAACTGGTTTTGGTGACCTCACTGTGATTAATCCCCCTGGAATTACAGAGTGCAGAGATAGCCGACCAGAGACGGTAATTACATGTGTTTACATCAGCCGCCTAGGAAGGGGGGAGGGGGGAGACGAAGAGAACAGCTCAGAGACAGTTTTCTGTGTCTTCAGGAGAAATTTTACCTAACCAGAATACCCTTTTAATGTGAGCTGATGGCACAATGCACAATAGTAAGTGAATACACTCAGGTGAACTGCATACTCCTCAGAAGTCTGTACTCCATCTATTCACGGAGACTGTACAAAACACGTTGTGGCCTTACTGCAATTCTTAAAGAAGCACTCCCCCCCCCCTTTATTTAATTGACTCCCCAGGTGCATGATAACTCCTATACTCACTCATGATAACCGTTTTCCCCCATTACTACACTAATAATGGCTCCGACACCGTTCAGATCCTGCTGGTGCCTATGTTTCATCTCCTCTGACCCCCTTGATTCTCCAGGACCAGAAAACATTGTCTTTAATGCATCTATATTAGAGCGCTTGTATAGAGACACATAGAAGTCACTGACTTCCGGCCTCCGAAGCACTGGAGTAACCACATGGGTAAGCAATAATCTCAGGTGAGTATATGGGCGAACCTGCAACCGGGAGCCAATAAAGAAAAAAAAAAAGAAGGGCGGGGGTGCTTCTTTAAAGGAGAAATCCGGCAAATTTTTTTATAAAAGTATTGTATTAACGCACAAAAGTTATACAAATCACCAATATACACTTATTATGGGAAATGCTTATAAAGTGCTTTTTTCCCTGCACTCCTGGATAACATGGTGATGTCACTTGCTGGATAACATGGTGATGTCACGACCCGACTCCCAGAGCTGTGCGGGCTGTGGTTGCTGGAGAGGATGATGGCAGGGAGATGCTCATTGTCCCTCAGTGTCCTGTGTCCCTCAGTGTCATCCTCTCCAGCAGCCACAGACATCACCATGTTATCTAGGAAGTGACATCACCATGTTATCCAGGAAGTGACATCACCATGTTATCCAGGAAGTGAAGCCTTGATGCAGTAGTAAGTGCAGGGGAAAAAGCACTTTATAAGCATTTCCCATAATAAGTGTATATTGGGGATTTGTATGAATTTTCGGGGGTAATAAAATACTTTAATAAAAATTTTCACCAGTCTTCTCCTTTAAGGCATACTACATACTTTTATACTAGTAGGGGTCAGTTCTGTAGAACACTTTGGTAGGGCTGCCATAGAGGTTCATGAAGCCAATACTATAGCCCCATATTGTGTTTTTTTCGGACATATTCTAAATCATAAAACATGTTATATAGATAATGACAATAACAATTTAAAGTATCAAGGGGAAAAAGCAGTTTATAGAGTGTTATAACCAGATGAATATTTCATGTCTCACCAAGTTTTCCTTCCACGTCTGCCATAGCTTGTTTATCCATGGTGAAGATGGCGGTGTCACCCCTAGGAAATAACAGATGAAAGCTCCATTAAACAACAGAGGAGTGCTTCCATAATCCAGGGAGACTCTCTTGAAATGAGACAGATGCTCCAGGTGAAGGTAAACGATATCACACGTTATTCCCGACAATTATGGAAGAGGCAGAATACGGACGTCATCAGTATATGTGCACCTATAGTCTACTATACAGGCAGGGCTGAAATTACCACTAGACACACGTGGTCCAGTGACTAGGGCAGCACCTTGCAACACCAGGGAGCAGGGGGAAGGAAACAACTTTTTATTATTATTTATTTTTTTTTAGTCTCCCACCTCCCGTTCAGACATCTCAAAGGGTGGGAGTGGGGGTATGGTGGTGTTATCTAGTCACAGAATGGTGGTGTTGGTCAGATCTGGTGTGGCAGTGTTATCCAGTCACAGTATGACGGTATCTGGTTTTGCGGC
Organism: Dendropsophus ebraccatus; assembly: GCF_027789765.1. Classification (NCBI taxonomy): domain Eukaryota; kingdom Metazoa; phylum Chordata; class Amphibia; order Anura; family Hylidae; genus Dendropsophus; species Dendropsophus ebraccatus. The sequence continues at coordinate 64,788,101 of NC_091468.1, read as the reverse complement.
GTTATCCAGTCACAGTATGGCGGTATTAGTCAGGTCTGGTATGGTGGTGTTATCCAGTCACAGTATGGCGGTATTAGTCTGGTCTGGTGTGACGATGTTATCCAGTCACAGTATGGCGGTATTAGTCAGGTCTGGTATGGCGGTGTTATCCAGTCACAGTATGGCGGTATTAGTCAGGTCTGGTATGGCGGTGTTATCCAGTCACAGTATGGTGGTATTAGTCAGGTCTGGTATGGCTGTGTTATCCAGTCACAGTATGGCGGTATTAGTCAGGTCTGGTATGGCGGTGTTATCCAGTCACAGTATGGCGGTATTAGTCAGGTCTGGTATGGCGGTGTTATCCAGTCACAGTATGGTGGTATTAGTCAGGTCTGGTATGGCTGTGTTATCCAGTCCAGTCACAGTATGTCGGTATCTGGTGTGGCAGTGTTATCCAGTCACAGTATGGTGGTATTAGTCAGGTCTGGCGTGGCAGTGTTATCCAGTCACAGTATGGCGGTATTAGTCAGGTCTGGTATGGCGGTGTTATCCAGTCACAGTATGGTGGTATTAGTCAGGTCTGGTATGGCTGTGTTATCCAGTCACAGTATGTCGGTATCTGGTGTGGCAGTGTTATCCAGTCACAGTATGGTGGTATTAGTCAGGTCTGGCGTGGCAGTGTTATCCAGTCACAGTATGGCGGTATTAGTCAGGTCTGGTGTGGTGGTGCTAAATGCGACGCCTGGAGCTATTACCTACCAATCCTGTGGTGAGAATACCCTTAAAGAAGCAGTTCACTTTTTATTTTTTTTCGCCCCCCCCCGGGTAGCCGCTGTCAAGTATACTTACAGAAGATGATCGGTGTCCCGTTCCCGTCGGTCAGTTCCGTCCCGCGGTGCCGTTCACATCGGGCGCGCGCTCACTTCCGCCGGCACTGTGACTCCTCTTCTTTCCCTTGTCATTTGAACGCCGGAAGTCACGCGCTTCCATAGAGAATGCATGGAAGCGAGTGACTTCCGGCGTATAATCACTGGGCAGAGAAGAGGACTCGCAACAGCCGGCGGAAGTGAGCGCGCGCCCGATGTGAACGGCACCGCGGGTTGGAACTGACCGACGGGAACGGGACACCGATCATCTTCTGTAAGTATACATGACAGCGGCTACCCGGTGGGGCGAAAAAAATAAAAAGTGAACTGCTTCTTTAATATGCAGATGGCTCTAATCATTGATTCAATGTGGAAATTTGTTTATGTTTTAAGCCGTTAAAAAACATGAAAAACGCGACAATGTTTCTACATGTAGAGAAATGTAAGTGGCCGAAACCAGGCTGCCCACACTCCCCAAGATAGGGCGTCTGCAGGTTTAGTGCCTAGGGCAGCAGCAGCTGTTACTATGGCCCAACTAGGGGATAACCACTGTAATGTTTCATCCTCATCCAGTAAATAACATTTTCAAGCGTTGTCTGCAATATCATAGTAATATACAGTAGTGCTGAGGATTTGTGGGTCTGCTAGTCATTGTATAGATGAAGTAAGATGCTCTGGTGGAAAATTAATACAGTTATAATTAAACTGAATTAAAGTGGTACTCCAGAGGGGGAAAAAACAGTTTTTGATGCAACTGGATTAAGGAAGTTATGCAGATTTGTAATTTACTTCCACTTAAAAATTTCCAGTCTTCCAGTACTTATCAGTTGCTGTATGTCCTGCAGGAAGTGGTGTATTCTTTCCAGTCTGACACAGTGCTCTCTGCTGCCACCTCTGCCCATGTCAGGAACTGTCCAGAGCAGGAGAGGTTTTCTATGGGGATTTGCTACTGCTCTGGACAGTCCCTGACATGGACAGAGGTGGCAGCAGAGACCACTGTGTGAAAAAATACACCACTTCCTGCAGGACATCCAGCAGCTGATAAGACCTGGAAGACTGTAGATTTTTAAATAGAAGTAAATTACAAATCTAAATAACTTTCATTTGAATTAAATTAGTTTTTTTTCCCTCCGGAGCACCCCTTTAATACATAATAATACACTGCTATATTTCTAGAAGACACCACCAGACACAAGCCAAAGAAAACACATTTATTCCACTGCATAAGCCTCCAGTGGCTGAGGAGAATGTGCTCCTATAAAATACATACAGAAACATATACTTACGATTTACTGACTCTCAGAATCCTCAGCTGCACATAAGATGCCAGGGCGTTTTTCTGCATATCAGAAGATAAGGCCTCGTAACACCAGGAAGCTCCTGTAAGAAGGTGAAAGCTATGAGACTGTGGTAACACCTCGCTCCCATCACCAGTGCTGTCTGACTGATGCCTAGAACTTCTGTATATGACAAGGAAGCCCGTACAATGTTTAAGACCCCCCCCCAATGCTAATTAAACTTCCCCGCTGGTATAATGCAGGGCAGGGGCCGACGTTTATTGAAATCATAGGGTGACTTTAAAATGTCACTATCGTTTAATTTATTTATTTTTTGCAGAAATCAATAGTACAGGTGATTTTAATAAATTTTGTAATTGGGTTTATTAGCCGGAAAATGCATTTTTATGCTCTCCCCCTGTCTTCATGGTTCTCTATGGAGAGGGGAGAGGTGGAGGGAGATGAGGCATCAAAACAGGACAACAAAGAGTTAATTTACAGCTACATCACGGGCTATCTCCTCTGAAGTCAGTAAGGACCTCTCTGACCTCTGAATAGTGGCTTTCACAAAGGTCCTGCTGTGAAATCCTTTGTTTTCTGCTCTCTGCTGCCGACTAATCTCCCTCCTCCCCCCTCCCCTCTCCATAGGTTACACAGGGCCCGACTGCTGTAAAAGAGTCAAGATTTCCTGATAATGAGCAGTGAATGAGAGAAAGGAGGGAGGGGGAGAACCTGGGGAAAGTCTTTTTGAATGCAGATAATGGCAGATTTGCCTAATAAACCCAATTACAACGTTTCCTAAAATCGCCTGGACTATTGATTTCTGCAAAAAAAAAAAAAAAGACAGTGACACTAACACTCAATGTCAATTCTTTGAGTGGAGAGCCGTGGAGAGTGGAGGCGCCCTATATTTTACATTGAGACGCTGAGGCAGGTGGAATTCCGAGCAGAGTCCACGACAGGGATTTCGCGCGGAATTTCGGCGCCGATTTCTCAGTGTGAACTGACCCCAAGACAGTGTGATAAATATTTTGTAGAGATGTTTTTCCTTATTCAGCACAGGGAGAGGGGGGGTACGGGACATACAGGACATTACCCACCTGCCAGGATCCTTTGTGTTACAAAACTTCTTACACCAGACAGGTACTGCTTCTCCGTCACACTATCTGCAGCCTCTTTAGCCAAGTACAGAAAAGCCAGCTATAAGGGAAGTATAAAGATACTAACTATGTGCCGCTCATACGGAAAGTTCTAGTTTTACCATTTGTGAACACATAATTCTCTAACTATTCTCTAAATATACATATAATTTTATTTTTTTTTTGGGGGGGGTGGGGTAGGACCTGCCTTTAAAAGGTGGACATGCTCTTACTTGGAAGCTGGAAGTAGGACAAGGAGCTATATCACAACCTATTACTCTCATGTCTCCCCCTATACAGGCTTCTAAATACCCCAGGGGTCACCTATCATAGCAGGTAAGTGCACTTTTTTTTAAATGAAGAAGAAAGATAGTTTTCTTCACTGTGACTACACAAGCTTACCAGCATCTGGATGGTGGTAATTTTTGGTGTCTTCAGTTAAAGCTATTCTGTATTGCTCGACACCGACCCCAAATGTCTCAATCCTCAAATGTCTCAAATGTCCGGTCCTTCCCTAATCTCCTTGGTGCCAGCATTCGGATAAAAAATATCTTAATTCTGTGGTGCGGTGTCAATGAGGTGGGGCCAAAAGCATCCATGCCCTAGGCTGGCTGAAGATGAAGATCCCACCCAGGGGTGTGCCAGGGACCTATAGGACAGATGCTATAAGCCCCGCCTCTGTGACACCGTGCCGCTGAATAAAAGGAGTTTTTGTACCCAAATACCAGCACCAGGAGACAAGGGAGGCCGGGGACCAGGCATGGAGTGCATCGCACACACTGTATAGAATAACAGCCGTAATTACCACCGTCCAAATAATGAATATGCTTATTAGTCACCACCTGCTTTGTATGTCCTGCAGGAAGTGGGATATTCTTCCCAGTCTGACACAGCGCTCTCTGCTGCCACCTCTGTCCATGTCTGGTACTGTCCAGAGCAGCATCAAATCGCCATAGAAAACCTCTCCAGACTGGAAATATTGCCACTTCCTGTAGGACATACAGCAGCTGATAAGTACTGGGAGACTTGAGATTTTTTAATAGAAGTATATTACAAATCTCTGGCACCAGTTTTTTTGTGAATTACCCCTTTAAAAATCACACTCATGCAAATTGTGTGACAAGCACCCCTGAGTGTGGGCGGCATTTTCACAATGTGCCAGGTGTCCATATGGAGAAAAATAATAAAATATAACATGTGAAGGTGTAAAAATTGTCACGAAAACCCTGTCAGTGAAGAGGATAAAGATAATACTTCACTTTATTCAACTTCAATTCAAAATTCCTGCTAGCTTCCATCTTCTGTGTATGTTTATATAGGGAAACAATGGAACCACTAAATATTGTGTCCTCCGATCACCCTACCTGGTAACCTTCTAAGAAGGGCTGAAACATCCGCAGTAAGAACATTGCTGTGTGCTCCCCGCTCTTGGTGATGACCATCTCATGTGCGGACAGATGAACCACGTCACACTTGGACAGAAGGAAACTCCCCTCCTCAAAATCCTGGAAAGAAACAAAGGGATTTTTAATCAATGGAAACGATCAATATTTTCTCCATAGGCCTCAGGAATGCTTTACCCAGTAGTGGTCACCTATGATGTATGTAATTATTCTTTATAAATGAATGGTGTAACTTCATACTACATTTAGGCTATGTCTACACTATGTATAAAAAAAAAGCCGCTGTTTGATATTACCATATCGGCGACAGGAACATCATCTTATTTTATTTGGACGGCCATGTTGAAGGAGAAGTCTGTCGAAAATTTTTATTAAAGTATTGTATTGCCCCCCATAAGTTATACAAATCCCCAATATACAGGTATTACGGGAAATGCTTATAAAGTGTTTTTTCCCCTGCACTTACTACTGCATCAAGGCTTCACTTCCTGGATAACATGGTGAGGTCACTTCCTGGATAACATGGTGAGGTCACTTCCTGGATAACATGGTGAGGTCACTTCCTGGATAACATGGTGAGGTCACTTCCTGGATAACATGGTGAGGTCACTTCCTGGATAACATGGTGAGGTCACTTCCTGGATAACATGGTGAGGTCACTTCCTGGATAACATGGTGAGGTCACGACCCGACTCCCTGAGCTGTGCGGGATGTGGCTGCTGTAGGTATGATGGCAGGGGGACACTGAGGGACACTGAGCATCCTTCTGCCATCATCCTCTCCAGCAGCCACAGCCCGCACAGCTCTGGGAGTCGGGTCATGACATTACCATGTTATCCAGGAAGTGGCCACCATCTTATCCAGGAAGTGACATCACCATGTTATCCAGGAAGTGACATCACCATGTTATCCAGGAAGTGACGATTTCATGCAGTAGTAAGTACAGGGGAAAAAAAAGCACTTTATAAGCATTTCCCGTAATAAATGTATATTGCTAATCTGTATAACTTTTGGGGGGCAATACAATACTTTAAATAAAATTTTTTACTGGACTTCTCCTTTAAGAGATGTGAGATCTGTTATTCTTATCCTATACATCCCTATTCTACATCCTTATCCTATATACCTTATTCTATACACCCTTATCCTATATTGTGTATGCTATGCTCACATGGGTGTCGTCAAGAGTCAAAATCCACAACAAATCTCCAGTAAATCTGCAGGATAAGATGAAACATGACGCCTCTGAGTAATTAACACGTTTTTCTTACCTTCTCTTCAAACCCAGGAAAGAAAATAAATTCATTGGAGAAAAGTTTTCTCAGGAAGCAAAAAGTCCTGAAAACATCATCTTCAAATATAAAAAAAATAAAAAAATAAAAAAGTTAAAATGACACAGCACACACGCTAGGGAGACATTAAAGTCCATTATTTCTGCAACATACTGAATAGTGATAACATTACAGATAGAGGCAGTCGGTTTATCTTTAATTGTTTTATTCAGTCCCTTTGCCACAAAGTCACGCACCTCCTGATGCCGCCAGCCTTTATGCACCTATGTGTGAGAATGGGCCGTTCTATAGAACTATATGTGAATACCAGCGCAGTATTATATGGATATTATGCTGTCGCAGCGAGTCAGCTGGGGAAATCTTTTCTCTCCTAGATCACGGTGAGACGTATTGAAGGGAATGAGTCATCAAAGAATGACTTCTTGTTTAAATTATGTTTTTATGTTAAACATATCTAAGGATTTTAGGTGACTTTTTTCCTTCAACTTTTCCATGTTTCTATCTATATAATAAAATAATCCTGAGATCTTGCAGTTTTCATTCTCACCACTGGGGCTGAAACTAAGCTGAGACTTCCTGTTGTGTCTGTGGTGATAAGAGGAGGCTGCTGTAAAGTGATCCGTACAGCATTGCAGCATCATGTGACACCTGTAGCTAGAGGAGACAATAGCAGCTCTCCGTGGTCACAGTAATGTTTTACATTCATCTCAAGGGGACAGACTCTGTCTATTGTCATCTATGTCCATGAGTCTTGCTGTACAGCATGTTACTAAATGCTGTTAAGAATAGCCCAGGCAAAATGTTAGCCAGACCCTCTCACCCACCATCCATGGTTGAAGCAGAATTTTGTGTAGTGGGACCCGCGATCGCACAGCCCCTACCTTTAGATGAGCTTGATGCCATCTTACAAGCCAACACTACCAGGGCAGGTCGTACGTAAGTGTTTACCATCTGGTTCCTGTAGGAGGCGCACAAGAGCAGAGTAACAGCCTGGATAAAGACCTCTTCTTCTGTAAGAATATCATTTGGTTTCTTCTCAAATAAGATGACTTCTCCATCAGCAAGTTTCATCATATTGGAGTGGAGGTCTATGCTGGCTCGGACTACTTTACTGGCAGACATGTTATCTAAGATAAGAAACACAGAGGAAATAACAAGACACACATATATATATATATATATATATACATATAACATCAGTGAGTAAAATAAAAAAAATAAAAAATCATACAGGCTGAAGTGGTGTTCTCCGGCTTCTGCTTCACTCTTCTGGCGCTGCATGCACAGGAGTGACGTCATTCATGCACCGCAACACTGAGGAGGGAGGTAGCGGCCTCTTGTGGCTGAGGGTATAGTGCTGCCTCTGATTGCAAGAGTGATTGACAGGGTCAGGAGCCAATGACTCCGGGCCTGGTCAATAACCGCTGCATTTAACTGTATGCGCACCTGATTAGGAGCACATACAGTTAAAGGGCCATCATCAGCACCTGTTAGTCCTTGCCAGGGCTGCCATACTATGCATCTGGAATTCTGGACAGATTTTGGATGTGAATCCGGAGCTGTCCGAAATTCCGGATGCCCCCATAGGGTTCTATGGGGCATCTGTGACGGAATTCAGGAGAGATATAGAACATTTCCTACATTTTCCGGAGACTAATAGAACCCTATGGGTCTGGAAATTTACCTAGATTTCCTGATAAGAAATCCAGGTAAAATTGAAGGACATGTGCAGGGGTCTAAGACTTCACTTTTGGTTTCTTGTATATTTCCAACCAAATACCATTCTGCCAGTTTTCACCCCTTTTCCCATCTATAGACGCTCGTCCTTACTGCTGGCTGATAGACCAGGGAACGTCCGAGCGGCGTGTTATTACACCAAAGGATGTTCGAATGATTTGTGAGCGATCAACGATGAAAATAGGTCCAGATTCTATCAAACAATCAACGATTTCTCGTTGGTCGTTTTATCGTTGCCTGCTATTACACAAAACGATTATCGTTTAAATCCGAACGATTAGACGATTTTTCGAACGATAATCGTCCCATGTAATACGGCCCATAGAGTCAATAAAACAGCAGTTTATTAAAAGAGCACGGAGTTAACATGTCTCGGGAAACTCTCCCTTCCTCAGAACAAAAGTGCATGACAATCACTGTCACAGGGTTTAAAACAACGGGAAAAACCTGCCAAACCCGCTCACTAGAGGAAGTGGGGGGGGGGGGGGGAAGTTGTAGTGATAGGACGAGCTTACTCACCGGGCCATTCTAGACATCCCCCAAAGGCTTCTGTCAGGTCTCTCAGCCAAATGGTTTCGTCAACTAATACACTGAAGTTCAGAGACGGAACGTTCTGTAGCAAAATGGCCGCTATCAAGACCCCCGGGCTCAGCACCATATTGGCTATTTGCTGGAGTTCTACTTTATAGGCCACATCAGAAATAAATCCTTGCATTTCCTCTGAAGGTCGTTGAGAGAAATGTCTGAAATGTTTAAATACAAAAAAAAAATATATTTTTTTCTATTGCTGCAATGCACTTAAAGGGGTATTCCGCTGAAACACTTTTTTTTTTTTTTTTTTACCTATTGTAACAGTTAAGAAAAAACTATACGAGTTTGTCATATAGAGTTCCTAACCATTCTGCATGTTCTGGCATCACCATCCTTAATGGAGTAAAAGCCTCTTCTGGCCGTCTCATTCCTCTTCTTCTTCCCCCTCCCATTGGAGACGGAGCCCATGTGGATCAGAGGTAGGGTGCATTGGGGTACAGAGATATGGAGAGGCCGTACACACATAGCAGCTCTGCTGAGGGACTACAACTCCCAACATGTCCTGATAACTGGCTGTGGGGTTTTGCTGAGAGTTGTAGTTCCACAGGAGCTTGGGGGGTGATAAAATGCTGCAGTTCTAAAAAGATGCATTGAGAACTAGATGGTGACATTGTGGTGATGCTGGGTGTCGCAGGTGGCAGAAAAGAAAGCTAAAGGGGACGGACCAAATAAGGAGGCGCACTGCCTTATGGGAAACGTAGTTTCCTGTCGGGCGCCATCTTGGTTATAGACTGGCTTTAAAAAAAAAACAACTGAGAAACGGCAGCAGCTAAGAAGGCCGGAAATGGATCAAAATCCTCACGGACTTGCTAAGCCCTGCAAGGTTTGGGAGCATTTTATTTTTGAGCTCATGGGTGGAGTACCCCATTAGGGTTATATTCACACACAGTATTTTTGCTCAGTATTTTGCAAATAAAACCAGGAGTGGATCGAAAACACAGAAAGGCTATGTTCACATACTGCTGAAATTTGAGTGGATGGCGGCTATTTAATGGCAAATAAAAGCTGTTATTTCAAAACAACGACCAATTTATTTGCCATTAAAGGGGTTATCCAGCGGTACAAAAACATGGCCACTTTCTTCTAGAGACAGCACCGCTTTTGTCTCCAGTTTAGGTGCAGTTTGCAGTTAAGCTCCATTCACTCCAATGGAATTAAATTTCAAAACTTGCACCAAAACTGGAGACAAGAGCGGTGCTGCCTCTGGAAGAAAGCGGCCATGTTTTAGTAGCGCTGAACAATCCCTTTAAATGACGGACATCCACTCAATTTTCTGTGATTTCAATACACTCCTGGTTTTGGTCGAAAAATACTTAGCAAAATACACAGCAAACGTACTGTGTGTGAACATAGCCTTATAGTGCTAATGCAATCAACAGGTCACATACCAAACCTATTCTAAAGAGCAAAGTGTGTGATCAGACATACTGAGAGTGGTAGGAGAGCCAGCTATACCTGGGAATCAGGTTATACGCAGAGCGGTTTAGTCGCCCAGATGCTAATGACCGCAATGACATCGGTTTCCCAAAAAATATATGAATACTTCCAAAGTCATCGCTGAGAATTTTCCTGGCTTTGATCAGTCCCTGTAGGAAGAGACGGAAGGTAAATCATAAAGCAGGTGAGTACTCAGGTAACAGCACAGCACTGGCGACATGAGCGGAAGCCTTACTGATGTGGACTCCTTTGGTTTTGGCACTCCGAGGAGCTCATAGGCATACAGCGTCTCCTCCAGTATTCTCTCATAGCTGATACTGACTGGTACCAGGTAAGTATCAAACACTTCCCCTTTAAAAAATGGCTCCATCACCACACTAAGAAGTCCTGCAAAATAATTGAAAAAGAAGAAAAAAATGGACAGGAAGATGAAATACTTTAGAATAAACCTTACATCTTAGATAGACAGCTACCTTTTCCACCCCCCCCCCATATACACTTGGCCGAGCATATATATGTTTTCAATTATTTATTTCCTCAATTAAAAAGATAAAGGGCATGTATGTCCAATGCATATTTTATATGTAGGGTGCTTAGGGTGGGGGGATTCAATAAAAAAACAAAAAAAAACAAAAACACACATGTACTCATCTTCTGCCACTCCCCTGCCTCGTCTATCTTGGCTGTTCAAAGCTTCCAGCTACTGGGGCATAACCACATGTCAGGATGGAAAACAGAAAGCTCCAAGCATCGGGGAATAGTAATGGTGGGGGATCAGTAGCAGGTGAGTATATATACATATATATATATATATACTTGTCCATATTTAAATATATTTTAAATGTTTGCTTAGCCAACTGCTATAAAGTGTCCCCGTCATTTTTTTTTTTTTTTTTCAGAAATCAATAGTACAGGCGATTTTAAGAAACTTTGTAATTGGGTCTATTAGGCACATCTGCCATTATCTGCATTTAGAAAGCCCTTTCCCCAGTTCCCCCCTCCCTCCTCTCTCTCATTCACTGCTCATTATCAGGAAATCTAGACTCTTTTACATCAGTCGGCCCTGTGTAACCTATGGAGAGGGGAGGGGGAGGAGGGAGATTAGTCACCAGCAGAGAACAAAGGATTACACAGTGGGACCTGTGTGCAAGCCGTATTCAGAGGTCAGAGAGGTCAGTGCTGACTTCAGAGGAGATAGCCCGGTGATGTAGCTGTAAATTAACTCTTTGTTGTCCTGTTTTGGTGCCTCATCTCCCTCCACCCCTCCCCTCTCCATAAGAGAACCAAGACGACAGGGGGGAGAGCTTCAAACGGCTTTTTCATGATAAAAATGCATTTTCAGCTAATAAACCCAAATACAAATTTTCTTAAAATCGCCTGGACTATTGATTTCTGGAAAAAAACACAAAAAACAAACGACAGTGACACTTCATTATACAGTTTCCAATATATATATGTGGTCGAACCATCACTTACTCCGGACCTTGATAGATGCAGGCAGCTCCCTACACCTTCCAGATGAGTACTGCAAAGATTAGGGTTTCCTATTCAGCTCTATTGGCTGAAATGGTTCTGTCTAGTTAATTTCTATTTTGTACTTTGCAACTTTCACTCCTAACTAGTGTGTAATGTGAACAGGCACCCAATGACCTCCACTTGTTAGGATGTGTTATATTAATGTGTCAAATTGACGTTTTGTCAGACAAAAACCTCATACATACCGAATTTGGGTGTTAATGTCTTGCAAGTTCTGCTTCTTTGACCTTCAACAAAAAACTCTACTGGAGCGTAACCATTCTGTGGGAGAGAGATTCCAGTTATCATACAATGTAAGGAAGGACTATCACAAGGCATAGTGTTAAAGGGGTACTCAAATGAGCTGGTGTCAGAATAAATTACAAATCTGTATAACTTTCAATTTAAAAATCTCCAGTCTCCCAGTACTTATCAGCTGCTGTATGTCCTGCAGGAAGTGTTGTATTTTTTCCAGTCTGACACAGTGCTCTCTGCTGCCATTTTTGTCCATGTCAGGAACTGTCCAGAGCAGGAGAGGTTTTCTATGGGGATTTGCTGCTGCTCTGGACAGTTCCTGACATGGACAGAGGTGGCAGCAGAGAGCGCTGTGTCACACTGGAAAGAATACACCACTTCCTGCAGGACATACAACAGCTGATAAGTACTGGAAGACTGGAGATTTTTTTAAATAGAAGTAAATTACAAATCTATATAACTTTCCAACCCCAGCTGATTTTGAAAAAAAAAATAAAAATCACCAGAGTTCCCCTTTAAACTTACAATGACAAAACAATATGGGACACAGATGCCTCATACCTTGCCAAGTGCCAGATAGGACCATGTGGCATACTGCATGTGGTCACTGGGCAGGATGTGTTCTACACAACTTCTATATACCATCTGCTAACCACAGGTGAAGTCCACAATATCCAAACATGTAATGAAATCACATGATGGTACATAGGGTTTAGGTCACAGGTGTCAAACTCAGGCCCTCCAGCTGTTGCAAAACTACAATTCCTATCATGTCCAGGGACAGGCACGATGGGAATTGTAGTTTTCGGAGTTTGACCTCCCTGGTTTAGGTTATTTAATAGGGGAATAAGCTTGGACTTTACTAACCCGCAGCATTGTCTTCACATACTCGGCAAACACGGCCCAGTAAAGCTTGTTTCCGCGGAATGTGCGTCTCATGAAGAAGGCGCCAGACATCCGTAACAGCTCTCCCACAATCTTCATTCCCATGAAGTCTAAGACAAATATTAGAAGGATTTGACAATGTCACTCTTCCCCAGCTTATCCCGTCTTCTCTACCTTCTTAGTCCTCTCTGTTTTCTGATCAGGTAAAGATACGGATAATCCAGCAACGTTCTCAGCACAGACGTGCAAGGTAATATTTGTTCTCTTTTCTTTTGTGAAAACCAACTAAGTGGCTGCAGAAGTTGGATGCAGCCCTGGAAAACATGAATACAACCATAGGCCATAAGCTGAATCCATATTTTCCAGGACTCCCTAAGGCTGTATCCATCTTCTCCCCCCACTTGGGGTGAAATGGCGAGGGTTTGGTTTTGGACGACCCATAGCGTGCTCAGAGTTCGCCCATCTCTATTGTTAACACAGAGTCAAAGGAACTATGTGCACAAAGACATCTCCAGTACCAAAAATGTAAATACAAGACACGTGTCTTATATATTTACTCACCCATTCCAGCCGCAATAACTGGAAGAGCCAGATCATACGTGTACAGGATATATGACATCATCAAAAAATCTATGTAGCTTCGATGACTCGGTAACAGCACAACCGGATGCTCCTGGATAGCTTGTGCCAACTGCAGAGTGACATAAGGAATGGAGGTATTAGTTATGTTTTATTTGATGGTGAATGCTCTTCTTTTTTAATTGTAACTATGACTGACTATGAAGCCTGTGGGCCCTTTTTTGGTTTCAGGGCCACACTGTCATATTGTTTTACTTTAAGATGCACTGATATCTCCCCCCCCCCCCAGGGCACCGATATCTCCCCCACAGGACACCGATATCTCCTCCCCCCCAGGGCACAGATATCTCCTCCCCACAGGGCACAGATATCTCCTCCCCCCCAGTGCACCGATATCTCCCCCCCCCAGTGCACCGTTATCTCCTCCCCCACAGCGCACCGTTATCTCCTCCCCCACAGCGCACCGATATCTCCTCCCCCACAGCGCACCGTTATCTCCTCCCCCACAGCGCACCGTTATCTCCCCCCCCCAGTGAACCGATATCTCCCCCCCCCCCCCAGTGAACAGATATCTCCTCCCCCCTCAGTGAACCGATATCTCCTCCCCCAGATGACACACGGCTTTTACATTCACCCAGTCCCGTCTTCTGTCTCACGTCCGTCAGTAGAACGCCTATGCCTCTCTGATGACAGAGCTCATTGGCAGCAGGAGATCACACACAGAGACAGGCCAGGGCCGGACTTAAAACAAGAGACAGAACTGGGTAAGTACTGAGTACAGAAGCCACATGTCATCAGTGGGAGGAGATATCGGTGCCCTGGGGGGAGGGGGAGATATCTGTGCACAGGGGGAGCTAGGCCCACCTCCTATGCACCAAAATACCTTATTTAGATATCTAGAAAACAGTGCAGATCTCAGGAACCAGGTGGAATATTGAAAAAAATGGACCGCACAAATCAGAATTTGTGCGTTGGCGCCCATCAGGTCGTATATAAAGTATTACAGCTCCAGCATAACAGACTACAATATAACAGACCCCAGTATAACAGGCCCCCCAGTATAACAGCTCTATGTATAACAGGCCCCCAGTATAAACGCTCCCAGTATAACAGGCCCCCAGTATCATGCAGAGTAAAGACACACACTTATTGACTAATAGAGACAGGCACACAGCCCTGTATACATTCGTGAATTCATCTCCCTGTAGCAGAGATGAAGGGGCAGAGCTTGGCCCTTCATTCTAGCGATCTGTGAGGTTCTCATGGATATAGTCATTGGTTGTATCCATGTTTTCCAGACAACCTTAGAGCTTTATCCAAGTTCAGCAGCCCCCGCTAATCAAATACCAAACGTTCGGGTTCGGAACGACACGAACCCGGTTCACTCATCTCTAGTAGTTACACTTCATATTTACACAAGGAGACGGTTGCAGGAGATCATTTTTCATACACAGAAGATATATCCAACCAATCATAAAAGGGATCCTTACTACCATTTTATCTTCTTGTTGTCTTCAAATTATAATTTGTGACATGGAGAGAAAGGAGCTGTTGGACATCACACCTATGGCTGACACTAATGCCGCTAGGCTATGTTTAAAAACCAATGCCAGGATGTTGGTATATTATTTGATCAAACCATACTGCCCCGTGTACCACGTGCCGGTCTCCTGGTTCACATGGGTCCCCACACCAACTCCACACTGTGTCGGTCAGCGACCGCCAACCCCGCAGAGCGTGCACATGCAGTAAAGGGAGGTCATGGAGTGGCCCTGCAACCCCCATGTCACAGGACCAAACCCAAAATGTCCCCCCAAAACCCAGCCGGCACCACCGGTGGAGAAGGCTGCCCCCAAACAACACAAGTATGAATATGGTATTGCACTCACCATTACTGCTGCAGATAGAATGGGAAAGATAATTATAACTGACAACCATGAGAGGTCTCCATCTCTCTGCCCTGGATCCCATACTACATCATCACTATGATACTTACTCTCTGTATACCTTCCTCGTTGACACAAACTTTTTGGAAAAGCCGTTTGAAGATCTTGCTGAGAGTGAGAGCAAACATTCGGATGGCGGCCAGGTTTAGGTTTTGACCCATTTCATCGAGGATCTCGGCCGCTTGATCCTGAATAACATCAATGGATTCTCCAGATTCCAACCCAATCTGCAGACAAATCAATACAAGATATACAGTTATATCCAGACACTAAATACACTAAAGGTTTGGAATTTAAAGTCATCTTCAGGTTAGAGCTTCATGGTAACTCTGGCTGTGACATGGGACATTCGGCTAAAGATTATTGTGTCACTTCTTTGAGTCATGCTACATTGCAGCTAATGTAAGTGAATGGGGTTTCATCGTAAGCAACAAGTGACAGCGACCTGACAATTGCCAGAAATTCACTATGGATTTTCGGTTGCAGAAGCCGACACTGGTGGGTTGCACCTGCAATGTATAACATGGCCACGCGGCCAGTGTCCCTGCCAAATCCTCATGTGACTCCAACTTCATCCCCCATACTATACTATGCATGATCACAAAATAAAACTATACCTGCCCAATGATACTGTTCACTGTCTGAAAAGAAGAATATGAGGATATAGGCACAGAATAGCAGCCAATCACAGCTCAGCATTCATTATACCAGAGCAGAAAGCTGAGCTGTAATTGGTTACTATAGGCAGTTTACACTATTTCATTCACCTTGATAAATCTGGGCCACAGTCTCTTCTTCATAACATAAAAAACTAAGTGAAAGCTAAGACAAGGAACCAGGATAACCGTTTATTGTATTAGAAATCAGCTCAAGGCTATGTTCACACACAGTAATTTTGCAATACACTGTTGAAACTGAGTGGTTGGCCGTCATTTAATGGCAAATAATTACTGTTATTTCAAAAGAACGGTCTTCTTTTTCTAAATATCAGCAATTTGTTGCCAGTAAATTTCCATAATTTCAGCAGTGTGTGAGCATAGCCTTTCTGTGTTTTCCATCCACTTCTGGTTTTGGTTGTAAAATACTGTGTGAGAGCATAGCCTAATGGTGGAATGTGTCACCATAGCCCAAGGGTTCTTCCTCCCACCTGTCTGATAACATATTGCAGCTGGTCAGACTGTAACACCATGGCTTTCAGGGCACTTGGCTTGCATGGCATCAGGTTCTTATAGATGACTGGAGAGTAGCATTTCATGGCATATCGCAGGTCACTGGACTGGCGTCGTTCTTCCAGGATATCTTCAAACACCTCCCTTTTCTTGCTTCTGAATTCCCTCTGCTGTCAATGTAATGGGACAAACAATGGTTATGATTACATGGTACTACAATGCTGCAAGTCCTGGTGAACCATACACAACCTCCTCCAATGGTTCTGCAGTATACAGGGGATATGATCTACTAAATGCACTACCCTGTACATCTATGATACTGTAGGCCTGCTAGTAAAGGGAACCTGTTAATCTAATCTAAGCTGTGACTGACAGGCGGCCTCCCACAGCAACAGCCAAGATCACAGAGAACGCAGCTCTAAACTATGTGACAGTCTGGCCTCCTTCATTTTCAGGATGGTTGGGGGCCTCATAGGTCAGGACCCACCATTCATATATCTTGGTATCATAATAATATATGTCTTGCCACCATTAGATTGGTCAGTTCTGCTGTCAGTCACACCATGCTTTCATGCAGGAACGCCTCCAACATGGCGGATTGTGTCAGCACCACTCACCCTACTGGCCGGGCTCCAGCACTGAGGATACACTAGATAGAAGGGATCTGCAGGTGGTGTCGCTGTCCTGTGAATAAGATCCTGTTCTACACAGATCTACTGAACTATTATATAATCATTATATCCAAAGCTTATCCAGGGGCTAAATATGGACTGTCCTTACAAGAGACTGAGGGGGGCACAGACTGGGAGCGGTGCATACACTGGGAGCACGGCTCAGACTGGCAGGAGGGCATAGACTGGGAGCATGGCATATATACTGGGAGCACAGCAAATATACTGGGGGCGCTGCATATATACTGGGAACAGGGCTTATACTGGGAGCACTGCATATACTGGGGGCAGAGCATATATACTGGGAGTAAGGAATATATACTGGGAGCAGAGCATATATACTGGGAGTAAGGAATATATACTGGGAGCAGATCATAGACTGGGAGCAGGGCATATATACTGGGAGCAGGGCATATATACTGGGAGCAGGGCATATATACTGGGAGCAGGGCATATATACTGGGAGCAGGGCATATATACTGGGAGCAAGGAATATATACTGGGAGCAGGGCATATATACTGGGAGCAGGGCATATATACTGGGAGCAGGGCATATATACTGGGAGCAAGGAATATATACTGGGAGCAGAGCATATATACTGGGAGCAAGGAATATACACTGGGAGCAAGGAATATATACTGGGAGCAGATCATAGACTGGAAGCAAGGAATATATACTGGGAGCAGATCATAGACTGGAAGCACTGCATATATACTGGGAGCACTGAATATATACTGGGAGCACTGAATATATACTGGGAGCAGTGCACATATACTGGGAGCAGGGCATATATACTGGGAGTACTGCTTATACTGGGAGCAGTGCACAGACTGGGACCCGTGCATATATACTGGGAGCAGTGCTTATACACTGGGAGCAGGGCATATACTGGGAGCATAGTGTATACTGGGAGCAGAGCATATATACTGGGAGCAAGGAATATATACTGGGAGCAAGGAATATATACTGGGAGCAGAGCATATATACTGGGAGCAGGGCACATATACTGGGAGCAGGGCACATATACTGGGAGCAGTGCACAGACTGGGACCCGTGCATATATACTGGGAGCAGTGCTTATACACTGGGAGCAGGGCATATACTGGGAGCATAGTGTATACTGGGAGCAGAGCATATATACTGGGAGCAAGGAATATATACTGGGAGCAGAGCATATATACTGGGAGCAGGGCACATATACTGGGAGCAGGGCACATATACTGGGAGCAGTGCACAGACTGGGACCCGTGCATATATACTGGGAGCAGTGCTTATACACTGGGAGCAGGGCATATACTGGGAGCATAGTGTATACTGGGAGCAGTGCACATATACTGGGAGCAGAGCATATATACTGGGAGCAGAGCATATATACTGGGGCCCGTGCACATATACTGGGAGCAGGGCACATACACTCACTGTACACAGCGCCCCCATTCATCTCCTGTAATGAGAGAACTTACGGTGTACGGGGTGCCCATAGCTGCGGCCATGGATCCTCCGCCTCTCTCATCACCAGCTCCCCGCCGCACAGTAACAACTTGTTACACAGAAGCACAGGAAGGGGTGGGGATCGTCATAACTGTCACGACCACTTTTGACAGGTACGGAAGCCGTGCAGGACAAACCCAGGAGCCCGGATCCTACGGCGGCCGCCAGGGGCCAATCTTCCCTCTGTCAGTGTTTCCGCGCAGCTGCTGCAGCCCCACGTGTCTGATGTTGCTGTGAGAGAGGAGAGGAGAGGAGAGGAGTGTCTGCGGTCACCATGGCGGACGGCGGAGATGCGAGACACCAGCTGGAGTCTGTGCTCAGCAACCTCTATGACTTCGGTGAGTATCGGCTGATCCTTCTAACCTCTACAGCCTAATGATGGGGGTTGTAGTTTTGCAATAGATGAAGAGCTACAGGTTGGGTATATGTATATATTATATATCCAGCACATAGTGTTATTAGGAAACACAGACTGAAATGTTAAAGCGATAGTTGCTGGTCCCAGCAAGGGGCAGAGATTTGTAATTTTTATTCCAGTACTTATCAGCTGCTGTATGTCCTGCAGGAAGTGGTGTATTCTCTCCAGTCTGACACATTGCTCTCTGCTGCCACCTCTGTCCGTATCAGGAACTGTCCACACTGCAGCAGCAAATCCCCATAGAATACCTCTCCTGCTCCAGGCTGGAAAGAATACACCACTTCCTGCAGCACAAACAACAGCTGATAAGTACTGGAAGACTTGAGATTTTTTAATAAAAGTAAATTACAAATTTCTTATCAGCCTTTAGATTGGCGGCACTGTGTCATGGAGGCGGGGCCTAGAGCATCCGTGCCCTATGGCTGCTGAAGGTGAAGATCCAGCCTGGGGACATGACGACAGAAGAAAGACAGGGAGAGAGGTGCTGCAGGTCTTAGGGCCCTATTCCACCGGACGATTATCGTTCAGATTATCGTTAAATCGTTCAAATCTAAACGATAATCGTTCGGTTGAAATGCAGTTAACGACTAACATCCGAACGAGAAATCGTTGATCGCTTTATAAGACCTGGACCTATTTTTATCGTTGCTCGTTCGCAAAACGTTCGCGTTGAATAAGACGTCATTCGGTCGTTCGCAGTAGATACGAACGCAATAGCGAAGAAAAAACGATCGCAAATACGATCATAAGTAACGATTATCGTTCCATGGAAATGAGTGAACGTTTTCAGGTCTTTCGTAATAGCGGTCGTTTGAGATCGTTAATCGTTAACGATTATGCGAACGATAATCGTCCGGTGGAATAGGGCCCTAAGCCATGGACGCCTCATTGACACCTCGCCACCGGAATGTTGAAAATCTTTTTCTTTCAAATCAACTGGTTTCAGAAAGTTATATAGCAGGGGTACTCAACAACTTTTAGTGAAGCTCCACTTACCGGGGTCTATTGTCAGGTGAAGGTCCGAGCTGAACATCAGTAGGAAATTGTGTTTTGTTAATTTTCACAAACGTTCAACTATTTATATACAGAATTGCTGCTTATTAGCAGGAAAACTGGCATTTTTTTCTCTCTCAACAGCCCTTTACTATTCGGTACAAAGGGGGTGACTGCCCTGGTAGTATATAACCCCCCCTGTTGCTCCCCCAGTAGTGTATAGCCCCCCCTGTGCGCTCTCCCCCAGTAGTGTATAGCCCCCTGTTGCTCCCCCAGCAGTATATAGCCCCCCTGTGCTCTCCCCTTGTAGTATATAGCCCCCTGTGAGTGCCCCCCAGTAGTATATAGCCCCCCTGTGCTCTCTCCCTGTAGTATATAGCCCCCTTTGAGCTCCCCCCAGTAGTATATAGGCCCCTGTGAGCTACCCCCAGTAGTATATAGCCCCCTGTGCTCTCCCTCTGTAGTATATAGCCCCCTTTGAGCTCCCCCCAGTAGTATATAGCCCCCTGTGAGCTTCCCCCAGTAGTATATAGCCCCCCTGTGCTCTCCCCCTGTAGTATATAGCCCCCTGTGAGCTCCCCCAGTAGTATATAGCCCCCCCTGTGCTCTCCCCCTGTAGTATATAGCCCCCTGTGAGCTCCCCCCAGTAGTATATAGCCCCCTGTGAGCTCCCCCCAGTAGTATATAGCCCCCCCCAGTAGTATATAGCCCCCCCTGTGAGCTCCCCCAGTAGTATATAGCCCCCCAAGTAGTATATAGCCCCCTGTGCTCTCCCCCTGTAGTATATAGCCCCCTGTGAGCTCTCCTCAGTAGTATATAGCCCCCAGTATATAGCCCCCTGTGAGCTCCCCCCCAGTAGTATATAGCCCCCCCAGTAGTATATAGCCCCCCTGTGAGTTCCCCCCAGTAGTATATAGCCCCCCAAGTAGTATATAGCCCCCTGTGCTCTCCCCCTGTAGTATATAGCCCCCTGTGAGCTCTCCTCAGTAGTATGTAGCCCCCAGTATATAGCCCCTGTGAGCTCCCCCCAGTAGTATATAGCCCCCCCAGTAGTATATAGCCCCCCTGTGAGCTCCCCCCAGTAGTATATAGCCCCCAAGTAGTATATAGCCCCCTGTGCTCTCCCCCTGCAGTATATAGCCCCCTTCGAGCTCCCCTCAGTAGTATATAGCCCCCCAGTGCGCTCTCCCCTTATAGATAGCCCCCAGAGAAAAAAAAACAAACAACCCACAACTCACCTAGCACCTCGCTCCCCCGCCGCGCCTGTCTTCTTGTCTTCTTCTCTTCTCCCCTCGGTCCGGCCCCCGGCTGATACGCGCTCTCTGGGGACGTCCCGGGGATTCCCCAGCAGAGCGCGCATCAGTGACCTCAGTGTACGTCGCCGTCCTGCACTTCCGGTAGAGCAGGCCGGCGGCGTACACTGAGGTCTGTGGTGCGCGCTCTGCTGGGGAATCCCCGGGACATCCCTACAGAGCGCGTATCAGCCGGGGGCCGGACCGGCACTGCCCCCAGCCCCACAGGCGTACTGACATCTAAGGACAGTACGCCTATGGGGCGGGAGGCAGTGCGATGGGGAGCGGGACCTCCTAACAGCCCCGGATCCGGTCCGTCCCGGGAGGTTAGGAGGTCTGACCAGGGGTCCGGACAGCTGGCCTCCGCGGTCCGGGTTCGGACCGCGGTCCGCCAGTTGAGGACCCCTGTTATATAGCTTTGTAATTTACTTCTATTTAAAAATCTCCAGCCTTCCAGTACTTATCAGCTACTGTATGTCCTGCAGGAAGTGGTGGATTCTCTCCAGTCTGGAGAACAGGAGAGGATTTCTATCGCGATTTACTACTGCTCTGGACAGTTGCTGACATGGACAGAGGTGGCAGCAGAGAGCGCTGTGTCAGACTGGAAAGAATACACCACTTCCTGCAGGACATACAGCAGCTGATAAGTACTGGAAGACTTTGTTTTTTTAAATAGAAGAAAATTACAAATCTATATAACTTTCTGAAACCAGTTAATTTGAAAAAAAGTTTCAGCTAACACGAGCGAGGTGTAACGTATACTATTTTCATCCTTTCAGGTGATGACTTTGTGACTCATGAAGATGACGTCCCCGAGTGCGGAGAAAGCGTTACACTGACGGAAGAAAAGGAGGCTGATAAAGTGAACGGCCGTGGAGAGGATTGTCGGCCAGTAACGTCCTCCAAACGGGGGAAGAAAACCATCTCCATGTTCTTTGATTCTATTAGGAATGAACTGAGTGGTCAGGCTGAGAAGCCCGCTGTGTCGGGTCATCCAGGGTCAGAGCCCTCGTCCGCTAAGGTCGTGACCTTTGTTAGTCGGAAAGACAAGAATCAGAGTAAAGACAAGAACATAAGGGACGTGAGCACAGAGGTAAGTGTCTATCCCAGCAGCCTGTACTGCCGCCACAGACCCCCCCCCCCCCCCCTCCAGCCTCTCAACATCGGAGAACATGAGTCACAAGGCAGCTCAGCGGCCGAGGCGGGACTCCACCACAACCACTCAATGGCTGAGCTGCCTTGAGACGTCATGTCTCAAGCCGCAGCTCAGTCCAGGAAGGGGGTACGGGTCGGCGCCATCCGGGAGCCGGCAGTGGAACCGGGAAGGTAAGTCACCGAAGCTTTTTATTTCCACCCTCTCCCCGGCCTGATACGGATTATACAGCTGGCCCGGAGTACCACTTTAAGCCGGGTTCACATTTCATTTTTTTCATCCTTTTTTTTTTTTTTTTTTTTGCAAAAATAACAGATGAAAAAGCTGATGTATTTATGTGCATTCGTTTTGATCCGTTTTTCCGTTGACTTCTATTAAGGGTGCGTTCACACCTACAGGATCCGCAGCAGATTTGATGCTGTGTTCAGTTAAAGGACAACTCCCGCGGGACCCCAAAAAAAAAAAAAAACACAGACACACACAGACACCATACTCACCATCTCTCCGGTGACGATCGCCACTCGATTCGCCCGCCGTCCGCCTCTCCGTCGCCGCCGTCCGCCATCCAGCGATGTCTCCAACTTCCGGGTCCAGGGGATGGAAAAGGCTGCCAGTGCGCTTGCGCACCGGCAGCCTTTTCATTGGCTGGAGCGCATCACATGGCTTCCAGCAAGCTCAGCCAATCAGGGCTGAACAAGCTGGAAGCCATGTGATGCGCTCCAGCCAATGAAAAGGCTGCTGGTGCGCATGTGCACCAGCAGCCTTTTCATCCCCATTCACTTTGCATGAAGACGCCGAGGAGGAAGAAGACCCGGACCGCCCCTCGGCTCTGACGTCGTCGTCACCAGATGCCGCCCCGGAGAAGAGGACCGTGACGATCGTAATAGGTAATGTATACATTCCTTAACTTCCGGGGTGGGGGGTCGGGGGTCCGAAAGTGGGGGAAGGGGGCCAGGCCGGGTATTTAACCACATTACAAAGTTATATAACTTTGTAATGTGTGTTAAATGAGCAAAAAAAAATTTTTGTGGGAGTTGTCCTTTAATTAAATAAATTCTGCTGCGGATCTGCAGAACGTACCTTAAAAAAAAAAGGATCAAAACTCATCCGTGGTTTTTTTTATTTATTTTTTTTACCATACATGAAAATGTGTTTTTGTTGTACGTAAAAAAAAAAAAAAAAAAAACTGATCCTTTCTTTTCATAATGGAGGTCAATAGAAAATTGGATGCACACGAATGCATCAGCTTTTCCATCAGTTTTTTTTTGCAAAAACAGATGAACAAAAAAGGATGAAAAAAAACGTAGTGTGAACCCAGTCTTACTCTTATTGGGTAAGCATTGTCGCCCTTCAGTCTATAGGGGATATGGCGACACTGTAAACTTGCCATTTCCACAATGGCTTCTTTTGTCCAGTACTGGAGCCAAGTAATGCTTTTTTTTTTTTTTTTTTTTTTTAAAGGTTTTTTTTTTTTCCTTTAAATCAACTGGTGCCAGAAAGTTTACAATTTACTTCTCTTTAAAAATCTCAAGTCTTCCAGTACTTATCAGCTGCTGTATGTCCTGCAGGAAGTGGTATATTCTTTCCAGTCTGACACAGTGCTCTCTGCTGCCACCTCTGTCCATGTCAGGAACTGTCCATAACAGGAGAGATTTTCAATGGGGATTTGCTACAGCTCTGCACAGTTCCTGACATGGACAGAGAGACTGGAGAGAATACACTACTTCCTGCAGGACATACAGCAGCTGATAAGTACGGGAAGACTGGGGATTTTTAAATGGAAGTAAATTACAAATCTATAGAACTTTCTGAAACCAGTTTAGTGCCCCTTTAATGAAGTGCTAGCAAACTGAAATGTCCTGCACCATAGCAGTGACCCATTGGGAAGGTTGTGCTGGGGTCGGGATGCATAGAGTGATATTGTTCTTATAGATATCAGAGAAATGATTATAGTAGTGGATTCCTCTTTGTGTTCTTCTGTTATTACAGTTTATATTTCAATTTGTCTTTTAACAACAGAAAAACAACAAGACAGAAGCAGACGGCGGCCAAGAGTTCAACTTTGAAAAGGTGCGTGCTGTTCTAGCAAAGTCTCCCTCTGATGTGGTGGTAAAACTGATGGCAGAACTGACTCCATCATGGAGGCATGAGGCCCGTCATTGGGGACCAAACGCTGGGTCCTGTCTGCTACATCTGCGCCAGAAGGATAGGATCACTTATCAACCAAAATATCTCGGATGGAAAATAAAACATAACTTTTAAAGGGGTAGTTCACCAAGGGACTGGATAACAACAAAGGGCAAAGATAGGTGGTGTATGGGGTAGATTAATGTTATGCCATGCTATCACATAACCTATGCTATCCTGCCCTAGGCGGAGTGAACGCCCTGCACTGCAACCTAACCTACAGAGACTGTCTGTTTCTGCACTCTGTGATGCAGGGAGTATAATCACAGTAAGGTCACATTTAACTTCGCCTTAGATTAACTGTCCGGCATTGCAGAGACAGATGGCCAGGGATGCTGTTTACAATAGCTGTCTCAGAAGGGAGAAATGGAGTGAACTGCTCACACACAGATTTCTGTGTCTTCAGCAGAAAGCAGCAGTCTTAGTATAGAAGGAATCGTTAGTCTCCAGGAGGGGGGATTGTTCAACATGTGTTTAACTTGAGCGTAAAAATCTGCGATCAGACGTCTCTGGCTGCAGCTTATATGTTGGCCGGTGATTTTTCCATCACACCCAACCCCTATGTCCACCAACGCCATGCGCCATTGGTCGGTCAGAAGAGCGATGGGTGCGGCTGACAAAGGTATAAGGTATATGGGGACCTATAGTTCCTGTATCCCTCTAAAAATGATTTGGTCCAAGTGCTCAGTTGCCTAATAATTGTGCACACTTATTATGTGGAAGAGCACAACTCTGACTAACTGGGTAATCCCTGACTATGTACTATCAGAGATTGAGCGATGAGATAGTTGGGGGGAGGGGTGATGCTGTTCTACAATGTCTGTATTCCCAATAATACCATTGATTCTATTGTTCCAGGCTCGGCTGGAGGTGCACAAGTTTGGGATCACCGGCTACAAAAAAGACATTCAAAGAAAATTTGAACAGGAGCGAGCGATAATGCTGGGGGCAAAGGTGACTGCTCATTACTGCTGCACTGCCCGAGGAGTAACACACACTGCCCGAGGAGTAACACACACAGCCCAAGGGATAATAATGCCCACAGCCTAAGGTGTAATGTACACAGCCCGAGGCGTGACACACTGCCCGAGGAGTAACACACACAGCCCAAGGGATAATAATGCCCACAGCCTGAGGTGTAATGTACACAGCCCGAGGGATAATGCACACAGCCCGAGGTGTAACACACACAGCCCAAGGCATAATAATGCCAACAGCCCGAGGTGTAATGCACACAGCCCGAGGCGTAACACACACAGCCCAAGGGATAATAATGCCCACAGCCCGAGGTGTAATGCACACAGCCCGAGGCGTGACACACTGCCCGAGTAGTAACACACACACAGCCCGAGGAGTAACACACACAGCCCAAGGGATAATAATGCCCACAGCTCGAAGTGTAATGCACACAGCCCGAGGAGTAACACACACAGCCCAAGGGATAATAATGCCCACAACCCAAGGTGTAATGCACACAGCCCGAGGGATAATAATGCCCACAGCCCGAGGCGTAATGCCCACAGCCCGAGGCGTAATGCCCACAGCCCGAGGCGTAATGCCCACAGCCCGAGGCGTAATGCCCACAGCCCGAGGAGTAACACACACAGCCCAAGGGATAATAATGCCCACAGCCCGAGGCGTGACACACAGCCCGAGGTGTAATGCACACAACCCAGCCGCTCTCTATAGAGGACACTGCACATACTTATTCCTTAGCTCACCATGCCATTATTCAGCCAGAAATGTTACTTTTCAAATATCATTAGAACTAAACTGCCCGATCAGGCAGATATCGTCCCATGTAATAAAGACAACGATCCGTCGAGGAGCAGATCATTGGCTGATCACTGTCTTCAAGCAGGTTTAAAGATCATCGGCCGCCGACCACACATCGCTCCGTGTAATAGGAGTTGCACGATCGGTAGCCATTGAAAGTGTTTAGAAAATAATAAAGTTCAATACTTACCTGCCCACGCTCCCCCATGTCCGCCTGGCTTTTCACCACTCACCGCAGCAGCCGGTGGCACCTCTGAAGCCCTCTGTGCAGTGGCACCTGCTCAGCCAATCACTGGCCATGGCACTGTCCCATCTACCAGTGACAGGATGAGCGGCCTGTCGCTGAAGAGACGTCTTTAGACATGTCAGGGGCAGCTGCAGGTATTGGTAAGCAGGCAGGAGGACACGGGAGCGTGGGCAGGTAAGTATTAAACGTTATTGTTATCTGTATACAGCAAGGACTGCACGGACATCACTAACAATATATATACAGCCCTTGCTGCACGGTCAACTAGCATTGTAATGGGCTTGAAAAGTGAGCACCAGTTTAGCAGTTCTATATGTTGTTGTTGTGCCCTGCCCATAAATAAGTACTTACCCTCCAGTCACTTAGGGTTTCCCTGTACAGCTAGAATCAGTACAAGATTTTCCTATTACCAGAGAGGACTCTGGGAGCTTCAGACCGGCTGACGGACAGGACGTCACATTAGCACTTCAGCAACTAGCTGTCCCCACTGTCCACACGTTCTCTGACCTGTCTGATGCCACTTTGCATAGTAGTACGTTGCTCTAGGACCCAGAGGAGACACACGGAGTTGCTGGTGTATACTATTATATTATTGTTATATTATTATCATATCATCATTAACAATATGTTTTCTTTCTAGCCGCCTAAGAGAGAATATGTGAATTACAAGCTCTACCAAAAGCAGAGGAAGGAAAAGGAGCAAGTGCAGCAAGATAAAACCGTTACGGTGGGTACATGACATCACCTCCAGTCACGTGATTAAATAATAAAACAACAAACAATTGGCATGTCATAGGTCAGTCTGGGTCTGAGTGTTTAAAGGGAATATGTCACCTAAATTTTCTTTTATTCTAATCTGTTTTTTTACATATTTGTACATTGTTTTGGTGGCCATCTTGCCTGGGCTGTTGTTAACAGCATTTAGTGACACGCTTTACAGCAAGACTCATAGACATAGACCATAATAACAGACTCTGTACCCTAGAGATTAATGTAAAACATTACTGAGTGCACTTGTGACCTTTTTAAAAGGGTCATTCCACTGGAAGCCTCTATTGTCTCCTCTACCTACTG
Source organism: Dendropsophus ebraccatus (assembly GCF_027789765.1). NCBI lineage: Eukaryota > Metazoa > Chordata > Amphibia > Anura > Hylidae > Dendropsophus > Dendropsophus ebraccatus. The sequence goes on along the minus strand of NC_091468.1, from coordinate 64,760,728 downwards.
GTGTCACATATTGCCGCAATGCTGTACAGATCTCTTTACAGCCGTCTCCGCAGACACAGCAGGAAGTCTCAGCTTAATTTTTGCCCCAGTGGTGAGAATGAAAACTGCAAGATCTCAGGATTATTTTATAATATTTATAGATAAAATTAGAAAAAAAATGTCACCAAAAATCCCTTGAAAATATGTTTAACATAAAAACATAATTTAAACAATTAAGTGATTTTCTGATGACACATTCCCTAAAAAAGTGGTGAGAGAAGCACACAGCTGAGTAACAATGAGAGTCCATCTTCATCATGTGGCACAGAGCAGCCCTTCTCCAAGCAGTTGAGGCCTGAACACCCAGACACTGACCAATGGAACTTTTTTTTCTTTTTTTTAACACTACAGCCCTCTCTCTATACACAAAACAAAAAAAAAATACAAAATATGTTACAAAAAAGTGTTTTCCTGGCACATATCACTTTAAGATTGATAAGATGGTTGGGCTTTACTTACAGGTGGCATGGCCAGCAACAGATTTCTTTATTGCAAAGCCAGAAACTGGTGCAAATTATAGCGCAGTACTACATCTGCTTATATTCTGACCGAAATAAATTGCTTAAAAAAAAAAATTATTGAAATTTACATCACAAGTACTTATCAGCCGCTGTATGTCCTGCATGAAGCGGTGTATTCTCTCCAGTCTGACACAGTGCTCTCTGCTGCCACCTCTGTCCATGTCAGGAACTGTCCGGAGCAACAGCAAATCCCCATAGAAAACCTCTCCTGCTCTCCAGACTGGAAACAATACACATCACTAGTATGGTCTATGGGGCTGTAGTAGTTGTGTTCCTGCAATCCATACTGAAGATCGCCAATCAAACTACATTTCTACTAACTTCATGTTTCACTCTTTATAGGAAAATAACTTAGAACCTGTAAAGAAAAAACGAAAGCAAGGAAAGAATGACAGGTGAGTATCTGGGGAGCCATTTAGTGGATGAGCTTTGTTTGCCATGATGTGTGTGTGTGTGTGTGTGTGTGTGTGTGTGTGTGTGTATATATATATATATATATATATATATATATATATATATATATATATATATATATATATATATATATATATATATATATATATATAATGTGTATACTTATTTATTATTATTATTAATAATAATAAAAATAATAATAATATTATTCCAAACTCTGAAAACAGAAGAATTCAATGAAATGTTTTGATGGCTTCTTTAACCCTTAGGGGACACAGCCAGTTTTTATTTTTGCGTTTTCGTTTTTCCCTCCTCGTGTATATAAGGCCATAGCGCCTGCATTTTTCCACCTAGAGACCCAAATGAGCCCTTATTTTTTGCGCAACTAATTGTACTTTGCTATGGCAGATGTAATTTTTGCCTAAAATGTGCCGGGAAACCAGAAAAAATTTATATGTGTGGTGAAATTGAAAAAAAAATGTTTTTTTTTTATTTGGGGGGGGGGGGTTGTTTTTACTATGTTCGCCCTGGGGTAAAACTGACTCGTTATATATGTTCCTTAAGTTGTTACGATTACAACGATATGTAACATGTATAACTTTTATTTGATTTGATGGCTTGTAAAAAATTAAAACCTTTTAAAGAAAATATACGTTCCTTAAAATCGCTCCATTCCCAGGCTTATAGCGCTTTTATCCTTTGGTCTATGGGTCTGTGTGAGGTGTCATTTTTTGCGCCATGATGTGATCTTTCTATCGGTACCTTGATTGCACATATACGACTTTTTGATCGCTTTTTATTACAATTATTCTGGATTTGATGCGACCAAAAATGCGCAATTTTGCACTTTGGGATTTTTTTGCGCTGCCGCCGTTTACCGTGTGAGATCAGGAATGTGATTACTTAATAGTTCGGGCGATTACGCACGCGGCGATAGCAAACATGTTTGTTTATTAATTTATTTATTTATTTTTATTTATAAAATGGGGAAAGGGGGGTGATTCAGACTTTTATTAGGGGAGGGGATTTTGTGTTATTAAAAATACTTTTTTCTTTTACTTTACACATATACTAGAAGGTAGAAGCCCCCCTGGGGTTAGGGTTATTCCCCCTGGGGGACTTCTAGTATATGCACTCTGATCTCTCAGAGATCCATGCAGTATAGTTATACTGCATGAATCCATGAGATCGGTGTTCTATTACTTTTGGCTGCTGCAGCCAAAAGCAATAGAATGCCGAGCCGGGATCAGCGCCATTACGGAGCAGACCCCGGCCCGGTATGGATGCAGGGATCGCCCCCCCCGCAATCGCGCCGCAGGGGGGCGATCCCCCCACTAGACCACCAGGGATGCATATCAGGAAGTATTTAGAAGCAGCTGTCAACTTTGACAGCTGCTTCTAAGTACTTAATTAGCGGGCACGGCGATCGGACCGTGCCCGCTAATAGCCGCGAGCCCGGGCTACATGCGGCACCCGGGATCGCGGCAGTTCAGAGGGGGGTCGCCGCGCGACCCCCCTCTGAACTCCCATAGCGGCACGAGGACGTTCAATAACGTCCTGGTGCAGCTATGGGTTAAAGGGGTAGTTAACCCCCTAAAAAATTTCTTTCAAATCAGCTGGTGCCAGAGATTCGTAATTTACTTCTCATAAAAAAATCTCCAATCTTACAGTACTTAGCTGCTGTATGTCCTGCAGGAAGTGGTGTATTCTCTCCAGTCTGGCACAGTGCTCTCTGCTGCCACCTTTGTCCATGTCAGGAACTGTCCAGAGCAGTAGCAGATCCCCATAGAAAACCTCTCCTGCTCTCTAAACTGGAGAGAATACACCACTTCCTGCAGGACATAACGCAGCTGATAAGTACTGGAAGACTTGAAAATTTTATTAGAAGTAAATTACAAATCGCTAGCACTTTCTGGCACCAGTTGATTTGAAAGGAAAAAAAAATTGGTGAACAACCCCTTTAATACCTTGCAGGCCTTATAGGCCTTTGTACATGGCACTGGGACTTTCTTAGAGCCCCATCCACCATAGGAACCCACTGGCACCCTGCGATCACATTACTGGGGTGTTGAGACGCTCTCAGAGGGAGCTCCTTTCACTCAGGTGCCTTGGTCAATATTGGCTTCAATAAGTTGACGTTGGCTCCAGGGTTAGCCATTGCAGCATGGTGCCAGCTATATGTTACAAATGACACCCACTGCAAGTGCCAAACCAATTGAGTCTACCCCACCGACATGCTGTATATAAATGTCATTCACCCCAATATAGGGCCTGGTGTTGGGCATATTCATGAGATCAGGTAACGATTGCTCCACTTCCTGGTTTCCTCGGTGGGCGGGCTCCTTCACTGTGATTGGTTCACCAGCAGCACTAGGGCCAGTATCAGACTGGGGTACCTGGGGCCCACCAGAGGAATTGATTCTGGGGGCCCACCAATGAAGAACCAGTGAGGAATGACATGCTGATGAACATAATGGACCCCTCTGTATCTGTATTGACTTCTCCCTTGTGAATTACAGGCCTTAACTCTCAGAATGCCCTACACTTATGATGCTCTCAGGGTATGCTGGGAGTTGTAGTCTCTGAGAGAACTACCCGGCAATAAATGGCGATAGCATAAGAAGATAACGATTGTTGTGTAGATCAGTTTCTCCTTCAGTCCTCAAGTTCCCCCAACAGTTCACAATCTAAGGATATGCCACCAGAGAACACCTGGGGTGATACCTGACCTGAGGCACTGACTATAACCATGTCACCTGTCATGCCTTGTCTTCGCAAAATCTGCCAGGCTAAGATTTTAGGATCTTTGATCCAGCACCATCCTTACCTCTATACAAATTATCCATCTGTAATGCTCCACACTGTAGCAGTGCCCACATTTTACCCCATGACCCTCATATATAGAAAAGAACCCAATGTATGGCCCCCTATAGTAGATTGACCCTCTCTGTGACCCATCTAGTAGTTAAACCAATCTATGTCCCCATATAGTTGTTAGGACCCTTTGTGCCCAAATATAGTAGGTAGGTCCCTCTGTGCATAAAAGATCAGTCCCTTGGGGCCTCCGCACAGTAGTTAGGCCACTTTTTGATCCCCATATTGTAGTAAGGCCCCTTTGTGCCTCCATATAGTAAATAGGCCCTCTCTGTGCTCTGACAGTAGTTAGGACCCCCCCGGGAATCCTTACACTAGTAAGGCCCTCTGTGCCTCCATTTTGCAGCTAGCCAACCCTCAGTGCCCCCCATATAGTATTAGGCCCCCTGTTGGTAGTATCCCCCATGTACGTGTCCCTCATGTTGGTAGCTCCCCTACTGGTGAGTTCCCAATGTAGGTATTCCCCTGCCCCTCCCCCCCCTTCCCCCTCCAGTTGGCAGTATCCCCTAAGTATGTAGCTCCGGGCAGTAAGTGCCCTCCATTAGGTAGTATCCGTCATATAGGGAACTCTTTCGATGTGACAGCCGCTCCCCCCTTGTAATCTTAAATAAAATAAAATACCAGTACTCATGTGGCTTCCGTTCTCGCGGTGTCTCCAAAAGGCTTCTCTCATTATTAGGGCTCAAGTAACGCACGAGTGATGTCACTTGTGCACCTAACCTCAGAGAGTGGTCTTTTGTGACTGCAGGCATAACACTGTCTGTGATCACAAGAGTTATTGGCAGAGCGAGGAGCCAATGGCTCCTTGCCTTGTCAATCAGAGCACTGCATGTAACTGGAAGCACTTGTAGGAGCGCTTAAAGGTGTTGGAGTAGGTTCAGTTGGCGGCTGAGTGGGCACCCCAGGAGCAGGGGTCCCAGTCTGGTGCTGACACTGGGCTAGGGGCCCACCATAGATCCTCCATTCCTCTGGTGGGCCAGTCCAACACTGACTAAGCCTGGCTTCATGGCTGCTGGCCTGTGCTCTGCTGTTCTGTGCTTAGCTCATCTACACCAACTCTGACAAATCCACTGAGCTGGGAGCTGTCAGTGTGATAACACAGAGGTAGTCGCTTCTGATGACACAGAGAGGTGGACGGGAACCTAGACAACAGCTATAAACACAGCAGACACATCAGAGGGCCTAGCAGGGAGACAGAGCTAAAACGGTCATAAGAACCAATTGCAAGGTTTCTTTAACTTTTTATTACCTAATGTTTTATATATAGTAATGGGAATTGGAAGAATCCACTAAAATGCCCAGTTTTTCTTTTCTTTTCTCTTTTTTTTTTATTTTTTTTTTATTTTAAGGAGACCCAGAAAAACAAAAGGCTCAAGAACAGCCCCGTCAGGACAAGTAGGACGGTTTAGAGATGGAGCATTGATCCTAAGTGGGAAAGATATTGAGAAGATTAAAAAGTCCAAAATAATTAAATGAATCTATGAACATTTCACATAGTCCGGGACTGAATGCTGATGTGGATCCGTACATCTTGCTGATTGTACAGACCTGTGGCTTCCAAGAACTTTGAAAGTTAATAATGACATTGGGATTTACGCTGCAGACGTTTTTCTCCAGCAGAAGAGACTGTGTATTCTGCAACATGGCTGCTCACCATAATACACCTGTGTTATCTTTCCTCTAGAGCAACTGCATCTTAGCAGAAGATTGGCCATTTTTGGCTATTTCAGATTATTCCAGTAATTTGTGCAAAAATTTTTTTGTTTTTAATACACTGTATTCTAATATATTCTCTTGATGAACTGATTGTCTAGCCCTTACTGTTAATGACAGGCAGCAGCAGCGATCGCACCATTTAAGTGTAAGTGACAGCTCCTGTGACCAAATGATTGGGACCCCCCAGCGTGTGTTTGTGAGGGTCCCGATCACTTTCCTGGACTGCCAGAGGATTTTAACCTTGGTGCAGTCCAATCTGGGGCAGGCTCTATGACAAGATTGCTGATTATACTGATCAATGCTATGTAATGGTTTAGCATTGATCAGCACATGCAATCTAATGATTGCATGTAATAGTCTCCCAGGAGGGTCTAAAAAAAAAAAAATAATAATTAAAAAATATTTTTTAAAAAAATATGACAAAGCCCCTTTCCTAATAAAAGTTAAAATTACACCCCCTTTCCCATTATACCAATAAAACTGTAAAAAAAAACTGTAAAAAATAATTAAATATATTATATTATATATCGTAACAGGTGTAATTGTCAGATCTATTAAAATAAACATAAAAAAATTAAGATAATATTAAAATAACAATAGTGTTCCCGGACGGTGTAAACATAAAGAGGGGGATTTTTTTTTTTTTTTAGTTACGTTATATATAAAAAAAATTTAAAAAGTGATCAACGCTGGGGCGGCAGTATAAGGTTATGTTCACACACCATTGAAAATTTAACAGCAATAAAACAACAGAGATTACAGATCGGGAAAAGCATATTGCAACACTGAGGGGAGTTGGCCAGCTTGTGTGGAATCTTCTGAGGGACTAGAAATGGGAGGCCACTTCTCCTGCTGTATTCCCAAGCAAAATTGCCAACTTTGGTGATGATGCGAGGGCAGAAATGGCAACTCTAGTGGATCCTGTTCTCCCTAACAGCCGGGGGACCAGTCCAACTAGTAGTGGGCGGGATGGTATTGTAGGTAGGCCTAGACAGCTAGTGGTTGTAGCGTAGAGTCTGGCATGTGGTGGAAAGGGTGGACAAAAAAAAATTGTGGGGATAACCGATGACCCAGCTGTCAGGGTCCATGTGGGAACCAATGACAGAATACAAGGTAGGTGGAGGTCCCTTTCTGATAATGAAGGGGTTAAAATAGATGGCAACTTAAAGTGTATGTTTACTAAAGTCTAGCGAGAAAAAAGGCCATTATTTGTTGTTAAATGAAGGCGATTCAATAAAAACGGCCATCATGACGGTGTGAACATTACCCTTAATCTCGCACCTTAGCAAACACATAGGGGGAGATTTATAAAACATGGTGTAAAGTGAAACTGGCCCAGTTGCCCCTAGCAACCAATCAGATTCCACCTTTCATTCCTCACAGACCCTTTGGAAATGAAATTGTGGAATCTGATTGGTTGCTAGGGGCAACTGAGCCAGTTTCACTTTACACCATGTTTTCATGTTTTATAAATCTCCTCCAAAGTGCATAAAGAAAATTTTTGTATATATTATTCTTTCGTGCTCTGTCTAGCTATAGAAAATGACAACTAATAAGAACCTTTTTACAGGATAATTGATACAGTTGTTTAAAGTGTCACTGTCGTTTTTTGTTTTTTTTGCAGAAATCAATAGTCCAGGCAATTTTAAGAAACGTTGTAATTGGGTTTATTAGGCAAATATGCCATTATCTGCATTCAAAAAGACTTTCCTCAGGTCCCCTCCCCCCTCTCTCATCCACTGCTCATTATCAGGAAATCTCGACTCTTTTACATCAGTCGAGCCCTGTGTAACCTATGGAGAGGGGAGGGGGAGAAGGGAGATTAGTCGCCAGCAGAGAGCAGAGAACAAAGAATTACACAGCTGGACCTGTGTGAAAGCTGGTATTCAGAGGTCAGTGCTGACGTCAGAGGAGATAGCCGGTAGTGTAGCTGTAAATTAACTCTTTGTTGTCCTGTTTTGGTGCCTCATCTCCCTAAACCCCTCCCCTCTCCATAAGAGAACCATGAAGACAGGGGGGAGTGCTTCAAACTGCTTTTTCATTATAACAATTGATTTTATTATAAGAATCCCACGCACAAAGCAATGAATGGAGACTACTTGGTTGTTGGCAGTATTTTAAGAATTTTATTCAAAATCTGTAAAACCACATTGATGCAACATAGATCACATTCCCACCAAGTGAGAAAGGGGATCGGGAGCCAACGGAGCAGCCCCTAAAGAATGACATAGAAACGTCGATGAAGCAGTACAAAATTAGAAAAGACCTTGTTGGATATTCTATCTATGACGGTACATATAAAAGTAAACGGTAAGCTTTTAATGATGAATACAATAGTCATGAATGGAGAAAACAGAAAGTCGAAGAATACCGAAAAATGCAAATAAATGGTAAAATATGGCGCTTATCAAGACACATGGACTCAGTCTCCATCCAGAAAAAGCCAAATTTAGCATTAATCCTAGGCCATCTAATACCCCATGTCTGCACTTCAGAGAATAGCTATAGAATGATAAGTCATGTGGTTAGGAGACAATCTACAGCTGTAAATGTATACAACGAATCCCAATATATATATATATATATATATATATATATATATATATATATATGAAAAACATCTCCCTGAAGCACTATGACATCTGATAATACAACAGCCATAGGGAGGAGCTCCTCTTTAAGACATGACGACTGGATATATGTTTTCTGTTTCACCTCCAGACATCATTGGGAATAAGAAACAAGCATCCTTAAAGGGGAACTCTGGTGAAATTATTATTTTTTTTTTTTTAAATCAACTGGTGTCAGAAAGTTATGTAGATTTGTAATATACTTCTATTTAAAAATCTCCCCTCTTCCAGTACTTATCAGCTGCTGTATGTCCTGCAGGAAGTGGTGTATTCTTTCCAGTCTGACACAGTGCTCTCTGCTGCCACCTCTGTCCATGTCAGGAACTGTCCAGAGCAGGAGAGGATTTCTATGGGGATATGGACACTTCCGTACATGGACAGAGGTGGCAGCAGAGAGTACTGTGTCAGGCTGGAAAGAATACACCACTTCCTGCAGGACATACAGCAGCTGGTAAGTACTGGAAGAGTGGAGATTTTTAAATAGAAGTAAATTACAAGTCTATATAACTTCCTTTGAAAGAAAAACATTTTCGCCGGAGTTCCCCTTTAAAGTTAAAAACATTAGGGGGATTTTACTACGCCTATTTGCACTGCTTTCCGGCTCATTCTGCACTATTATTTTCCATCTTTGACTTTTTATAGATATTTATCAAACATTTATATAACTTTTTTTTTTTTTTTTACAACTTTTCACCTTGCTCCTCTTCTTTTTTTCCCCGCTCTTTAATAGGGCATGGTTAAAGTCTTGTGGCTTTTTATACACGTCTGTCCACTCGGTAGGTATAAAAAGCCACCGGACAAGAAAAAAAAACCATGCTAATTCATCAAACCCTCCAAGATGCTATGATACGTTGCTGAAATTAGCAGAAAGGAGAAAGTGAAAGCTCAATAAGGGGGCGATAAATGAGAAGTCCCCCCTGCAGTCTCTGAGGGATGACTACAAGACTGAATAATTTATCCTTTTTTTATATCTTGCCAACAATTACGACCATCTTCCATGCTTTATAGTCACATATCAAATAAAAACAGCACTAGAACATGCATATGAAGCTTCTAGGTGATCCCTACCTTCTCAGACTATCAGGGCAGGTATTTTTTATATTGAAATGGGACCTGTCAGCAGGTTTTGTAGTGTATAAACTAAGACCATGGTTGTATAGAGCTTCCGACCCTGAATCGGTGCATACCCTTGTTCTGATTATTGACCTCTGATATTGTGCTATTAAAGTGAATCTGTATCCCCCAAACCACTGGTACTGTTTGTTTTCTGACATCAAGGCCTTTCCTGTTGTCTTCCTGGTGCCATCTTTAGGGTTAAAGACACCCTTTTAGTGTCAGAGAGGCGGGGCCTAGACCATCCGTGCCCTAGTCCTGCGACACCTCTTCTTCCCCACCCTCAATCTCCTTAGCACCACCCCCAGGTGGGATTTCTCCTCTTCAGTACTGCTGTTTAAACTCTGAAGGAAGACCCGAGTGGCGTCACAGGCCTAGGGCACAGACACTCTAGGTCCCACCTCTTTGACTCCGCTCTGGCTGAATAAATTACCATTTTCAACCCCAAAGATGGCACCAGGCAACGTGATGTCAGCAAACAAATGGTACCAGTAACTGGTGGTGGAAAACATGGATACAGTCATAGGCCATATCCATGTTTTCCAGGACTCCCCAGGACTGCAACTTCTTCAGCCACCGGTAATCAAATGCCACACGGCTTCTAACGGACCCGGGCGTGCTCGAGGTTCGCTCTTCTCTAATTACAGCACATGCCCGGCCCTGCCGCTCCATAGTACTTGCGAGTAATCTCATGTGAGAAGTTCATGTGCCAATAGAACCCCAGATGCATTGCTAACAAATGGATAGACAGAACTTGCTGGGATTCTGCAGCGCAGGAGAACACCACAGGAGCTTTACAAACAAATTTCATGTCAAATATTAAAACAAAGATAAGCAAAAATTCTATGTAAGAAGTCCTATACAGATTCATGGCCTTGGTTTACATACCAAAAAATGTCTGGCAGGTCAGCTTTAAAAAGGTTAGAAAAACATGACTACTTCCTTCCAGAGACAGCACCGCTCTTGTCTCCAGTTCAGGTGTGGTTTTCAATTAAGATCCATTCACTTCAATGGAATGGAGAAAGGGTCCATTTACACAGACAGATTATCTGCCAAAGATTTGAAGCCAAAGCCAGAAACAGACTATAAACAGAGATCAGGTCATAAAGGAAAGCCTGAGAGTTGTCTTTCTAAATCCATTCCTGCCTTTGGCTTCAAATCTTTGGCAGATAATCTTTCTGTGTAAATCGACCCTTACAAAAAAAAACACCCAAACTGGAGACAAGAGCGGTGCTGTCTCTAGAAAAAAGTGGCCGTGTTTTTGTAGCGCTGGAAAATCCCTTTAAGGAGGTCCTGTATCCTGCCCTGTCTAGTCTATTTTAATAAATACATCCTTTCCTTATCCTAACAATTCTGGAGCATCTTTTCCTAGAACCCTGGATTGTGCTGTTCTTCTCTTATTCTTCATGAATGCATCCCTGTACACTACGACACTGTCCAATGGTGGTAAGAAGTGGAGGGACGCACCCTATCATTAAGGGAAATAGTAATGCCCACTAGTTTATTGGTTCATTTATCAGAAGAATATAAGAGGAATAGCACATTACCGATCAATAAAAACATGCCTCCTAATTGTTACCTCATTGGGAATAGCAGTACGTCCGGTCCTCCTTAAGCGACATGGCACCCGGGACCATATCTCAGCCATACTGGGACAAGGAAACATGACAGGTAAATATGTACAAATGGAGGAGTTAAAAAACAGTGACACAAGATATCTCACATGTACTACTGGCTCTACATTGACAAATACCAAAGGAAAGTTATCGATCCGACAGCTTTAATGGTAAGGCATGGGTCCCGCTATAATGGGGAGAGAGTTCTCATGCATGTACAAAAAATATGAGTCCTCTTTTATTTTATTTTATTTTTTTTATTTTTTTATTTTTTTTTGGTGCCTCACCAATTGTAAAAAAATTAATTTTATTAAAATAAAAGAAATACTTTTTTTTTTTTTGTTGTTGTTTTGATCTTTGCAAAAGAAGCCGCTTCCATGCATTAGTCGAAGAATCACAGAGAGGCCTCTTTAAGTTCTAGGTTAGACGTAACGCGGAATGATCTTATAAAAATGACGGACAATGCCCCCGGAACTAAATCTCACAGTGGTAAAAGTGATCTGTTTCCCTTTAAGTGAGGACACCTCAGAAGTGCTGAATATATACAAGGCCGGGTTAAAAATGAGAATGATGCTATCATGATGCAATCTGCGCCGTATCCTTTTATTGGTCAGTGTTTTCTTCCCCAAATTTCGGCCAGTTTTTGCATATAATAATGCAATTTTTTTTTTTACTTCATAGGATGATTAAATCTAGGACGGATATTTTTTTTTTGTTAAAAATATGTATTTACATTATTGGGATAAAGAAATGATAATTTATGCGCATTTAATATTTACATCGTTCTGCAACGTTCTACAAGGGCAGATTTCAATCTTATTCAAAATTATTTTTCAATTTTTAAATTATGTTATTATCTTTTCAGTCTCATTCTACCAGTTCTTAGCTGCTGCTTTCTGCTGAAGACACAGAAAACTGTTTATGAGCTTTTCACTACGTCTCCCCTTCCTTCCTCCTCCCTTCTGAAGTGGCTCATGTAAACACATATAAATAGTGTCCCTGGTCGGCTGTTTCTGCACTCTGTAATGCCAGGAGGGTTAATCTCAGTGAGGTAATAAGCATCTTGACCTCATATTAACCCTCCGGGCATCACAGAGTGCAGAGACAGCCTTCCAGGGACACTGTTTACAGTGTCATCTCGCCAAGGAGTACCAGTAATTCGCCTTCCTATTGACTACTATAAGGGGATTTAAAATCTTTGATTCACTATTGCATTTGTAACCGATCATTATTATAATTTTGCTGCTTTCACTTATTTTTTGAGTAGTACAATGACTTATGTTCCGAAATCACTGACGGGCTATGGTCACACACATTATTTCCATCAGTATTTTGGTCAGCATTTTTTCAACCAACCTGTCAGTTCCACTCCTGATTTTGGTTGTAGAAATACTGACCACAAGACTGATGGAAATACTATGTGTGAACACAGCCATCGTGAACAAGCTGCTTTTGACAGATATGCAAACCAATCACCAACCCAACTTATGGGAGGGCTCGGAATCCTATATTTTAAAAATAAGAAAAATGACTACATAATTGAACAAAATAGACCATATCATATAAAACTTAGCTATTAATAGTGAAAAGGTAAAAGGCCTCTCATGCCAAAAAGACAAAGAGAACCTTTTATGCTCTATATTGCCCCTACCTGCCCTGATCAGGGTGACCCCCAGCCTCCTTAAAGGATGAGGAGGCTTTAGTGTTGGTGGTTACAAAGGTATTGGGGGAGATTTATCAAACATGGTGTAAAGTGAAACAGGCCCAGTTGCCCCCGGCAACCAATCAGATTCCACCTTTCATTCCTCACAGACTGTTTGGAAAATGAAAGGTGGAATCTGATTGGTTGCTAGGGGCAACTGGGCCTGTTTCACTTTACACCATGTTTGATAAATCTCCCCCATTGTCTTTTAATATTTCTAATATCCAATTAAACTATCTGGCTAATAATATAATTTGTATATTTCATGGTTATATTACTAATATATTACTATTAGGCCTGATGCTAAATCTGAGATCCCCAGCGGTTCAGATGTCGCCTAAAGAACACTGGGTGACATAACTGGGAATCACACGGAATATAACAATACCTCTCTCTATAGGACTCCACTTATAATAGAGATGCTCAGCTCGGCTCTCCCTGCTCCTTTTACTGATTGCTGCCCAGGCCCAACCCATCAAAACTTTTGTTATGTCTATATGATAAGTCAAAAGTTTTTTGTTTCGTTTTGTTTTTTTACGGTGACACTATAAATATTTTTGCTTTAGAGCGTTCTTATCTAAATCTTCACTAACAGATACAGGCTATGTTCCCTCCCAAATAGGGCTGTATTTTGACAATTGCGGACGTAACTATTAAAATACGGCTCTATTGTTGGCTCAAAATGACGGCCATCTAAAAATATGGTGGGAAAAAAAAAGTTATGCGAACATAGCCATCAAGTACTGTAAAGGGGTAAAATACATGTTGAATCATCTGTCATTTCCTTTTCTATGTCCTTCCCCAAATTCAGAGTTGCTACTTTCTGCTGAAGACATAGAAAACTGTGTGTGAGCTGTTCTGTCCGACTCCCCCTTCTCCCCCCTCCCTTTCCAAATGGCTCATGAAAACAGTGTCCCTCACCAGCTGTCTCTGCACTGTGTAATGACAGGAGAGTTAATCACAGTAAGGTCACAAGTAACTTGACCTTAAAGCCAATGTACCATCAGTATTTCCCATGTATAGAACAGCTTCAGCGTGGGGAAGCCGGTGCTGTGGTCCTTTTATCTAACCACGGCCCGGTTCCCATGTACGGCGCCGTTCTATTCATGGGTACAGGGCCGGGGATGAAGCAATGGAGATGGGCTGTCCTGCCCCCAGTGGGAGGAAACCCCTTCCCCTCTATGACGTGGCTCCATTTTCAAAAACAGGACTGCGGCACCGGTTTCTCCACGCTGGTGCTGTTCTATACATGGGTAATACTTGTACCTGATGGTACATTTGCTTTAAATTAACTCTCCCGCATTACAGAGAGCAGAGACAGCAGGCCAGGAACGCTGTTTACATGAACCATCTCAGAAGGGAGGTGGGAGGAAAAGGGGATGGAGATGGAGAGAACAACTCACAAACAGTTTTCTGTTTCTTCAGCAGAAAGCAGCAGCTCAGAACTGGGGGAATGAGACTGAATAGATAATAACAAGTATTGAAGGATTTGTTAGTCTCCAGGAGGGGGGATGATTCAACATATATTTAACATAGAATGCCCCTTTAAGAATGAAACTGCTTAGGCTTTGGTCCATAACAAATCCTAAAGCAGTTAAAGGGTCTAAAACAGTTCCAGGACTAAAACCGCTGGCCTTTAATTTTTTTTGGGGGGGGGGTCATCATGAGCCATCACCTCTGGAAAATGCAAGATGCACATTATATATACGTGATGATACAACTAGGGAAATCTGGCGCTTTTATACTAAAACCATGAAGATAGTAATGTCTATGGAATGATGTGGATGTCAATCTTCAGGGCACACAGTAATTGGTTAATGCTTATTACACACATAAAACTGTCCACAGATTTAGTCAAAGAGCATATTAAAATACTGTATCTATTTACAGACTGTAGGTTAGTAGCACTTAGACACCTCTCACATCAATGAAGCCCACTCACTGCTTGAAATTGTTCATGAAAAGGTTCCATTAACCCTGTAAGTACATAAACTGGCCACAGGCCTTAGGGGAAGAGAAGGTTCAGAGCATTCAACATTCTACATCCAAGAATTAGATATTTGCTGAAAAAATACACTGCACGGGTTGAACATTCCGTGGCTGATGCTGCGGCAGCGAATATCAATGACCCCCACTTTAAGGGGCACTCCTGATTGAGACATTGTCTGACTGTAGCACGCAACAATAGCTTCTTGGTCTGCTTAAAGGGGTACTCCGACATAAGGTTTAAAAAAAAATACACCTAGTATTCCTTACCTCTAGTTCTGAAACTACCAAAAATTCATTTGTTTTGGGGTCTCAGTTTTGTATTTTGTGGTTGTACTTCCTGGTTGAGTTGCTCAGTACTACAGATCCTAAAATGCATTGCTTTCTCTCAACCTTTTATCACAGTCCTCCCACCCTGCCTACTTCCCTCCCCTAGCACTCTTGCTAGTTGCCCACCCAAAGCTGTTGCAGAGCATCTCAATTCACTGCAGACTATTGCACATATGAGTACAGTTGCAGCACCTGTTTCTTTCACTCCTTGTCTGCTCAGATGTTAGCAGCACTTAAGGTCCGTTTACACTAAGCGATAATTTGCCCAATCGATCGTTAAACGATTTTTAAGCAACGATTTGGTTTTGATAACGATCGGCGTTTAGACGAATAAATCGTTAGAAAAATCGTTTTTAAGATCGCTTAAGCCCATCTCACACACAGGGTGAATCTTTGAAAGACTGTTTACATGAAGCAATCTGCGAATTTTTAGTGAACGACCAACGACGATTTAAGGATATGTTGAAAGATCAAAATGAACGATTTCTTGCTCGTCACTTGATCGTTCGCTGTGTTTACATGAGCCGATTATCGCTCAAATGTGATCGTTATAGTGAAAATTCGAACGATAATCGTTCCATGTAAACGCAGCATTTGACACCTCTCACAATAAGGACCCCAAGGAAATTGTTCATGAAAGGGTTTTATTAACCCAGTAAATACATAAACTGGCCTACAATCCCCCCCAGCACTCCTGCCCCCAGTTACCCAGCCTAAGCTGTTGCAGAACATCTCATTTCACTGCAGACTATTGCACATATCAATTAAGTTGCAGCTCTTGCTTCTCTCGCTCCTTGTCTGCTTAGATGTCAGCAGCACTTAGGCACCTCTCACATTAAGGAGCCCAACTAACTGTTTGAAATTGTTCATAAAAGGGTTTCCTTAAAGAGTCACTGTCATATTTTTTTTTTTGCAGAAATCAATAGTCCAGGCGATTTAAAAAAAAAACTTTGTAATTGGGTTTATTAGTCAAATCTGCCATTATCTGCATTCAAAAAGACTTTCCCCAGGTCCCCCCCTCCCTCCTTTTTTCCATTCACTGCAAAATATCAGGAAATTGTGACTTGTTGCATCAGACACAACCCTGTCTCTTCTATAGAGAGGGGAGGGGGGAGGAGGGAGTTAGTCGGCAGCAGAGAGCAGAGAACAAAGGATTACACAACACGGAGGTGGGTGACAGTGGTCTGAGAGGTCAGTGCTGGCTTCAGAGGAGATAGCCTGGTGATGTAGCTGTAGATTAACTCTTTGTTGGCCTGTTCTGGTGCCTCATCTCCCTCCACCTCTCCCCTCTCCATAAGCAAGCCATGAAGACAGGGGGAAGAGCTTCAAACAGTTTTTTCATGATAAAAATGCATTTTCTGCTAATAAAACCAATTACAAAGTTACTTAAAATCGCCTGGACTATTGAGTTCTGAAAAAAAAAAAAAAAATTAAACGACAGTGACACTTTAACCCTATAAATAAATAAACTGGCCTACATCCCCCTCAGCACTCCTGCCAGTTCCCCACCCATCTCATTTTACTGCAGCCTAGTGCACATATAAGTTCAGTTGCAGCACCTGCTTCTTGCACTCCTTGTCTGCTTAGATGTTAGCAGCACTCAGACACCTCTCACATTAAGGAACCCAACTGACTGCTTGAAACTGCTTCCTAAACACTGTAACTACACTCAGGGGGATGGCAGGCAAGATCTAGCCACTCCTCCTGTGACGTCAGAGAATGATGCGTTGTCACAATAAAGAGGGAGGAGCCAGGATCAATGCAAATTTTGTAGTCCTTCTATTTTCCATTTCCTGTCAGGGGTGCGGCATGAAAAGCCACTGAACCCAGGACTATAAGTGATAATACTACATTAGAAAGTTACATGTCTTGGGGTGATAGTTTAATTTAAGTACAATTTTCTGATACCAGAGTACCCCTTTAATGTTGAATAAGCGGTCCCTGACAATCCTCTAACGTCTATGGCCAGCTTTACACTAGTGAATCACCCTGTATCCAGCGATGCCTGTAAGACAGTACAGCTCCTCCATGTCCTGGAATCATTCTTCCTCTTTCAGGCAACAGATAGACTGTAGTAAATGGACTGTCATAGTACAGATTAGCACCAAAGGCTGCATATACAATACATAATATATCACAAACTACACAAACCATTTGTTTTACCCGACAAACTCTGTTCGTATACATATCTTGAGTACGATTAACCATTATGATCGTGACCATTCAGGGACTTGGACAAAGTCAGGATCAAAAAATCGAATTAATGTGTAGAAAAAGCGTAGTAAAAAATGGCTAAAGAATCATATAGAATGTAAAAAAAAAACAAATTACAGCAATAAAAAGAAAACAAAAAGGAATGATGCAACTACACAGTGTGATCCTGAGGCGGGAATACGTGGCCAGAACATATATTCCCGAGATCCAATACGTCTGAATGGGATTCAACAGATTTTGTCTGATTTTATGTAAAATAGAAGAATGAAACGGTAACGTTTTTGTGTCGGTTTGGAGAATTTGCTACATAGTTTATAACTATTGGCGGATCTGACGGTTGTGTACCCCATTCATTGCTTCCCTGATGAGTTTACTGTTATGTCATGGTAACATCCAGTTATAAAAGAGTCGCCTATGAAATGGTGCATCAGTGTTTAAAGGTTAGTTACTGCCTTGGTCTGCCGTAAGATCGTTGGCACCTCCAGGCCTGTATGAAGAGTCACCTGTGGAGACAGAATCATAGTAGAGTTAGATTGCCTTTTATACAGGGTGTGATCACACTGCATGTACTCCATCCAGCATTGGTAATAGAGATGAGTGAACCTGGAGCATGCTGGAGTCCATCCGAACACGAACTTTCGGCATTTGATTAGCGGGGGCTGCTGAAGTTGGATAAAGCCCTAAGGCTATGTGGAAAACATGGATATAGTCATTGGCTGTATCCATGTTTTCCAGACAACCTTAGAGGTTTATCCAAGTTCAGCAGCCACTGCTAATCAAATGCCGAACGTTCGGGTTCGGATTGACTCTAACCCGAACTCGGTTCGCTCATCTCTAATCGGTAACTGTCAGCATCCCACCAACAACAGGATGACCATGACTGCTGCAGGTTCCATTCATGTCAATGACCCAAACACCCAAGTCACCTAGAGCCTCCGTTCTGACTGTCTACGTCAGGGGTAGGGAACGTCAGCTCTCCAAGCTGTTGCAAAACTACAACTCTCATCATGCTTGAACAGCCAAGCACCTTCCTCCATTAGAATTCAAGGAGCTACGTCACAGAGGAAAGGGGATATCACCACACTGGGGGGGGGGGGGGGGGGGGGGGGGGGAGGGGGGCACCGAACCCACCCCCATTGTATAGAGCCGGACTGGGGCACGGCAAAAAACACGCCATCAAAAGCGGGGACCAGGTGGCATTCTAAAAAAAAGACTATACCACAAGGATCCCCACCCCAATTTGCTAATGTAGAAAAAAACAACAATGCATCTGACGGTACATTTTGCTTTGAACGGCCATTCCCATCTCAAA
Source organism: Dendropsophus ebraccatus (assembly GCF_027789765.1). Taxonomy (NCBI): domain Eukaryota; kingdom Metazoa; phylum Chordata; class Amphibia; order Anura; family Hylidae; genus Dendropsophus; species Dendropsophus ebraccatus. The sequence goes on along the minus strand of NC_091468.1, from coordinate 64,742,261 downwards.
TTGTTATCCATATCTTAGTGAGATGACAATATAAAGACAATGGGGGAGATTAATTAAACATGGTGTAAAGTGAAACTGGCTCAGTTGCCCCTAGCAACCAATCAGATTCCACCTTTCATTCCTCACAGACTCTTTGGAAAATGAAAGGTGGAATCTGATTGGTTGCTAGGGGCAACTGAGCCAGTCTCACTTTACACCATGTTTGATAAATCGCCCCCAATCAGGGCATAAAGTGTGGACTTACTTGCACATTTCGATTGAGACTTATTGCTGGCATGAACACACCATCAATGTTCTCAAATGCTACAGGTCCCTGCTGCTTTCCATTGATACGGAATATGAGTATATGCTTGTTAAGGTCCAGGAGTATGCCGACTACAGTGCCTTTACTAACACCTCCTTCTGTTCTGTATAAGAAGAGAAGATGCATATGAAGACACCTCATAAACATACAGTGATAGTTATAATAGTATCAGGATACAATATTTTCAACAAACCATACTCAGCATACAAAGCTATAAGCAGTCAGCCCTGTTTAAGTAAAATTTATCTATTTCCTTTTATCACTTCAAGACTGGGCGAATTTTGGCCTTAAAGGGGATGTCCAGCGAAAAGCTTTTTCTTACAAATCAACTGGTTTTGGAAAGGTGTACAGATTTGTAATTTACTTCTATTTAAAAATCTCCAGTCTGCTAGTACTCATCAGCTCCTGTATGTCCTGCAGGAAGTGGTGTATTCTTACCAGTCTGACACAGTGCTCTCTGCTGCCACCTCTGTCCATGTCAGGAACTGTCCAGAACAGGTGAGGTTTTCTATTGGGATTTGCTGCTGCTCTGGACAGTTCCTGACATGGACAGAGGTGGCAGCAGGGAGCAGTGTGTCAGATTGGAAAGAATTTTGGGGTTTATTTTGCCTTAAAAAGACATTGTGGGAGCATAGGCTGATCGAATATCACGACCTGGGTAATGGACTGCCCGCTCAGCCAGTCAGTGACTGGGACGGCAGCTGAGATGACATTTGAACTTGAGGGAAAATGCCCTCCAGGCAGGGTTTTGGAGCTTGTGACATGGCGCTTCAGGGAGAGGTAAGTAGTGGTTGTTTATTATGTTCCCACCTGCCATTGCCGGCTGTTAATTTCTTCAAATTGGTGGACTTCTCCTTTAAAGGGGTTATCCAGCACTACAAAACCATGGCCACTTTTGCCCCACTCTTGTCTCCAGGTCAGGTGTGGTTTGCAATTAAGCTCCATTTACTTCAATGGAACAGGGTTTCAAACCCCACCCAATCTGGAGACAAGAGCGGGGGAAAAGGGGCCATGTTTTTGTAGCCCTGGATAACCCCTTCCAGGGCTACAAAAACATGGCCACTTTCTTCCAGAGACAGCACCGCTCTTGCCTTTAGGTCAGGTGCGGTTTGCAATTAAGTTCCATTCACTTTAATGGAACTAATTTGCAAAACCTGCACCCAAACTGGAGACAAGAGCGGTGCTGTCTCTGGAAGAAAGTGGCCATGTTTTTGTAGCCCTGGATAACCCCAGCGCTTCTTTATGAACATCCTGATATCTGCCTGCTATATGGCTCCTTAGCTAGCACTTACCTGTTGGTATGAGAGTTGCAGTGCATGAACCAGCTCCGGTTATTGTCCACATACATGGCCCAGGCCTTATCGTCTTTCCCCAGCATCATATCCTTCACAACATTAATTCTGGCGACACCAAAAGCCGGATCGGGGTGGTTGTCGTATCTGTCAACCTGAACTTCCCAGTAGTGAACTCCTTTTGAGAATGCAGCTGTGCCCAAAACCACTCTATCATCATAGCTGCTGCAGGACGCCGTCATGTTGTCGTTGGATAAGACGATGTCCCTATGAGCTGTGTTTGAATCAAATGTGAAAAAGGCCACTGAAAGAGAACAGAGTAAAGTAATGGTCAGAGAAGCTAAACAGAATGATGGATCACTTACACTGTATCCTCCTGAATAACATGGACAATAAGTAGACCTCTTCATTATGTATGTGTGCTCAGTAGTCCTGGATATTCATGAGCACACACTCTACTTACTGGTCACTGATTGGCAGTTGTGTATCAATGTTGGCTTTAGGCAGACAGCTGTCAATCAGCAGCTGGAGGGAAGGGAAGTGGTGAGGCACAAAGCCCAGTTTCCTGCATATTAGAAGAACTGCTAAACAGAATGATGTAAGTAATACACCGATCTGTTCAGCATTTCTGTTACTAGTTTATGCTGCCCTCATTTAAGGTAGAGTATACACACTCCCTTTAAAGACTAAGGCTATGTTCTCACAATGTAAAAATAAGGACAAATTACAGCTGTTTTTTTTTTAAAAAGAACGGCCATAAGTAATGATCATGATCATTAATGGTGGCCGTTGATTCTAGATATTCATTCTTCACTGTATTTTGGGGCTTGGGGACTAGGTCTGGGTTTACTCTATGTTTTTGCAACCTGTTTTTAATCCTTTTTTGCAAAAAACGGATGGAAAAACAGATGCAATTGCATACATCCGCTTTGATCTGTTTTTCCATTGACTTCCATTATACAAAAAAAGGATCAAAACGGATCAATTTTTTTTTTAACGTACAAAAAACAGTCGACCTATTTTTGTCTACATAAAAAAAAAACGGACCTGTTTTGATCCTTTTTTTCTATAATGGAAGTCAATGGAAAAAACGGATCAAAACGGATGCACTCAATTGAAAAACGTAGTATGAACCCAGCCTGTAGTGTAATATCAGGGCATCCTGACCACAGGTCTAATCACTTACATACAACATACATTATCATAGAACCTGTAATGAATTCCTACGATGCATCAGGCTGCGGCCACAATACAGATACATACATGTCCCAGTATTATGCTTGTGAAAAACAGGCCCTTAAATGTCACACCCCTACCCCAACACACACACACACACACACATATATCACTAGAACAAATAAGAGGGTAGCTCTGCTACATAACACACACTCAGCACTACTACATACATGCACACGGATCTGCTGCATACACACACACTCAGCACTGCATACAGGTCTGCTACATATACACACAGCTCTGCTGCATAACATACACTCAGAACTGCTACATACATATACACACACACACACAACTGCATAGAGGTCTGCTACATATACAAACACAGCTCTGCTACATAACACACACACACTCAGAACTGCTACATACATACACACACACACACACACACACACACAGCACTGCATAGAGGTCTGCTACATATACAAACACAGCTCTGCTACATAACACACACACACACTCAGAACTGCTACATACATACACACACACAACTGCATACAGGTCTGCTACATATATACACACACACACACACACTCAGAACTGCTACATACATACACACACAAAACTGCATAGAGGTCTGCTACATACATACATACACACACACAACTGCATAGAGGTCTGCTACATAACACACACACACACACACACACACTCAGAACTGCTACATACATACACACACAAAACTGCATAGAGGTCTGCTACATATACACACACAGCTCTGCTACATAACACACACACTCAGAACTGCTACATACATGCGCACACACACAGCACTGCATAGAGGTCTGCTACATATACAAACACAGCTCTGCTACATAACACACACACACACACACAGAACTGCTACATACACACACACACAACTGCATAGAGGTCTGCTACATATACAAACACAGCTCTGCTACATAACACACACACTCAGAACTGCTACATACACACACACACACAACTGCATAGAGGTCTGCTACATAACACACACACACACACACACACACACTCAGAACTGCTACATACATACACACGCAAAACTGCATAGAGGTCTGCTACATATACACACACACACACACACACACACACACACAGCACTGCATAGAGGTCTGCTACATATACACACACACACACACACACAGCACTGCATAGAGGTCTGCTACATATACACACACAGCTCTGCTATATAACACACACAAACACACATACTCAGAACTGCTACATACATGCGCACACACACAAAGCACTGAATACAGCTCTGCTACATAACACACCCACACACTCAGCACTGCTACATACATGCACACACTCAGCACTGCATACAGGTCTGCTATATATACACACACAGCTCTGCTACATAAAACGCACGCACACAAAGCTGTGCTACAGTACACAAAGCACTACTACATACATATACAGTACACAAAGCACTGCTACATACATATACAGTACACAAAGCACTGCTACATACAAACAAGCAAACATATTAAGGCTATGTTCACACTGCGTGCGAATCCGTCCGCAGTTCTTACGGCGCCGTACATGTGCGGCTGAAACTACGGCCGTGGGAAAAATCGACATGCGGCCAGATGCGTACGAACCGCGAACATACGCCCGCAGTACAGTTATGCTTCCCTAGCTTGTTTCGAAGCGATCTGAGGCAGGTCATTTACTTGAAAATCTTCGCCCAATAAAACTCACAGAACCTTTTGGATCGAAAAATAAAGTTCAATTTGGCTGAAATAAGTTCTCCGTACGGGACCGCATGGAAATCCACGGCCGTGAGTTGGAACATTTCCGTCCTCAAGCAATGGTCTTGTTTATTTTTCACGGCGGCGTATACGATCCGGCCGTAAGCTCATATGTAGTGTGCATTGTGCGGCCGTATATCGTATACTTTCAAGCGAACGCATCAACCTCAAAACTACGTGCGTATATTCGCGGTTCGCAATACGAGCATAAAGATACGTAGTGTGAACATAGCCTAATTATGATACATACAGGTCCCTACCATACTGCAGTCCTGCTGTGCCCTCTCCTTCCCCAGCATGTGACTCATCCTATAGCCATGACATAATTGAACATCCTGGAGCTTTACAGGACATTCAATGACGTCCATTGCATCCAACGTCCTTTGAGTCGCTGCACAGTTCTATCAGAATGAGCTCCCATGGTCCCTCAGGGGTGGCAAAAGGCAGATTGAGTTTTATTATTAAACCTATACACAGTGTCTGGATTGCTGTATACGGACAACTATGTGAAAGGGGTTTGCTGATGATTGAATCTACTTTCACCTGTCAAATACCTTTCTGTGACCTTTCTTGCTTTCCTTCTGCTTCCGGTGCAAACTTTCTTTTCTATTGCTTTCATTAGCCTAACTTCCTCTTCCTGTTTTACACTCTATCTGGGAATTCAGCCAGCTCTAAGAAGCTAGAGTTGGCTGAATTTCTGGCTATAGTGTACAGCAGAAACAGAAAGTCTGTTATAGGATGAACATTAGATGGGAAGTTAGACTAATGAAGACAACAGAGCAGAGAGGTTGCATCCGAAACAGAAGGGAAGTATACAAGATGACAGAAAGGTAAATAATTTTATTTACTAAAATTTATTAAAGGGGTAGATCAGCAAAAAAAAAAAAAAAAAATTATTCCAAATTGCCAAAGATTTGTAATCGTAAGCCTTCCAGTACTTATCAGCTGCTATATGTCCTGCAGAAAGGGGAGTATTTTTCCCAGTCTGGACAGCAGGAGAGGTTTTCTATAGGGATTTGCTGCTGCTCTGGACTGTTCCTGACATGGACAGAGGTGGCAGCAGAGAGCACTGTGTCAAACTGAAAAGAATACACCACTTTCTGCAGGGCATACAGCAGCTGATAAGTACTATAAGACTGGAGATTTTTTTTAATAGAAGTAAATTACAAATCTATTCAACTTTTTGAAACCCTTCAAATAGTTGATATTAGGTGTAATCATCAGGAAACCGCTTTAAGTTTCAAACATGTAGGTGTATTTTGTCCAGATACACACTGAGGGTAGCTTCACACGTACCGACTTGCAGCGTTAATAACGCTGCGAGTCGGCTAGGTCCTGGCAGATCACTTTTACTACATACACACAGCGCTTTGAACAACCGCTGCGTGTATGTAATTCTGCCGGCTGCTTAACCCCTTCTGCTCCCGCTCCGCTCCGTATACATTACCTCTCCTCGCTGCACAGGTCCCGGCATACTGCTCTCCCGCCCGGCCAATCAGTGACTGCGGCAGGGCAGCCGGGCGGCAGCTGAAGCGGTTAAGCGGCCGGCAGAATTACATACACGCAGCGGTCGTTAAGACCGCTGTGTGTATGTAGTGAAAGTGATCTGCCAGGACCTAGCCGACTCGCAGTGTTATTAACGCTGCGAGTTGGTACGTGTGAAGCTACCCTTAAAGGGAACCAATCACGCCGAAAATCCATCTTAAGATAAGGAAACGTGCTGGCACATCACGCAGCACGTTTCCTAAACATCCCCCTGTAACCTCCGTGCCCCCCTCCATCAGTCAGTAATCTTACTTTGAAGACGTCCCGCGCTGTATGTAAATTTCTGGCAAGTAGTCACGGTGGGCGGAATCAGTCACAGGTCCTGGGCGTCTGTAATGGCTGTAATCACACCCAGAGGGGCGTGCTTGAAGTCTGCCTTCCATCCACGTGACCCGGCGGCTTGCGTTTCACGTCGGCGGCGCGCTGACGTCATCCGCATGCAGCGCCTTCGTCTTCCGGAGTCCGCGCATGCGCAGTACGTCGGCGTCGTCTCCCGCCGTACTGCGCATGCGCGGACTACAGAAGACGTCTGCGCTGCGTGCGGATGATGTCAGCGCGCCAACGACGTGAAAAGCAAGCCGCTGGGTCACGTGGATGGAAGGCAGACCTCAAGCACGCCCCTCTGGGTGTGATTACAGCCATTACAGACGCCCAGGACCTGTGACTAATTCCGCCCACCGTGACTACTTGCCAGAAATTTACATACAGCGCGGGACTTCTTCAAAGTAAGATTACTGACTAATGGAGGGGGGCACAGAGGTTACAGGGGGATGTTTAGGAAACGTGCTGGGTGATGTGCCAGCACGTTTCCTTATCTTAAGATGGATTTTCGGGGTGATTGGTTCCCTTTAAGAATAGGATACATTAATATGACTACAAAACAGCAGTAAAGGTATAAATCTGGAAAGAATCTGCCCACCATCAGATGTCTGGAGCACCACAGTTTTGCTGTAAGGTCCAAGGCCAGTTGAATTGAACGCTTTGACTCTTGCATTGTATGTGCTGTTGAAGTGAAGACCATCAATTGTGCATAAAGTTTCTTTTCCAACATAAACTTCCTGATGGCAGAAAAACAGATTTGTTAGGACAGATAGTGTATAAACCTGATATCAAGTGAGTGCAATGTTAAAAATGGAAGTGGGTCACCTTATGGTTTACTTCATCAAAGTCACATGACATATTATATGGAAACTGGGGAGGTCGGGAGAGATAAAAGCTATCGGAAATATATAGTCACCTAACGGCTACGAGAAGACGTGTTTTTTTGGGCAGTTTTAGAATGGCCGTAAAATAACAGACATCGTTTTGCAATAACAGCCGTTGTTGTGAAATAACTGCGTTTTTTTTTAAATAACAGCCTTTTTTTTTAAGTGTCACTGTTGTTTAAAAATTTTTTTTTGCAGAAATCAATAGTAGAGGTGATTTTAAGAAACTTTGTAATTGAGTTAATTAGCTGAAAAATGCATTTTTATCATGAAAAAGTAGTATGAAGCTCTCCCCCCTGTCTTTATGGTTTTCTATGGAGAGGGGAGGGGTGGAGAGAGATGAGGCATCAAAACAGGACGACAAAGAGTTAATTTACAGCTACATCACTGGGCTATCTCCTCTGAAGTAACTGACCTCACTGGCCTCTGAATACCGGCTTTCACACAGCTCCCACTGTGTAATCCTTTGTTCTCTGCTGGTGACTAATCTCCCCCCTCCCCTCTCCATATGTTACACAGGGTATGACTGATGTAAAAGAGTCGTGATTTCCTGATAATGAGCCGTAAATGAGAGAGAGGGGGTGGGGGCTGGGAAAAGTCTTTTTGAATGCAGTTAATGGCATATTTGCCTAATAAACCCACATACAAAGTTTCTTAAAATCCCCTTGACTATTGATTTCTGCAGAAACAAACAAACAAAAAAAAACGACAGTGACACTTTAAAATAACAGCCGTTATTTGGATGGGCAGTGTCCATCCTAAAAAACAGCTGTTAAATGGCTGAAAAAAGGCGTTGTGTGGTTGAAGCCTAATGCCATGTTCACACACAAGAAAATAATAGAAAATACAGCTGTAACTTTGACAATATACAGCCATATTTTGAATATGATAATGCGCTCTATTGAAGTCAGTGCACACACTGTATAAAATAAGTGAAGTCGTTGATTAGGAACGTCCAATTAACGGACATGCTCATTATTTATTACCTGCTTTTGCAAAATACAACCTTTTTTTTCATTTGTTCACACAATATTTAATTTCCATTTAAAATGACGTCTGTATTTAGCTTTTATCTAGCCTAGCCTTAGGCACCACCCCAAAGCTTGGGGTGTTGGTTGCATCTAAGGGCCCTATTCCACGATTATCGTTCGCAATATCATTAACAGTAAACGATCTCAAACAACCGCTATTGTGAACAACCTGAAATCGTTCACCCAATCATACGGAACAATGATCGTTGTTCCAGTCGTCGTCATCGCTATTGTGTTCATCGCTACTGCGAACAACCAGACGACGTCTTATTCCATGTGAACGATTTGCGAACGAGCAACGATAAAAATAGGTCCAGGTCTTATTAAGCGATCAACGATTTAATTCGTTTAATTGTAAACTGCTCTTCAACCGAACAATTATCGAACGATTTAACGATTATCCGAACGATAATCGTCTCGTGGAATAGGACCCTAACATGAGTCCTATAATAGGTGATGGGTCTATAAAGGGAGATGTTGGGATAAGAAAACGAAACTTGCTGTAAAATGTGCTAGAAAGTGCCAGAGATTTGTAATTTACTTCTATTAAAAAAATTCCAAGTCTTCCAGTACTTATCAGCTGCTGTATGCTTTGCAGGAGGTAGTGTACTCTTTCCAGTCTGACACAGTGCTCTCTGCTGCCACCTCTGTCCATGTCAGGAACTGTCCAGAGTAGTAATGGTTTTTTATGGGGATTTGCTACTGCTCTGGACAGTTCCTGACATGGACAGAGGTGGCAGCAGAGAGCACTGTGTCAGACTGGAAATAATACACCACTACCTGCAGGGCATACAGCAGCTGATAAGTACTGGAAGACTAGAGATTTTTAATAGTAGTAAATTACAAATCTCTGGCACCAGTTCTGACATATTTGTCCCGGACAGGGTCCGCATTCACTATATTCATAGGATAATGTTCGTATTCTTAGTTCCCAGAATCTTCCTGCTGTATTAATAATAAGAGTGAGTATTTCTGGCACTTGTGATACTGAAGGGACTGACCCAATTAGCTGAACTACATTCCATATTACTAATCCCATCATTATTTCAAGGCTTTGTGACAGGGAAAGCTTAGCCGAAAACAATTTGGAACCAGACTTTTCCGAGTGTCGAGTTGGAGAACAAATCCCGTCGTCACTTGTTGTGATCTGGATTAGTGATTGTTCCTTGGCTGCGGCTTCAGACGGAAACCTTCTTTGTGACTTACAGACGCTCATTCACAGGGAAAGCCACATTATAATCCTAATTGGATTTGAACTGTTCTAGGAATAAAGTTTACTGATGGAGATGTCAGCGCAGTGACAGCTACATTGTATCGGTTCGCTGACGAAAGGGGCGGAGTCTACCACGTAATTTGAATGTAATGAGTCCTATGCTTTTCTAGGCAGCAGCTCACATATGTTTAGGACGTTGAAAAGCGCCGGTCTCTGGATAATGACACCGACAGATTGATATGTGCTTATAGAATAAAGAGACCAATAGAAATAAGTATATATAGAGGCAAGAGGAATCCATCAGAGTATATATACCAAAACTGTTGGCGTTCCAAATCACAACTCGATAGTAAGACCGAGCTTCGCTTTGCAGGATCTTTGGAGCAGGGTTGAAATAGAAGCCGTACTCCAATAATAAGCCCTAGTTATAGTCAGCTGACCAGATCCCTGACACTGGGTGGCTGAGCATCAGCCAATCAGGGCCAGACTTGTTATGTTCCGCCCCCACCTGCTGAACACAAGCTGCAGGGGAGGCAGGAGGGATATGAAGATGCACAGTAGGGGACATTGAATATAAGGGGGGATGGAGGGTACGTGGGCCAACTACAGGGGGCAGGTATACAGTATGGGGACTACCTGCAGAGGGGGAGGTATACAGTGTGGGGGACAACTATAGAGGGGGATGTATAAAGTATGGGGGAGCAACTATAGAGGGGGATGTATACAGTATGGGGGAACAACTATAGAGGGGGATGTATACAGTATGGGGGAACAACTGTAGAGGGGGATGTATACAGTATGGGGTAACAACTATAGAGGGGGATGTATACAGTATTTGGACAACCTGCAGAGGGGGAGGGAGGTATTTAGTATGAGGACTACCTGCAGAGGGGAATGTATACAGTATGGGGGAACAACTATAGAGGGGGATGTATACAGTATGGGGGAACAACTATAGAGGGGGATGTATACAGTATGGGGGAACAACTATAGAGGGGGATGTATAAAGTATGGGGTAACAACTATAGAGGGGGATGTATACAGTATTTGGACAACCTGCAGAGGGGGAGGGAGGTATACAGTATGGGGACTACCTGCAAAGGGAGTAGGGAGGTATACTGTATGGGGAAGAAACTACAGAGAGGGAAAAGAGGTATACAGTATGGGGGGAACATCTACCGAGGGGGAGGAGGTATACAGTATGGAGGCCTTACCGCAGAGGGGTATGTATACAGTATGGGGGAATAACTACAAAGGGGGAAACAGGAATACAGTATGGGGACCAACTGCAGAGGGGGAGGTATACAGTATGAAGAACAATTATACAGGGCAGGGGAGGCATGCGTACAGCATGGGGGGGCCTTACTGTAGAAGGAAGAGGGATGTATACAGTATGGGGAAGAAATTACAGAGGGGGGAGAGGGACGTATACAGTATAGGGGTACCTTACAGCATGGGGGGTGAATACATAAGGGGGAAGATCTAGGGGTATACAGTATGGGGACTACCTGCAAAGGGGGTAGGTATACAGTATGGGGGTCTAACTAAAGGTGAACTTACAGTATAGGAGCCTAACAACAGTGGGACACACAGTATGGTGGCTAACTACCTTATAAACTGGGGCTACAGTGTAGGAGTAAGGAGTATACTATGTTTTTCTGAAAATAAGACCTACCCCAAAAATAAGCCCTACCCCCCCCCCCCCTTTTTTGTTTTTTTTTAAGAAAAATAATATAAGACCCTATCTTATTTTAGGAGAAACACTGTAGGTTTCTCTCTTTAGATGTTTAATAAGAAACTGGAAGCCCAAACAATTCATAGACACCATGAACATGCTCTCGGAATATTTACATGTATATTTAGATGAGTGAAGCCGAACACATTGGATAAACTTCCTGAACTGCTGACTGGACATCTTAGTTCTTCATGATATGAAATAAAGGCGACCATACCCATCCAGGATCCAGCCAGCTATAGTATCTTGTGTGTATAGGGGTAGCCTTACTTTCTACTGATGGGGAAGGAGGGGGGGGGGGGGAGCGTTAGGTCTTTTGATTTCAACACTGCCTGATGCTTTTCTTCTTAGGAGAAATAGACGACTATCATCAGAGGTGGATGGTATCTGCTTATTCCCCTCTTCCCTTTCAGAACACTTACCCACTTGGCCAGGCTGTTGGGAGGAATCTGATCTAATGTATACAGGCAGCTTTAGTCCCCCTTACTGCAGCAACAACACTTAAAGTGTACCTGTCGTTTAATTTTTTTTTTTGTACAGGCAATTTTAAGAAACTTTGTAATTGGGTTTATTAGTCAAAAAATGCATTTTTGTCATGAAAAAGCAATTTGAAGCTCTCCCCCCTGTCTTCATGGTTCTCTTATGGAGAGGGGAGGGGTGGAGGGAGATGAGACACCAAAACAGGACAACAAAGAGTTAATTTACAGCTACATCACCAGGCTATCTCCTCTGAAGTCAGCACTGACCTCTCTGACCTCTGAATACCGGCTTTCATACAGCTCCCACTGTGTAATCCCTTGTTCTCTTCTCTCGGCTGGCGACTAATCTCCCTCCTCCCCCCTCCCCTCTCTATAGGTAATGATAATGAGCAGTGGATGAGAGAGGGGGGGGGCTGGGGAAAGTCTAATAAACCCAATTACGAAGTTTCTTAAAATCGCCTGGACTATTGATTTCTGCACACACACACACACACAAAACCCCGCAGTGACACTTTAACAGGAAGGTGAAATCATCATTAGGTTGCCTCCGTATTACAAAGGGGGTTATCTATTTGTGCACCTCTTTATAGGAAACTTTCTACGACTATAGTGTTTCATTATTTTTGCGCAATGTTCTTCGACTCTGAACGCTTGGCATTTGATTTCACATGGCTGGGGAAGTTGGATGCCACCCTAGGGCTGCAAGGAAAACATGGATAGAGCCTATGGCCTATGGGTGTACCCATGTTTTCCAGGACTCCCTAGGGCAGGGGTAGGGAACCTTGTCTCCTCAGCTGTTGCAAAAGTATAACTCCCATCATGGCTGGACAGCCAAAGCTTTAGCTTTGGCTGTCCAGGTATGATGGGAGTTGTACTTTTGCAACAGCTGTTCCAGGTTCCCTACCCCTCCCCTAGGGTGATATCCAAACTCTCCAGCCACAGGCAATCAAATGCAGAACGTCTGGGTCTGACGAGCTTTGTGATATCAGCTACTGAGAAGAGTCTCAAACATGGAATTTTTTTTACAAACAAACAATATTCTATGTGCAATATATAGTAAATATTTGCTTTCTTACCCTAAACGGACCGCCGTCTCCATCGTCTAGTTCCAGGATATATCCTTCCACAGGGTTATGGGCAAATGGCGGCATCCTCCAGGCCAGGGTAACGCTGTTATTCCTGGTGCAGCACTTCTCCAGCTGCAGTAGTGGTACGGGGGGCACTGTAACAGGAACTGATTATAGATTAGTGTAACTCTGCCCTTCCTCCTATAAGCAGTTGTGTGTGGATATAGTAACATGGTTAGCATGGAGGGGGGACAAAAAAAGAGAATGACATTGATGGATTTTGCAATTTTTGATCATCTTACAGCTATGTTCACGCATCGTCATTTAAAGGGAACCTGTCACCCCCCGTGACGGGGTGAAGGCCGCCCGACCCCCCGCTAGAGCCCCGGATACTTACCCCATCTCGTCAAGTCCCGCTCCTGGAACCGATCCCGGGACAGAGATATCCCCGTCTGAATCCCGGCGTGGGCGCTGCATAGATGAGTCCGATGCCCATAGGGAATGGCTGCTCCATTCATTCTCTATGGGTGTCAGACTCATCTCAGCAGCGCACGCTCTGGACTTCAGACGGGGATATCTCCATCCCGGGACCGGTTCCAGGAGCGGGACTTTGTGAGAGGGATAAGTATCCGGGGCTCTAGCGGGGGGTCGGGTGGGGGTGACAGGCTCCCTTTAACAGCAAATAACTGCCGTTATTTTGTAACAACAGAAGTTATTCGCACAATAATACAATATAAAATAACAGCCGTTATTTGCCGTCCAATATGACGGTATGTGAACATAGTCTACATGTCAAGTAATAAAAAATGTTTTTTTTTATATACAATATTTTTTATATACACATTAACACAATGCACACAATGCACACAGTACGCATACACACAATACACATACACAAACAGCAGTTTCCTGACTGACTTATATTTCTTTCACATTATCGATGCTGAATCAGGCCATGTTCACACCTGGGAAGACAGCGGCCGTTCTGTGACACAGCCGTGTCATAGAACGGTCGCTGTCTGAGACGTTCAACTAAGCCGATACTACAGTACCAGCCAGGTTAACATCGCTTCTTTTTAATTGGAATATGGGCGCATTCGGGTGTGCCCGCACTCCAATTAGAGAAACAGATCGCTGATCTCAGGGAGACTAGCCAAATGGCTGGGTCCTTCCGGGAGGAATATCTGGCTAGTCTGGTGTTTTGAGACTCTTCAATGAGGCTTCACAGGCTCCTCTTTTGCATATTCATGTTTCCCAGGGGGCAATGCACCTAGGACTTCACTGCATTGAGCGCTTTCACTAGCAGCCGGCAGTGTTGTAGTTTGGCTGGTCTCCCTGAGATCAGCGATCTGTTTCTCTTATGGCTCTACTAGGCATTGCTCCCACCTAGCCAGAATCCTGCTCCACACTGATGAGGGGCAACACCCCGAAACAGCTGTCTGTGGATGGTTACCTGGCCTTGGTTTTTCCCTTGTCATTACATTGACTTACAGGGCCATTTAATATGGTGGTTTCCTTACAGGAGCCACCCCTTGGCTGGGTCCTTCCCGGAGGGATATCTTGCTAGTCCTGTGTTATGAGACTCTTTGATGAGGCTCCACGGGCTCTTCTTTTGCCCACTCCAATTAGCCATAGAAGATAATGTAAAGTACGTCCAGAACTGCACTTTACATTGTCTGCACAGTCCATTATAATGAATAGCAGCTGCACGAAATAGACATGTCAGTTTTCTGTGCGGCCGCATGGAATCCCGGCTGGAGTGTATACAGTATACATGTGATCGGCCGCTGTAATTAAACAATGGCCGTTGTTTTAAACCCAGTATTGAGGTCCGGAGTTTCAATCTAACCAGGATCGACTGCGTGTAATTTCCTCTGTAGTGCTGTGATACTTTACTATAAGGTTATGTTCACACACTTTTTTTAACCGTAAAAAATCCTCTGTTTTTATTAAATTTTATACAAATTAGTTAAAACAATTTGAAATTTTTTTGTATATTTTTTGGCATTTTTTAATGTATTTTTGTATTTCAATATTTCGCCCATTTTATTTAATTTTTTTTTTAACTAAAATCAGCCAAAAAAAGAAAAGCAGTGTATTATTTTATTTTATTTTTTTAAAGAACAGCCACTTTTTCAATGAAAACATTGGCTGTTCTTTTTAGCCTGGGCGGCATCGCATTGAAGTCAATGCAATGCTGCCTGTTTCATATTAATCTTCCATGCACACATGGATGCAGTCTGTTCATCCGTGGTGTGTATGCACATGAATGCTTAATTCATTTCCAGATACCCCCCGAATGGGCCGCATGGAAATAAATTTTCCTGCAGTCGTTCTTATACAGTGTGTGAAAATAGCCTAAACAGACTATGAAACAATGGCCTCATTTATTTATTTATTGGATCCATTATTTCTATTATTTGCTTCCATTTAGCATCGTCAGTGAATATTGGTGAATTCTTACTACATGTTACTGATTATGCGAAGGAGCGGGCATTCAGCACATTGAGGCACAGAGGTGAAAGTGCCCATGGAACCCTAGGCCCCGCCTTGTTGACACTATTTACAGCCCAAATAAATCAATTTCAAAACATCCGCACCATTCTCTCCTGAAATGGAAGTTCAGCATAGACAGTATAGACTCTATGCTGAGCTTACATTTCTGGAAGGGATGGCATGTCACCAGATGTTTTGACTAGGGACCTGACAGCAGCGGTGGAGCAGGCCAGGTAAGTACATATTACTGACATGTCCCCTGTAGCCCCAGCAGCATAGTTAAATTGTGTCACTGTCATTATAACTTTCTAAATCAACAGTTTGCAATTTACATTCATAATTTTTTTTAGTTATCATGGAAAACACACTTCCTGTTCTGACTTTTTTTCCCCCTTGAAATAGTCCAAACACAGGAAGTGTTTCAGGAGACTGAACCTGGATACAGTAAGTACAGCTGTTATATAGCTGCCTTCAGGAGACTGGACCTGGATATAGTAAGTATAGCCATATATAGCTGCCTTCAGGAGACTGGACCTGGATACAGTAAGTATAGCTGTTATATAGCTGCCTTAAGGAGATTTGACCTGGATACAGTAAAAATAGCTGTTATATGGCAGGCTTCAGGAGACTGGACCTGGATACAGTAAGTATAGCTGTTATATAGCTGCCTTCCGGAGACTGGACCTGGATATAGTAAGTATAGCTGTTATATAGCTGCCTTCAGGAGATTCGACCTGGATACAGTAAGAATAGCTGTTATATAGCTGCCTTCAGGAGACTGGACCTGGATACAGTAAGTATAGCTGTTATATAGCTGCCTTCAGGAGATTCGACCTGGACACAGTAAGTATAGCTGTTATATAGCTGCCTTCAGGAGACTGGACCTGGATACAGTAAGTATAGCTGTTATATAGCTGCCTTCAGGAGACTGGACCTGGATACAGTAAGTATAGCTGTTATATAGCTGCCTTTAGGAGATTCGACCTGGATACAGTAAGAATAGCTGTTATATAGCTGCCTTCAGGAGATTCGACCTGGACACAGTAAGTATAGCTGTTATATAGCTGCCTTCAGGAGACTGGACCTGGATACAGTAAGTATAGCTGTTATATAGCTGCCTTCAGGAGATTCGACCTGGATACAGTAAGAATAGCTGTTATATGGCAGCCTTCAGGAGACTGGACCTGGATACAGTAAGTATAGCTGTTATATAGCTGCCTTCAGGAGACTGGACCTGGATACAGTAAGTATAGCTGTTATATAGCTGCCTTCAGGAGATTCGACCTGGATACAGTAAGAATAGCTGTTATATGGCAGCCTTCAGGAGACTGGACCTGGATGCAGTAAGTATAGCTGTTATATAGCTGCCTTCAAGAGACTGGACCTGGATACAGTAAGTATAGCTGTTATATAGCTGCCTTTAAGAGACTGGACCTGGATACAGTAAGTATAGCTGTTATATAGCTGCCTTCAGGAGACTGGACCTGGATACAGTAAGTATAGCTGTTATATAGCAGCCTTCAGGAGACTGAACCTGGATTTCTGGTAAATATAGCTGTTATATAGCTGCCTTCAGGAGACTGAACCTGGATTTCTGGTAAGTATAGCTTTATTTTACAGCATGATAAAATAAATAATGAATGTATATTGCAAAATTGCTTTATATTTATATTTTGAAAGTTATAACGACAAGGACACTTTAAACCTAATTTTTACACCAGACAACCCCTTTAATATGTGACAAATTCCCTTTAAGATACTTCAGCAGCAACCGTCTTTCTTATTTTCAAGTAGCAACAGATTTTTTTTCCTACATAGTAAAGAGAAAAAAAAAACAAATAACGGAACACACCAAAGCACATGATAAAGAAGTTGTTGAATTTTCTGACAATGTTACTTAAAGGTGGAACCTCACTTTAACATCTGAAAGTACTGACAGCATGACATAAATTCTGCCGGCTTCCCCTTTGTACAGATTTTAGTCTTTTGGAGGAGAAAAGCCTTCCTGTCTTCTGAAGGTGATAAGATTTGAAGTCAGGACAAAAAAAAAAATATATCGGTTCACACCAGATCTATATATAGTAAAATGTCGGCAACGTTCTCGGAGCCTCGGTTTAACGTGTCAATCATCTGATATTTTCAGTTCACCGAAACGTCTCGCCAGTAAGGCACCAGTGTTCATTAAATGATAACAGTCTCTCGCCACAGGTTTCCACATTCCCATCTCGCTCGTACACAGTGAAAAGCACACAGCAAATAAGAACTGGGAGCTCACCCTTACATTTCATCTGAATGAAATCCAGCTGGTGGATGGCCTGCAGCAGAGGGTCGCTGTCCAGCGTCAGGTCAAACTCCGGAGAGACTTTTGGTTCCAGCGCGCCTTTAACCCACTGCTCTTGGGAGCCTTGAACGCGCTTTATCAAGGCATCGGAAATCTTTACAACATGAAAAGGTAGAAGAGAACATAGAACGGTTTTCATAACAGTTATTTAGGTGCTTTGTACATGCACAACAAGTCAATAGGAAATCCGCCCATTGTCAAAATGGAGGTGAATTGAATGGTTATGAACTTGCTCATTTTTGTTTTAATTTTTTAAAACATTTTTCTAATGCTTAAAAAGGATATGGGTGTAAGACTGCATTCATATGAAGTTGTGAAGGCAGCCCATTGCTTTCTATTGGGCTATTCAGAAGTTCTGTGATTTCACGGATCTGTGATCCGTGCCGTTAAAAAATAGGACATGTCATTACTCAGAACGGATGCACGGAAAGGATTCCCAATAGAAATCAATGAGATCTGTGCTTTTCACGTATGTACACAGATGTGATGTAATCAATGTAATTTAAAATGCTTTAAAACAGATCCGTGAAAAAAACGGACACGGATGTGAAATGGATGCAAGTTGACTGTTTTGCACGGATCACAGAGGTAGCTAGCAGACCACAACCCGGACCAGGAAAAACAGTGAACGTGTGAATGCAGCCTAACTATAGCATGCGCTAGTCCGATCGTTTGGAATTTGAACACTGGTGGCTGAAGAAGTTGGATGCAGCCCTAGGAAGCCCTGGTGAATACAGCCATAGGCCATAGATTGTATCCATGTTTTCCAGGACTCCCTAGGGCTGCATCCAACTTCTTTAGCTACCAGTAATCAAATGCCAAACAATTAGACTTGAGCATGCTGCATTTGTGCTCATCTCTAGTGATATACTCACAATGTTTGAAAGGGTACTCCAGCGAAAAAAAAAAGTTCTTTTATAAATCAGCTGGTTTCAGAAAGTTATATAGATTTTTTATTTACTTTTATTTAAAAATATCCAGCCTTCTGCTGTATGTCGTGCAGGAAGTGGTGTATTCTCTCCAGTCTGATATACTGCTCTCTGCTGCCACCTCTGTCCGTATCAGGAACTGTCCAGAGCAGTAGCAAATACCCATAGAAAAACTCTCCCGCTGTGGACAGTTCCTGACATGGAGAATGTATTTTTTATTGGCCGTGTCATGTCATGTCATGTCATTGAATTTAGACTTGAGTGACCTCCGGGAGGATTGGCGGCGGCCCAGATGAATCGCGCTTGCGCAGGAAGCAACCCGTCCCGGACAGGACATCTTCCCTGCGCAGCCACGGTACATAGAGCCCACTATGCATATATGAATATGGGAATCGGTGGTGCTCGGGGCCGGAGGGTGCCTGTTGAGAGAGTGTGGATGATGAGAGTGTACATGGTGGGAGTATGGATGATGTGAGTGTGCATGGTGGGAGTGTGCATGGTGTGGATGATGAGTGTGCATGGTGTGGATGATGAGAGTGTGCATGGTGGGAGTGTGCATGGTGTGGATGATGAGAGTGTGCATGGTGGGAGTGTGCATGGTGGGAGTGTGCATGTTGTGGATGATGAGAGTGTGCATGGTGGGAGTGTGCATGGTGTGGATGATGAGAGTGTGGAGGATTAGAGTGTGCATAGTGAAGACCGGGAACATAGACAGATAATGTAAACTGTTTGGGCAAAGGCTGCATGGGCATCGCTAACAATGTCCGTGCAGCCCTTGCGAAATGACTATCGGGCTGTGTAATAGAAAACGAGTTTCACAGTATCGATCGGGCCGTCATGGGCCTGTGTAATAGCACCCTAACGCCTGAATTATGATAAATCAGGCCATGCCTCCTCCCCGCCTTGCTGGGTCTCAGTCGGCAGTAAAAATCTGCAACAAATCTTCCCCATTTGAAAGTTTCCCTAGACAACAATAAATTTACATTTTTCACAAGTCTTCAGTTCTATCTCGTCTACAACCCTTAAGATGCTTCAAAAATCTTAATAGGATTGAGGAAATGAATCCACTTAGGTCCCACTGTCTTACAAATCCTTGTCTCCATTTCTTACACTATGACCTGACTTGTCCTTTGTGCATGTCTCCGGCTTATGAATCAGAGAACATGATACTGTCTATATCTTGTATTTCATGTGTTATTTACTTTCTTGGCCCATGTGGCTGCCTGTCTACAGCTTGAACACATGGTGTTTGGGTATAGCTCCGATTACATTACTGTAGAGCAGATTTAACCAGCACATGGGCTGATGAACGGGAAGATGCCGAAAGCCCTTAGACATTGAGATTTGTGCCTCCGATGGCCTGGATGACCTGGATGAAAACTTTTGACATGTCTCTAGTTTTTTACAACGACAGGTACACTTTAAGTGGTGTGAGAACTATTTAGCATTTCCTTTCTTCCTACAATTCCCAGTGGAGCAGAAATGGTCTTAAAGTCTCCACACGTCTTTATGGTGGACTCTCCTTAAGAAGAACTAATATCCATTTGACCCATGTCGATAGTTCTCCCTCTAGCCAGCCAACACCCTGCTCTGCACTGAAGAATGGTAACAAGCCCGAAACAGCTGTCTGGAAATGGGATGTCTTTCCTTTCAGAAAGATTGCTTGGCACTGATCTCCAATCAATGTTCTAAGACTCCTAGATGGTGTAAAACACTGACTTGAAGGGACACCACTTTGCCTAAGTGGTATGAGAGTTTTTGACATATCCTTTCTTCCCTTAAAGCGACTCTGTACTCACAATCTGACCCCCCAAACCACTTGTACCATTAGATAGCGGCTTTTAATCCAAGATCTGTCCTGGGGTCCGTTTTGCAGGTGATGCAGTTATTGTCCTAAAAAACATCTTATAAACTTGCAGCCCTGTGTCAAATTGGCGTGGCCTAGAATGTCTGTGCCCAAAGCCTGCACTGCCCCTCCATCTCCTTGCCGCCCTCTTCACTATAAGGAACTCATCAGGCAAGATTTCTCCTATTCATCATCTGTGTAAACACTGCACATGTGTTGGATCATTAAAGGGGTTGTCCAGCGAAAATCTTTTTCTTTCAAATCAACTGGTGTCAGAAAGTTATATAGATTAGTGATTTACTTCTATTAAAAAATCTCAAGTCTTCCCATACTTATCAGCTGCTGTATGTCATGCAGGAACTGTCCAGAGCAGGAGGGGATTCATAGAAAACCAAGACAGAGTTCCTGTCTCAGCCAGAGATGGCAGCAGAGAGCACTGTGTCAGACTGAAACTAAAACAACATTTCCTGCAGGACATACAGCAGCTAATAAGTATGGGAAGGCTTGAGATTTTTTAATAGAAGTAAATTACAAATCTATATAACTTTCTGACACCAGTTGATTTGAAAGAAAAAGATTTTCACTGGACAACCCCTTTGAGGCACATGTGCAGTGTTCAGACAGGTGATGAATAGGAGAAATTCTACCTGGGGTGTTCCTAATGATAAGGAGGGCGGGGAGGAGGGATGGAGGGGTGTTGCAAACCTAGGGCACAGACAATCTAGGCCACACCAATATGACACAGGGCTGCAAGTTTAAAAGTTGTTTTTTAGGACAATAACTGCATCACCTGCCAAACAGACCCCAGGACAGATCTTGGATTAAAAGAAGTTGGGGGGGGGGGGGGGGGGGGAGATTGCGAGTACAGAGTCGCCTTAAATTCATAATAAAGTGTAATAAGTCATGTAAGCCAGCTTTATTGGCCCAAATCCTGGCAGATTTGCAACAGTAAGGCCTTATTCTGTAAACGTATCTGTAATTGAGGATAAATTTAGGGCACACTGATTTCTATTGGGCTAATCACACTGTCCATAGTTTGTAATCTGTAGACGTCTATGGAAGTTTCTGTTATTTATGCGGATTTCTCTTTTTTTTTTTTACTTATGGAAAAAACATCTGTAACAAGAAAAAAGAACACCTGAATTTAACTATAACCTTTCATTTTTTTTTGGGGGGGGGGGTTCCACAAAAAAAAAAAAAAAAGATTATGGATGCACAACGGAGGAAATTTTTGCAGATTGCGGACATCGGGGGAGATTTATCAAACATGGTGTAAAGTGAAACTGGCTCAGTCGCCCCTAGCAACCAATCAGATTCCACCTTTCATTTTCCAAAGAGTCTGTGAGGAATGGAAGGTGGAATCTGATTGGTTGCTAGGGGCAACTGAGCCAGTCTCACTTTACACCATGTTTGATAAATCTCCCCCATCATGTTCAGGCTTCCAGCATTTGCATATAGTCAATAACAGGGCAGACATCTGTGACATAGTAACAAGAAGCAATGACACACACATCAGTGCAGTCCTCTGTATGGCGTGTAATAGAGCGCATGCTTGTACCTGTAGAAAGCCGGAGGGATCATTCTCTTTGATTACTTCCAGGCAATATTCCATTAGTCCCGTTGACTGGCGCAGTTTCAATGTACAGTGATTTATCTGGTCCCATACAACCTGCAAATAAAGCTGCACATTTTAGATAATCCCCTTAGGCAAGGATTAGGCTATCTCTCCGATGTGGCTATACGGTTACAGTTTGCCGTCTTAGGAGAAACTTGTTTCACTGTCACATGGCTGTCGGCGACTAAGCAAGCCATGGTTTGTGATTTAACGTGTACCGCGCACCCTTAGCACCAAGGACCTTTCCTCTCCTTGTCTGGACAGTGACATGAGGCAGGTTGTACTGTTAGGATTCATCACGTGCCAGGTCTGAGGCTATGTTCACACTATGGGCAAGATTTATCACATAAAACTGGCTCAGTTGCCCCTAGCAACCAATCAGATTCCACTTTTCATTCCTCACAGACTCTTTGAAAAATGAAAGGTGGAATCTGATTGGTTGCTAGGGGCAACTGAGACAATTCTACTTTATACCAGTTTGATAAATGTCCCCCTGTCTTTAGTTTTTTTGAAAAAAAAAATAATAATTTTTTTTTTTTTTTTAAATGTCAATGATTCCCATTAAAGACTATGCAAACAACGGTCGTCTGTTCACACAATGTATAGAATAACGTCCATTGTTCGCAGCGGCCGTCAAATTAATTTTCATGACTTTGGTCACACGTAGTCTTTTGGTCAGTATTTTTTTAGCCAAGATCACGAATGGAACTGGGAAAATGATAATGGAAAGATTTACAGTTTCTATGTTTTCAACCCACTATCGGTTGAAAAAGACAGAGGGAAATACCATGTGTGAACACAGCCAAATTATGCAAATCTCCCCATTCTAGTTTTTCTCTCTCAGTTCCACTCCTGATTTTGGCTCCAAATACTGACAGAAATACTGCCCAAAATATTATGTGTGAACATAGCCTAAAAATATAAATATTTCCCAACAATCATAGCATGAAAGCAATATATCCTGTTATAGGAACAGAACTAATATTATAATGACTAACGTCCCTATTACACGGGACGATTATCGTGCAGGAAATCGTTATATTGTTAGAATTCAAACGATAATCGTCCTGTGTAATTGCAGGCAACGATCGAAAAAAAATTTTGTGTCATTGATCGTTTTTTAGATCTGATCCTTAAATCATCACTTATCATTTGCTAATTGTTCGCTCATCGCTCACTGTTCCACATTCATTCACGAATCATTCAGCGTAATTCCAAATCGTTCCATTACTTGCTGGGATCAGATGGAGTAAATGATCGTAGTAACCATTGTTTTAACGATCATAACTAACAGCTATCGTTCTGTGTAATATGGTGAACGATTCCAGGTTAAAGATAAACAATTTTGTTTGTGATCGTTTATCGTTAGTTGTTAATCGTTAAAAATCGCTTTGTCTAATTGTACCCTAAGTGTCCTATTAGACAAATCGATTTTTAACTAGAAGCGATTAACGATAAACGATCACAAATGAGATTGTTTAACGTTAACCTGAAATCGTTCACCATATTACACAATAGTCGTTAGTTCACGATAAAACGATATCGGCATTAGCTATGATCATTACAGACATTGTAACTACGATCGTTTTCACCATCTGATCCCAGCAAAAGAAGGAACAATGTGCAATTACACTGAACGATTAGCGAACGAATGTGGAATTACAGCGAACAATTAACAATGATTTTAGGGTCAAATCCAAATCAACGATCAACGACACATGAACGATTTTTCGATCGCTACCTGCAATTACACAGGACGATTATTGTTTAAATTCGAACACTATAAAGATTTTCCGCACGATAATCGTCCCGTGTAATAGGGCTATATTTTTCTCCGTTTCACGGCCTTTTTTGTTTTGTTTTTGGGGGCATCCATCCTTTGGTGCTAAAGAATCCCGTTGTGTGAACATAGCCTGATTTTCTTGCCCTTTTTTTCAAAGCTTTTTATCTCGCTCCTCACCTTGAATTTATGTTCTCGTTCCTTTGTGACTTTGGTGAGTAACTTTGCCTTCTGACGATTTAACGCATCCACCAGAGCATCACATTGAGCAACCAGGCAGGCTTCATACTCCAGTCCATTTTCCTAAAATAAAAAGTCAATTGCGTGTCAGGTGTTAACTAAACCGAAACCGGAAAAAAAAAAGATTTCAAATTAAACATGAATATTGTTCTGAGCTATTACTGTAGCTGCCTAGTTGGACTTTATTACCAAACCACTGACTAAGGACGCCTTTACACACAGAGATTTATCTGACAGATTTTTGAAGCCAAAGCCAGGAACAGACTATAGACAGGGAACAGTTCATAAAGAAAAGATTGAGATTTCTCCTCTTTTTAAATCCATTCCTGGCTTTGGCTTCAAAAATCTGTCAGATAAATCTCTCTGTGTAAACGCACCATTATAAAGATCTAACTAGATTCTTGTTGGGCACAAGATAGGCCAGGAAGGGCTAGGTGCTATAACAGCAACTAACATTGTGCACATCAATGGGTAACTTTTTATCATTAAAATAGGTGTCACTTGCAATGCTGGGATATGATAGTTGTCATAGATTGTCTAGATGTCTCCTTAAAGGGGAACTCCGGAGACATTTTTTCTTTTTCAAATTAAGTGGTGTAAGAAAGTCATATAGATATGTAATTTACTTCCAATCTTCCAGTACTTATCAGCTACTGTATGTCTTGCAGGAAGTGCTGTATTCCAGTCTGACACAGTGCTCTCTGCTGCCACCTCTGTCCATGTCAGGAACTGTCCAGAGCAGCTGAAAATCCCCATAGAAAACCTCTCCTGCTCTGGACAGTTCCTGACATGGACAGAGGTGGCAGCAGAGAGCACTGTGTCAGACTGGAAAGAATACACCACTTCCTGCAGGACATACAGCAGCTGATAAGTACTGGAAGACTTGGAATTTTTTTTTTTATAGAAGTAAATTACAAATCTTTGGAACTTTCTAACACTAGTTCATTTGAAAGAAAAAAAATTTGGTGAACAACCCCTTTACATATAACATTTTAAAGCAGGTAATGTTTTGTTTTCTGATAAGTACTGGAAGACTGGAGATTTTTTTTTTATGGAAGTAAATTACAAATCTCTGGAACAAGTTTGAAAGAATTTGAAAGATTTATTTATTTTTTTTTTTGCTGAACTACCCCTTTATGGAAACCCACTTTGTCCATCTCTACTAATGACGGCCTTATGGTCCACAGACCCCTGTTCTGGAGGAGGGTGCAGGTAAGCCACACCCTTTTGGCGAAGTTTGGTAAAAATTCTACTCAGACCTGTGTTATATGTGACAAAATGTGACACTTTTCACTGATCTACGCCAGGTGCAGAGCTTGTCCTTGCAGTTTTTAGAAGGGAGAGCAGCGGCAGCCTTCCCTCTCACTGAGCGGTGTGTCCTGTCTATGTCTCCAGGCACTTATATAAGGAACTGAAGGGTAATACCTGGATTTGTTGCAGGATGTTCTTTAGCTGAACCAAGAATTCTTTGGCTTCCTTTGCTTTATCAGAAACTCCACTCAAAGCCTGAGAAAGCTGGGCCTGTAGAAAAAGATAAAATAACAGATACCAGATGTGACCATCATTTCCATCTATTAGTATTCCGGGAAGTGTTACGGCTTGATTGCTATGCCCTGCATGTCATTCTCTATTCTCAGCTCTAAGCATACACAATGTCACCGCCTCAATAGAAAGAGATACATCCGCTCACCCTAAGTGGAATCAAACACTACCTGGTTGTCTTTACAGTTCAGAGCCGGAAGACCTCCTATGGGAATGAAGAGAATGCTTACAGAGCCTATCAAGGCCTTCTAGAGGGATGATTACTTCTTCTTATTGGAACAATCGCCTACTTATTTCTGGCATTTCTAGGGTCCGGATTCACTATTGCAACCGCAGCAGAATTATGGCGGGATAGCACCAACAACCGTGTTATTTGACTTCTGCCACAATCACTAGGCCTTTTCAACCCTTTTCCCCCTAAGGTCTGAATAGGGGATGTGGTCTATGTAAAGGGGCGTGGCTTTGAGTGACGTGGGTGTGGCTTTGGCTGACATGGGTGTGGCTTCGGGTGATATGGGTGTGGCTTTGTGTTTATTTTTGGGCTTATTTTTAATCTCTTAATAACTTTATAGATATATTAATTCCATATAATACATAATATATAAAATATTTTATTAGTATTGGAGATTTTCCTTTAAGACACAGTAATTTGGTAGCAATTAGAGACGAGCGAACCGGTCCACCCGAACCTGAACGTTCGGCATTTGATTAGCGGTGGCTGCTGAAGTTGGATAAAGCCCTAAGGCTATGTGGAAATCATGAATATAGTCATTGGCTGTATCCATGTTTTCCAGACAACCTTAGAGCTTTATCCAAGTTCAGCAGCCCCGGCTAATCAAATGCCGAACGTTCGGGTTCAGATGGACTCGAACCCGAACCCGGTTCGCTCATCTCTAGTAGCAATACATTTTTTTCTCTAGCTGGTTAAAGGGTTATTTCCAGTGCAGAAAGTATTGGCCTATAGGACAAAGCTTTTTTATTGTGGGCCTGGCCTGATATTCTGCCCAGATGGCAAGATTCCCGGTGGGCCGGTCACAGGGTTCATAGAAGGCCACCTAGCCATTTTATGGTCAGATCACCCTCCAATGCTAGCACACAAGACCCTAGAATAATGGTACGTCTACACGGAACGATTATCGTTTGAATTTTCGCAATAACAATCGCATTTGAGCAATAATCGGCTCGTGTAAACAAAGCGAACGATCAAGCGTCGAGCAAAATAAATCGTTCATTGTGATCTTTCAACATATTCTCAAATTGTCATTGGTTGCTCGCTAAAAATTCGCAGATCGCTTTGTGTAAACAGTCTTTCAAAGATTCACCCTATGTGTGAGATGGGCTTAAGCGATCTTAAAAACAATCGCAATAACGATTTTTCACAGTATCTGTGACAAGATGCTGGGAGCGGGGGAACAGTACAGATATGCACCGCGCTGCAATGACAGTGCCGAGCGGCTGATTTATTACAGTGCGATGGATATGCATACAGTTCCCCACTCCCAGCATCTTGTCACACTTGGGGGAGTAAAGGTACTCTATGTCCATGTTTTGTGCGGAACACAAGATGTGTGAATACGGCCTTAGAGTTTCCCTGCTGTGACCTGTAGTTCTCTGACCCTTTGCTTGTTCTCTGACTTCCCTGTTTTATTGGTCGTCATCTGAGGAATGAGTGTTTGCTTGTTTTTTGGGTGATTTTCGGACAATTACATTGCTAGGAATACTCATTCACCCCATAATCATCTTGTGTAAAAGGGCCTTAAAGTGCTATTCCCATTTTGACTATATAGTTTAACTTGATGCGAAGTATAATATCTGCTTCCAGCAGGTGTAGATTTGTATTATGATTTACGACTGCGAGTAGGCGTAAATCATGATAGATTAGGCGCAGGAGGAAGCCACGCCTATTCCCCGCCTTGCCGTACCTGGCACCAGGGAGAAGGAGCGAATCTGCGCCATCTCCTTGGCATATGCCCTGGCCGCAGCCTTCATAAATCTACCTAAAAGGCAGTACTGGGTAATTTATATACACTATGGGGGATATTTATCAAACATGGTGTAAAGTAGAATTGGCTCAGTTGCCCCTAGCAACCAATCAGATTCCACCTTTCATTTTCCAAAGAGTCTGTGAGGAATGAAATGTGGAATCTGATTGGTTGCTAGGGGCAACTGAGCCAGTTTCACTTTACACCATGTTTGATAAATATCCCCCAATATCTATATACGTATATCAGCCAGACTGCTGCTTTTAGAGCAGAGTGGTGGTTGGTAAGCTAGAAAATGAACTGTCAACAAGGAGAGGAAAAGAGTGCAAATATTAGGAGTAGGAGGCAAGTTTGGTAAATGAATTTGCAAAAATATTGACGTGCCCTAGAATTTTTGTTACATAGAGGCAAAGCACTATGGCGGAGATTTATCAAACTGGTGTAAAGTAGAATTGGCTCAGTTGCCCCTAGCAACTATTCAGATTCCATTTTTCATACTTTTTTTAATACGAGAGTTCTGATTGAGAGAATCTGATTGGTTGCTAGGGGCAACTGAGACAATTCTACTTTACACCATGTTTGATAAATCCCCCGTTTCCCATTTTATTAATGGAATCACCTGGACTATTAAATATAATGACATTGTTGTAAATTAAAATTCATTCCTTCTCTTCTATTCCTCTTTTCCCTTCTCTTCTCCATTTCCATATGGTTTCTTCCTCTTTATTTCTCCACTTCATCAACTATTTATCTGCAAGTCCTTCCCCTCCCACCTTATCTCCGAGATGAGAGAACCTCAAGAACGATCAGGTTCATCTGATCCCGAACGCTGCCTCAATATCTCCCAGTATAATGATAAGGCAAATATGATACTAATAAAAATGCAAAAAAGATACCCCATAGGTGAAAAATTAAAGCAACTCTGTACCCACAATCTGACCCCTCCCCCCCCAAACCACTTGTACCCTCGGATAGCTGCTTTTAATCCAAGATCTGTCCTGCAGTCTGTTTGGCAGGGGATGCAGTTATTGTTCTAAAAAACAACTTTTAAACTTGCAGCCCCGTGCCAAACGACCGTGACCTCGAGTGTCTGTGCATTGGACTGGCACAACCTATCTGTCCCTCCTCCCCGCCCTCCTCATCATTAGGAATGCTCCAGGCAGATTGCCTACTATTCATCAGCTGTGTGAAATACTGGACATGGGCTGGATTGTTAAGGCACCTGTGCAATGTTCAGACAGGAGAAACTGTTCTAGGAGCATTTCTTATGATGAAGAGGGTGGGGGGAGGGACGGAGAGGTGGTGCAAGGTTGGAGCACACACACTCTAGGCCACGCCATAGGGCACGGGGCTGCAAGTTTTAAAGTTGTTTTTTTAGGACGATAACTGCATCATTTGCTAAACAAACCCAGGGACATATCTTGGATTAAAAGCAGCTATCTGAAGGTACAAGCGGTTTGGGGGGGGGGGGGGGGTCAGATTGTGGGTACAGAGTCACTTTAAAAGCGCTCTAAGTGTCACAATAGGCCGTAGTAATCACAACTATTAGCAAAACAATTTTTAAAAAACAGTGAAACATTAGAAAAGCTATATAAACTGTATATCGCTGTACTCAGACTGATCCAATAAATATACAATGTCCTTTTTACCATAAAGTGCATTACCTAAACCCAGCCCCCACCCCCCACCCCCAAAATTTGCATTTTTTTTTATCCAAATTTCACCCCATAAATGATATTTTGGGGTTTCGTCATTCATTTTATGGTAGATTGAAAGGGCCATTAAAAAATACACCTGTTCCTGAAAAAAACAACAAGCCTCTGTAGATGGAAAAGTAAAAGAGTTACAGCTCTTAGTTGGTGAGGAGGAAAAAAATGAAAACGCAAAACTGAAAATTGGCGCGGTCCTTAAGGTCATTTTTTGCTCTGTCATTAAGGGGTTAAAAAATGATAAGGTCATAACAATTTGGGTGGTTGTTTTACTGGTGTTAGCTGAAAACAAATCACAAATTCAGCAAATCGATATACTCCACCTCTAGCAGGTCACACATCGATTTGCTGGTTTCCATTTGCTTACGTATATAATACAGAATATTTAGCCGCTACACAAAAAGAATCTCCAGTATCACATATCCGTATCCTCGCTCGCTATTGTTTTATCTGGCTGTATTTATAAATCATTGGACTTAGCGGTAATGCACGGGTAAGTGCTCACTAAGTAGGTTTTATGATCAGTCCTACAGACCACACAACAAGCTCTTTTTTTAATTACGCACATTTCCAGCATATTGATTTCCCGCCGTACTGTACTGCAGCAACAGTCTGCAGGTTTTCCCAAGGTAACAGGAGACGCAATGAATGAGATCATGGAATCTGAAATGAAGGGTCACATGACTTCCTCATAAGCCGGCCATTCATTCCGCACCTACGACTTACAGGCTCCTGGCATTTAAAGCTGCAGTCCCCAGACATGTGCGTAGGATCGGCAAGTAGGAAGCCAGGAGTATAATAAGGGGCTAGGCGTATGTCTTATACTATTGGCTGCGGCTACAACACAGAAGAGATATTTCATGAATACCTTATTTGACATTTTTACTAGAGATGAGCGAAGCAGACGAAAATTTGACCGCGAGTGTTGGGAATTTTGGGTCAAATTCGTTCATAATCGTGAATCGAATTTTAATTATATTAATAAAACAGCCAAACTATAGTAGCTACAATGGTAATTCGGTAGACACAGCTAGCCGGCACAGCAGGCCATATAGACGCCTCGTCAAGGAAGCTGGATCAGGTAGGAGTTAGCACACTGTGTCAGGACGTCCGCGGCGGTGCAGAGAGGGAGAGGTAGAAAATGATGAACAAGAAGCAGAAGAACAACTCTAGCACTCACCTGTTTGGTGTCTTCTAACTTTATTGTAGGTCAATCGCAGGGAGGGGACAAGATGGAGAGGTGCAGGCGCGTCTACCTGGGAACGGCTGTTTTCGGGGAACGCCCCCTTCCGGCCCGGATACTTATCCTGGCTTGCAGAAGGGGGCGTTTCCTTAAAATGGATAGAGCAAAGTTGCTAGAAGCCTACGTACTCTATTTCGCAGCGCGGGTGTCATCAGAGAACTCTAACCACTCTGCTCATCCCAGGTAACAAGGTCTGGGGCTTGTGTCACCCTCTAGGATGGGTCGCCCAACACTGGTGTTCAATAGGTGGTTCAAAGACCAGGTTACCGACCACAGGGGAAAGGGTATAGCCAGCCTACCAAAAATAAAAGCAGGTGTGCCACCATACCTGGCGTCACTACAACATAACACCAGGCTGAGCTATTCCCCGACCAAGAACTACTGTAGTGGAGTCACACTTCACCATCTGGCAAGTGACCAGTCACGCCACCACACTGGTGGTCACCACATGTACACACAAAATGATGGCAACCTTCTGCTACTACGGATGGACCACATTAAGCTGACACTATGGACAACCAGTCCAACCCTTTTGTGGTTTTGAACATAAATTGTTCCTAGGAGACTTTCTGGGAGCCATGAATAAGCATCAGCAATATATACTAAGTTGCCAAACCATAAAGGGGTATTCCGACAGATGAAAAATAAATAAAATAAACATGCCATAAAATCCTCTAATGCTCACATGGCCAATGTAGGGGCTTTGTGTGGCGGACAGGGATCTGCACAGGCTCTTGAAGCAGTCTGTGTATTTGGATACCTTTCTATCACACTCAGAATTAACTGTACAGCACTTTGTGCTGCAGTAGGTCTTGTGTTGGGTTGGACTGGGTGGGCTATCCTTCATTCCATGGCCATGGGCATTTTTTCAGTTCACTAGTTGTCCTTCTATGGACCAGGTAGGTATTTGGTAGGTATTGACTAGAGATGAGCAAACCAGGTTCGGGTTCGAGTTGATCCGAACCCGAACGTTCGGCATTTGATTAGCGGCGGCTGCTGAACTTGGATAAAGCTCTAAGGTTGTCTGGAAAACATGGATACAGCCAATGACTATATCCATGTTTTCCACATAGCCTTAGGGCTTTATCCAAGTTCAGCAGCCACCGCTAATCAAATGCCGAAAGTTCGGGTTCGGATGGACTCCAGCATGCTCCAGGTTCGCTCATCTCTAATATTGACCACTATATGCTGGGAACACCCCACTTAAAACGACTCTACCCACAATCTGACCCCCCCAAACCACTTTTACCATCAGATAGCTGCTTTTAATCCAAGATCTGTCCTGGGATCCGTTCAGCAGGTGATGCAGTTATTGTCCTAAAAAACAACTTTTAAATTTGCAGTCCTGTGTCAAATGGGCGTGGCCTAGAGAACCCATGTCTAAGGATTGCAACACATTTCCGTCCCTCCTCATCACTAAGAATGGGCAGGATTTTTCCTAATTCTCACCTGTCTGAACACTGCACAGGTGCCTTAACGATCCGGCTCCTGTGCAGTGTTCACACAGGTGATGAATGGCAGAAATTGTACTAGGGGCATTCCTAATGATGAAGAGGGCGGGGAGGAGGGACGGAGAGGTGTCACAGGCCTAGGGCACAAACACTCTAGGCCACGGCAATTCGACACAGGGCTGCAAATTTAAAAGTTGTTTTTTTAGGACAATAACTGCATCACCTGCCGAACGGACCCCAGGACAGATCTTGGATTAATAGCAGCTAAGTGGTTTGGGGGGGTCAGACTGTGGGTACAGAGTCGTTTTAAGTACTTATGCTTGAGAACTGAGGGGTCAGTATTATAAGACAGCCCTTGACACATGTTAGGCCTTATTCACATGTCCCCAGAAATTGTCCGTGATCGCATGTCCGCAACCACAGACAGATCTCTCTGAATCCTAAGAGTCTATTTATACGATCCTTGCTGCGATCTGTGCCACGAAAAATAGGACATAGTCTAGTGCGGAGCTGGAACTGTACATTTCCTTTCCCTCACTAATGATGCTATAGAATATTTTTTGGAACATACATTTAGTTAAGTGGCCGTCATTGCTCAGTCACAATGTACCAAGATCGAAAGAGTAGTGGAGGCAGTGAACTAGTTTTACAAATGGGGTCATGTGCCCATCAAGTTTTCCTGCCTGGGGTGCCACCAATGTAGGATTGTTGGTCTATTCACTATGTAGGTACAAATGTACTTGTCTAGAATATCTTCCCAGAACAAAAACTGCTTAATGTGGGTTATGGCTGTGGGGCCATTAGAGGAAACAATGTTAACTAAAGATTTCCGTGCAATGGTCTTTAGGCAAAACAAACCCCCAGAGAACTGAAACAGGAATCCTCAGAATATTGATGCTCAACCTGGAGACTGAAGTGTCCACAGTATTAATTTATAGATAAAACACAGCTAATTTCTTGCAAACAGCGCCACCCCTATCCTCAGGCTGTGCCTGGTATTAGGCTCTGTGCACACACAGCAAAACTGGCGGATTCCCCCCAGCCTCCCTGTCATAATGAGAGCAATGGGAGCCTCGCCCGCCTCCTCTCTCCGCATTGAAGAATGAACTTCTGCACAGAGCCTAACAAATTGGCTCCATTCACTTCAATGTAACTGAGCTGCAAAACCTCCACACCCAACCTGAGGACAGGAGAGGAGCTGGAAAAAAGTGACCTGGATAACCCCTTTAAACCTAGGTGATATACTGTAGCCAGGGCCCCTCTGTGACTTATCACTGATCTATGGGTTTACACTGCCTTTTTGCAATCCATTTTTGGATGGAAAAACGGGCGCAATTGTGTTCATTCCTTTTAATCCGTTTTTCAATTGACTTCAATTATACCAAAAAAAGTATCAAAAAGCATCTGTTTTTTTTTAACCTACACAAAAACGTACTTGACCTTATTTTTGTGAACGTTAAAAAAAAAAAAATCAGACGCATTTTGATCCTTTTTTTTTCATAATGGAAGTCAATGGAAAAACAGATCAAAACAGATGGACACAATTGCATCCGTTATTTGCAAGAACGTAGTGTGAACCAGGCTTAACCCCTCAAATATATAGAAATAAATATACAAGTGGTACCTTGGTTTAAGAGTAACTTGGATTAAGAGCATTTTGCAAGAAGAGATCACATTTTTTCACAATTGTAACTTGGATTAAGAGCATTGCTTTGGTGTAAGAGCTCCCTGTACTGGGTGGGAGCGCGAGTGGAGGAGGGGCATGGCCTGCATAGCGGAGTCTACAGCCCTGTACTCTGACCCAGGAAGTCTCCCTCACCTTCCAAATCATAGCAGATCCACTTCAGGCTGGGGCTTACATCGGAGGACAGGACTGTGGAGGTAATCTATTTATAGCTGTGACCCCTCTCTCCCCGGACAGAGATCGCTGCATGTATGTGCCCACATCTGCCCTGCTCATTCCTTCATGCTTCCTGTAGTCTCTGTCAGCCCTTGTGTGTTTCCCATCCTCTCCAATCCTGCTATAATGTGCCTGCACTTACACTCAGCTATACACACTGCTGCTATAATGTGCCTGCATTCACAATCGGCTATACACACTGCTGCTATAATGTGCCTGCACTCACAATCGGCTATACACACTGCTGCTATAATGTGCCTGCACTCACACTCGGCTATACACGCTGCTGCTATAATGTGCCTGCACTTACACTCAGCTATACACACTGCTGCTATAATGTGCCTGCACTTACACTCAGCCATTCAAACTGCTGTATATAACATTTCTGTCACTGTCCTCCTGCACAGCTCTGTGATTCTCACTTCCTGATTGGTCCATGCTGAACAAACCCCTTCCCCAATGCTGTCATGTGACCACACAGACCTCTGAAAGCAGCCCTGCTTTTCTGTTTTAGCCTATTGTACTACACTACTACATTATGGGGATCTGCAGTTCCATCCTGTATCTACAAACTGCTGCTGTTTTCTTCCAGTTTCTGCACTTACTATACATTATACACCACATGCTGATTGCTATACTGTACAGTAACTGATACTATCACATATTCTGCTGTTTCTCTTTGTTTCATTTGTTTTACATGGTGTTCAGAATAAAAAAATCATTATTTTGGGGTGTGGAACCAATTGTCTGCATATCAGTGATTTCTTTTGGAAAAATTTGCTTTGGTTTAAGAGTGATTTGGATTACAAGTGCGGTCCCAGAACGAATTATGCTCGTAATCCAAGGCACCACTGTAATTGTATAATCCTATATACTGAGTTAGTAAACTGTATACTTTGCAGAGCTCCACTAATAACATGTTCATTACCATGATGCAACTTCTACAGAAGATTACATCTGCTCCTCTGTGTTATCCATAAAAAGGATTTATATACACTGGAAAAGAGGAGCTCCAACGTCCATCCTAACTACCCTGCTATAACTACGTGACTATGCATAGGATTATCATTTAAAGGGTTAATGTGATCATATAGTAATGAATCAGAGGTTAGAGGTTAGTCAGCAACTGGGAATTATTAGAGATGGATGAACCTCCCTCAGCATTTCATTACCAGTGGCTGAAGAAGTTGGATGCCGCCCTAAGCCTGCCTGGAAAACATGGATACAGCCATAGGCCATAGGCTGTATCCATGTTTTATAGGACTTCCTAGGGCTGCATCCAACTTCTTCAGCTAAGAGTTTAGGTTTGGATGTTTGAGATTAGTTCCTATCTAGTAATTAAAGTGTTAATACTTACATAGATGTTGTCATTTTATACTGACAACAGGAATTGCAATGTAATCGGTCGTCACTTAAATCAAATGTTTAACTTAAAGGGGATGTGTCATCAGGAAATTACCTGTTGTTATAGGTGTTTATGTTAGGCTAGTTTATGTTCAACAATTTGTGGTGTTTTTCTTTCTAATTTTCCATTCTACCCCCACCCCCCACTCCATGAAATAACTTCTACACAGGTCACGGAGCATGCCAAGAAACTTCACCCATACAACCAAGAGGGACTGCTTCAGAACACAGTGTGCCTACGTTAATGGGGCTGTAGTAAGGCATATCTCTAAATGCTGTTAAAAACAGCTCAGACATGATGGCTGCCCCCCAGTAATGCACAAAAAAATTAAGAAAAAAACATATTAACATATTTTTAAAGGTTTTTTGATCATATTCTCCAGTAATATATATATATTTTTTGATGGAGTCAAAGGTCATTGATCAGTTTCATAAAAAAAAACTGCAAAAATTGGCATGACCTGATGCATGGTCGGGTTTATTGAAAAGGTTGAAAGCAAAATGAAATGAAACAAAGCAGCAACAAGAGAAAATCCTTGCCCATCCGGCACACACATATATATATAGAACCCATGACTATGAGCTGGAGAGCTTCTCCCTGCCAGCTTGAAAAGCACTTAGGCCGCCTTCACCCTTCAGAAAAATCCTGGCCCATAGGGTCGTATTTGGCACTGACACCCTTCAGGATATATTCAGAAAAAAGATAAATTATATTAAATTACATATTTCGGGGGGCGTGGCCTGGACATGGCGGAGTGAGCAGCACAGAGCTTGAGCTCCGGTCCCTCTCCACTAAAACATCTGCTCTCAGCGATACTTATCTCCCACAGCAACACCCAAATGCATCGGAGGAGACGTAGGAACACCCGCGGCCTCAATCCAGCTGACAGCTTGGGCTCTATGGAGCGTTATCTCCGCAGCACCCGCACGAACCCTGAGCCGGACGAGATGGCGGGCTCGCAGGCCGGGAGGGCGCCATCTTCTCCTTCCTGCTCGGCATCGTCCCCGGCGGGGACAGACGCATCCAGCCTGGCAGATGATTATCCCGGGAGAGCAGAGAGGACCCGCTCCCCTCCAGCGGCTGGACCCTCAGGCACGGTCGTCTCGCCACGCGGCCCGTCATATTCAGCTGCGCCACGGGCGCCATCTTGGGCACATGTTGCGGCCTCACAGGAGACTATACCAGCACAGGTCAGTCCGGGGAGGCAGAGGGGAGATACAGAGGACGATGCTTGGGACTGGAAGGCACATCTTAAGGCTATGCCCACCAGATCTGAGATGAACTCTCTTTTTGCCAATTTGGAAGCGTCCCATAAACAGGACTTGGCCGCCATTCATAAAGATTTACATTCACTGGGCCACAGGCTTGTGGAGGCCGAAGAGGCCCAGGAACGGACATATACTGTTCTTGATCAGCACAGGCAAGCGATTCTCCATAATGCCACTCAGATTGCGGAGATGCAGCTCCATCTTGACGATTTGGAGAATCGCCACCGTCGCAACAATTTGCGTATAAGAGGCCTGACTGAGGAGATAGGCCCAGCGCTACTAGAGGAATGGGCTATGGAGTTCTTTTCTGATCTGCTGCAGAGTCCCCCAGAACACAAGATAGAGATTGATCGCATACATCGCACCCTGGGCCCTAAACCCACAGATCCACAGCGCCCACGTGACATAATCTGCAGGATCCATTTCTATAAAGAAAAGGAAGCTATCCTTCACAGGGCGCGAGAGATCAAGGAACTGACTTTTAAGGGTTGCTCGGTGATTCTGCTACCGGACCTGGCGAGACGTACTTTGCTATTGCGCAAGGCGGTGCGTCCCATCCTGACAGCCCTCCGCGAGAAAGATATCTCCTATAGATGGGGTTACCCATTCCAATTGCATGCCAGGAAGGATGGGAAATCGGCTGTGTTTCGGTCCTTGGGGGACCTTCCTCAATTTCTAGGAACGTTTGAAATCCCTATGCTGTCACTCCCTGATTGGCCATCGGTCTGCAGTTTGCCCATTCCACCACCGGGAGAGAGTTGGCAGCGGGTAGAACCTAGATCCCAGCGGAAGGCGCGCCGTCAAAGGGAGAAGACACCATGAACACTTTCTGCTGCATATTTGTTTGCATTTCTTTTCATGTGTTGCAGGGTGTTGCTGAATTAGCTTTGAGTACATAGTTTGTTGCTGAATTTATGGTTTATATAAGGTTATTTTATTATGGTGGAGGGGGATACGTTGCTTCCCGCCTGACCTTCCTCTTCCCCACATAGGGTAGACAGCAAAGGCTGTCAGAGACATTAGTCTATTAGGGTGCCTTAGAGACGTCTCTGTCTCAATTTTGTTTGTTAGTTCCTTCGTATTAGGCGTATTGTGATGTTTCTGTGTTTGTTATGCCTGTCTTGTGTTGGTCTGTCCGTGTCTGGTTCGTCTTCTCCCCCCCCCCTTCCCTTTCCTCCCCCCCCCTCTCCCTTTCCTCCCCCCCCTCTTTTTCCCTCCATTCCTTTTACTTCCTTTTTTCCTTCTCCCCTATTGCCGGCCAGAAAAGAGGTCTTATGCTATGCCGCTCCTTAGTCCATCCTTATGGCTAGTGTAACAATCTGTACATATAATGTCAGGGGCCTCAATAATCCCTCAAAACGGGGACAAATCTTGTACCGCATGCACAAGAAAAGAGTAATGGTGGCCATGTTTCAGGAGACGCATTTTGCAGCCCAAAATACTCCGAAATGCTTCTCCAAATACTACACCACTTGGCTTCATGGGACTCACCCCGATAGGAAGGTTTGTGGTGTCTCTATCGCATTGCATAAGGCGCTACAGCACGAGATCATAGATACGAAACGGGATACTGAGGGCAGATTTTTATTTGTAAAAATTAAGTTATCTTCTACCGTGTTAACGCTTGCCAATGTTTACTTCCCAAACCAGGGACAAGTGGCCTTTGGCCTCAAAGTGCTGCAGGAGCTAGCGAACTTTGCAGATGGTTCCAATATTGCCTTGGGTGGGGACTTCAACCTATGTTTCGACCCAGTCCTGGATTCCTCGACAGGTAGGTCCTCTGTCCCTAAGAATGCCATCCGTAGACTTAAAAAGGAGCTGTCCCGACTGCACCTGGTCGACCTTTGGAGGTTGTTGCACCCGGGAGTCAAGGATTATAGTCATCACTCCCAGGCCCATAACAGCTACTGTAGGCTAGATCACCTTTTTATCTCCCATGCCCTTCTGGACTGTGGTCCTAGAGCCTCCATTGACGTCTTTCTGTGGTCTGATCACGCCCCAGTTTTGGGATCTTTTGGACAGGCGTTCCCCCGCTCGGGAGGTTATAATTGGCGCCTGAATGATAATCTCCTAAATGACATTCCTTGCCTCTCTGACATCAAAAAGGCCATAGCCGAATTTGAGAGAGTCCATGCAGAGGATCCCACAAGTCCACCAATTAAGTGGGAAGCGCTTAAATGTGTTCTCAGGGGCATTTTTGTCTCCCATGGCGCACGTCTCAAGAGGGAGAACGCTGCCAGGTTAAAGAAGCTGCTGGCGGATCTTGACCACAGAGAGACGTCAAACAAGTCCACACCTACATCTGCCCTAACTGCCGAGATCCTTTCTCTTAGACAAGCCATCTTATCCATTTTAGATAAAAGATCCCTGTGCTTTCGTGATAAAATGAGATGCAATTATTTCGAATATGGGGATAAGAGTGGCAGGCTTTTAGCAAGAACATTACATCCTAGAGCATCCCAGTCATACCTGTTCTCTATTCACTCCCCCTCTAAGGGTGTAGTGCACTCCACCTCTGAGATCCTGGAGGAATTCCGGAGGTATTATTCTTCCCTATATAACCTGCAGACGGGGAGTGGCGAGTCTCCAGATATGATAGCGGACAGAGATGCTTACTTGGCGGAACATGCGCCGGCACAGATTGCCGCACCTGAGGCCGCTGCCATGGAGGGGGACTTCACGTCGGAGGAGATGGCAGTTGTTTTGAAGGCGTTGAAGGCAGGCAAAAGCCCGGGCCCTGACGGGCTTACTCCTAGATTTTATAAAGTTCTTGGGGAGTCCTTGGCTCCTTTAATGTTGTCTGCCTTCAACGCTATTTCGGGGGACTGTTCCTTCCCTACGCAGGCCCTTAGGGCGCACATAACGGTGTTGCCAAAATCTGGCAAAGATCTCACGCTATGCGGGAACTTCCGGCCCATATCCTTGATCAATATTGATTTGAGGATTTACTCTAAAATGCTGGCTCTACGCTTACAACCACATATACCAGGTATGATTCATTTGGAACAAGTGGGATTTGTTCCGTGCCGGGAGGCACGAGATAATACTATCAAAACAATCTCCCTGATCTCCAGAGCCCGCCTCTCGGGAAGCCCCCTGTGCCTCTTATCCATTGACGCCGAGAAGGCATTTGACAGAGTCCATTGGGGCTTCCTGGAGGCGACGCTGCGAGCTATTGGGTTGGGCCCTAAATTTATAGATCGTATCATGGCCTTATACAAGGGGCCCTCTGCTCAGGTCAGAGTTAACGGCTCCCTGTCTGGTCCATTTGGGGTTTCGAATGGCACCAGACAGGGATGTCCTTTATCCCCCTCCCTGTACATACTGGTAATGGAATCATTGGCCAATGCTCTTAGGGGGAATGGCTCGGTGCGTGGGGTGCAGGTGGGACAGCGAGAGCATAAGCTCTCCCTGTTCGCTGATGACTTACTACTCTACCTGTCCTCTCCGCGACTCAGTCTCCCTAGTGTATTAAAAGAGTTTGAGACTTTCGGGGTGCTAAGTAATTTTAGAGTGAATCTTCAAAAGTCAGATATCCTGAACATCACAGTTCCAGCCGGGGAGGTTGAGGCTCTGCGGGATAGCTTCCCATTCAGGTGGAGGTCTGATCACATTAAATACTTGGGGGTGACGATACCGGCCGATCCAACCCTTCTCTTTGAGCTAAATTACAAACCTATATTGGCCCAAATGGAGAAGGATCTTCAACACTGGAGCTCCCTACCATTATCGTGGTTTGGTAAAATGAGCGCACTGAAAATGGACTCCCTACCCAAGTTTTTATATGTCTTTCAGACGGTTCCTCTGAGTGTTCCAGGCTCTTTCCTGAGGAAGCTCCGACGACTCGCTTCTAAATTTATATGGGGGAACTCCAGGGCTAGACTTGGACATGCCTTACTGGTCAGGGCAAAACATAGGGGTGGAGCTGCCATACCGGATTTCACTCTCTATCATAGAGCGGCTATAGCCACCTGTGTGTTGGATCTCCACCATCATGGTCGTTCTAAACTATGGGTGGAGATTGAACACTCGATTAATGCGCATAAAGCTAGGGGAGTCTTTTGGATTCCTGGTGCAGTGGCGGTGGGGGATCTGGGGCTATCGCCTATGCTGTCCACCCTTTTCAGGGCCTGGAGACGCTTCGCAGTTAAAAATGGCTTTGCCACTATCCCTGGCCCACTCACCCCACTGTTGGGGAACCCGCACTTCCCTCAGTTTTTACATGGCTCTCCTCTATTTCCTGGAGGGGACTCTATCACGCCGAGGGTGCGAGATGTGTTATGCCCGACAGGGGTCCGATCCCTGAATGACATCAGGGGCGAGGGACCCATGCGGGGGGGCGTGTGGCTTCATTATCTGCAATTGAAAGGGAAAATTAGGTCCTTGGCTCCCTTGGCGGTGTTGACAGCCTCCTTGACATCATTTGAACACCTCTGTGTGGCCACTGAGGCCCCTACACACACCATCTCACTGATATATGGCATTCTTATTTCTGAAGGGACAGGGGACCTGCCCTTGGGGTTCCAGGCCGCCTGGCATGGAGAACTGGGTAGAGAGCTTACCGATGAAGAGTGGTCTAAGTCTTTTATTCTGACACATAAATTATCAGTGTCCAGTAGACTTCAGGAACTCAACTACAAAATTCTAACCCAATGGTATAGGACACCAGAAAAGTTACATAAAATGTATCCCTCAGTGTCCAACCAATGTTGGAGATGTTCCTCGGCGGTGGGTTCCATGACGCATATATGGTGGTCCTGCGCACCGGTGGCCTTGTTGTGGAGAGGGGTTCAGGACCTATACAACAAGGTTACAGGGTCATCCATAACCTTTACTCCAGAAATGGCTCTTCTCTCTGTGTTGCCTGGCCCTCTTTCCAAAATCAAGAAGGATCTCCTGGGGTATTTCCTGGTGGCAACCCGGCAGATTATACCGAGATTGTGGAAGTCACAGGCTCCCCCCTCCCGAAGCAACTGGGTAGAGGCCTTTAACCTAATCATGCGTATGGAGGAGTTGAGGTCTGAGGAACATAATATAGGGTCCAAATTTAATCGTAGATGGAGATCATGGATTCTCTTTAAAGAGTCTCCGGAGCTGGCCACATGGTTGGCGGGGCCTACGCTTTAAGGGGGTAGGCTGTGACTTCTTAAGGATATCGGAGACCTGATGGATTTGGCGCGGTGGATTCTTTCCCTTACCCCTCCTTTCCTTCCCCCCTGTTTGTCCCCTGTGTGTCTTCCTTTCCCCCCTTCCCTTTCGTATATATGTTTGTCTTGTTATCCGTGGTGGATGGGGGGTTCCCCCCCCCATGCCCCCTTTTTTTTTGTTGTTGATGGAGTTCTTAGTTTTTTCTTTCCATTTCTCTTGCCCTTAGGTTAGGGTAAAGGAACGGTATTCATAACATTTAGGTATAACGATGCGTTGCAGAATGTAAGCATGGCCTCCCGTTTTCTGTTCTTTCTTCTTTTAATCCCTCCTTTTCAGCTCTACTCTTCACACATAGTGAACTCCTTAAGTTGGGGGAATGCATTGGGTATGGCATGCACTAGAGTGTGCTGCGTTCTGTTCTCATCGTGTTTTCATTGTTAACACTGTTAATACTATGGATCGCGTTCTTCTTGCATTTGTTGGTGTGCACGCATCGCTGTTTGGCTTCATACCTTGTTCATTGCCAATATGACTGTATGTTTCTTGTATGAAAATTCATGAAAATAAAAATATTTTGAACCATAAATTACATATTTCCTGACTAGATGCCCCTATAGAAGTCTATGGGAGTATTCGGAATAACTGGCACTTCCCTGATGAGCATGACTTCCTAACAGTGAAATCTAACATGGTTGTGTAATGTGTCCCCGGCCAAACAGAGCTATCTGCCCTCTGAAACATAGGAGAAGGTTTGGTAGGTAAGGATAGCCACACAGGAGAAGGTTTGGTAAATAAGGTTAGTGACATAGGAGAAGGTTTGGTAGGTAAGGATAGTGACATAGGAGAAGGTTTGGCAGGTAAGGATAGTGACATAGGCGAAGGTTTGGTAGGTAAGTATAGTGACATAGGAGAAGGTTTGGCAGGTAAGGATAGTGACATAGGAGAAGGTTTGGTAGGTAAGGCTAGTGACATAGGAGAAGGTTTGGTAGGTAAGAATAGTGACATAGGAGAAGGTTTGGTAGGTAAGTATAGTGACATAGGAGAAGGGTTGGTAGGTAAGTATAGTGACATAGGAGAAGGTTTGGTAGATAAGGATAGTGATATAGGAGAAGGTTTGGTAGGTAAGGATAGTGACATAGGAGAAGGTTTGGTAGGTAAGGATAGTGACATAGGAGAAGGTTTGGTAGGTAAGGATAGTGACATAGAAGAAGATTTGGTAGGTAAGGATAGTGACATAGAAGAAGATTTGGTAGGTAAGGATAGTGACATAGGAGAAGGTTTGGTAGGTAAGGATAGTGATATAGGAGAAGGTTTGGTAGGTAAGGATAGTGACATAGGAGAAGGTTTGGTAGGTAAGGATAGTGACATAGGAGAAGGTTTGGTAGGTAAGGATAGTGACATAGGAGAAGGTTTGGTAGGTAAGGATAGTGACATAGGAGAAGGTTTGGCAGGTAAGGATAGTGACATAGGCGAAGGTTTGGTAGGTAAGTATAGTGACATAGGAGAAGGTTTGGTAGATAAGGATAGTGATATAGGCGAAGGTTTGGTAGGTAAGTATAGTGACATAGGAGAAGGTTTGGTAGATAAGGATAGTGACATAGGAGAAGGTTTGGTAGGTAAGGATAGTGACATAGGAGAAGGTTTGGTAGGTAAGGATAGTGACATAGGAGAAGGTTTGGTAGGTAAGGATAGTGACATAGGAGAAGGTTTGGTAGGTAAGGATAGTGACATAGGAGAAGGTTTGGTAGGTAAGGATAGTGACATAGAAGAAGATTTGGTAGGTAAGGATAGTGACATAGAAGAAGATTTGGTAGGTAAGGATAGTGACATAGGAGAAGGTTTGGTAGGTAAGGATAGTGATATAGGAGAAGGTTTGGTAGGTAAGGATAGTGACATAGGAGAAGGTTTGGTAGGTAAGGATAGTGACATAGGAGAAGGTTTGGTAGGTAAGGATAGTGACATAGGAGAAGGTTTGGCAGGTAAGGATAGTGACATAGGCGAAGGTTTGGTAGGTAAGTATAGTGACATAGGAGAAGGTTTGGCAGGTAAGGATAGTGACATAGGAGAAGGTTTGGTAGGTAAGGATAGTGACATAGGAGATGGTTTGGTAGGTAAGGTTAGTGACATAGGAGAAGGTTTGGTAGGTAAGAATAGTGACATAGGAGAAGGTTTGGTAGGTAAGTATAGTGACATAGGAGAAGGGTTGGTAGGTAAGGATAGTGACATAGGAGAAGGTTTGGTAGATAAGGATAGTGATATAGGAGAAGGTTTAGTAGGTAAGGATAGTGACATAGGAGAAGGTTTGGTAGGTAAGGATAGTGACATAGGAGAAGGGTTGGTAGGTAAGGATAGTGACATAGGAGAAGGTTTGGTAGGTAAGGATAGTGACATAGAAGAAGATTTGGTAGGTAAGGATAGTGACATAGGAGAAGGTTTGGTAGGTAAGGATAGTGATATAGGAGAAGGTTTGGTAGGTAAGGATAGTGACATGGGAAATGGTTTGGTAGGTAAGGATAGTGACATAGGTAAAGGGTTGGTAGGTAAGGATAGTGACATAGGAGAGGAATCGGTAGGTATGGATAGTGACATAGGAAAAGGTTTGATAGGTAAGGATAGTGACATAGGAGAAGGGTTGGTAGGTAAGGATAGTGACATAGGGGAAGGTTTGATAGGTAAGGATAGTGACATAGGAGAAGGTTTGGTAGGTAAGGATAGTAATATAGGAGAAGTTTTGGTAGGTAAGGATAGTGATATAGGAGAAGGTTTGGTAGGTAAGGATAGTGACATAGGAGAAGGTTTGGTAGGTAAGGATAGTGACATAGGAGAAGGTTTGGTAGGTAAGGATAGTGATATAGGAGAAGGTTTGGTAGGTAAGGATAGTGACATAGGAGAAGGTTTGGTAGGTAAGGATAGTGATATAGGAGAAGGTTTGGTAGGTAAGGATAGTGACATAGGAGAAGGTTTGGTAGGTAAGGATAGTGACATAGG
The DNA here is from genome assembly GCF_027789765.1 of Dendropsophus ebraccatus. NCBI lineage: Eukaryota > Metazoa > Chordata > Amphibia > Anura > Hylidae > Dendropsophus > Dendropsophus ebraccatus. Next base: position 64,697,532 of record NC_091468.1, on the reverse strand, counting down.
AGAAGGTTTGGTAGGTAAGGATAGTGATATAGGAGAAGGTTTGGTAGGTAAGGATAGTGACATAGGAGAAGGTTTGGTAGGTAAGGATAGTGATATAGGAGAAGGTTTGGTAGGTAAGGATAGTGATATAGGAGAAGGTTTGGTAGGTAAGGATAGTGACATGGGAAATGGTTTGGTAGGTAAGGATAGTGACATAGGTAAAGGGTTGGTAGGTAAGGATAGTGACATAGGAGAGGAATCGGTAGGTATGGATAGTGACATAGGAAAAGGTTTGATAGGTAAGGATAGTGACATAGGAGAAGGGTTGGTAGGTAAGGATAGTGACATAGGGGAAGGTTTGATAGGTAAGGATAGTGACATAGGAGAAGGTTTGGTAGGTAAGGATAGTAATATAGGAGAAGTTTTGGTAGGTAAGGATAGTGATATAGGAGAAGGTTTGGTAGGTAAGGATAGTGACATAGGAGAAGGTTTGGTAGGTAAGGATAGTGACATAGGAGAAGGTTTGGTAGGTAAGGATAGTGATATAGGAGAAGGTTTGGTAGGTAAGGATAGTGACATAGGAGAAGGTTTGGTAGGTAAGGATAGTGATATAGGAGAAGGTTTGGTAGGTAAGGATAGTGACATAGGAGAAGGTTTGGTAGGTAAGGATAGTGACATAGGAGAAGGTTTGGTAGGTAAGGATAGTGATATAGGAGAAGGTTTGGTAGGTAAGGATAGTGACATAGGAGAAGGTTTGGTAGGTAAGGATAGTGATATAGGAGAAGGTTTGGTAGGTAAGGATAGTGACATAGGAGAAGGTTTGGTAGGTAAGGATAGTGATATAGGAGAAGGTTTGGTAGGTAAGTATAGTGACATAGGAGAAGGTTTGGTAGGTAAGAATAGTGACATAGGAGAAGGTTTGGTAGGTAAGGATAGTGACATAGGGGAACATGTGAATGCTCCCTAAGGGTCCTTTTACATTGAGTAATCTTTGGCCACCTGCAAGATAATTTACAATGTCTTTACAATTAATCGCGTGGCTGTTTCACACCAATGATCCCTGCATCTTTTCTCTGGCCCTTTAAATCTTTTACTATTGGCCGCACGCCTCCTGTTTGCACATTATTAGCGTCGCACACTTTTACACACATCATTTCTAGGAACGTTCCTTGCTGATTATTGTCCTGGGATAAAGGGTCTTTACTCTTCTCTTCCACCATACCTTCTGCCTGTCTTTACAAGCAGGAGCAGTCGGAGAAACAGAAGGGTGTTAAATCCCTTGAAGGTTCTCTATGAGGGGAGTATATACAGGGGGGTCCAAAAGTAGGTGGACAGTATGGGTGATAGGGTTATGGAGGGGGAGATTTATCCAACATGGTGTAAAGTGAACCTGGCTCAGTCGCCCCTAGCAACCAATCAGATCCCACCTTTTATTCCTCACAGACTCTTTGGAAAATGAAAGGTGGAATCTGATTGGTTGCTAGGGGCGACTGAGCCCATTTCACTTAACACCATGTTTGATAAATCTCCCCCTTCATAACCCTATTACACATACTGTCCACCTACTTTTGAGAGTATTGACTGTGCAGGGTCGGCAAGCGACTAAAAATCACCAATTCAACCTAGCGGGACTTGGAACACAAATCCTACCAGCCCACAATATTTGCCGATTTTCAAATACACTGTTTCCCTGAAAAAATAAGTGCACGGGGTCTTATTTTCAGGGGACGTCTTATTTTTTCATGAAGAGGAATTCAAATTTATTTTTGAACAAAAAAATGTAACATTTATTATATATTGTACAGTCTGGAGACTGTAATGATCTCCCACAGCAGTTCCTGGACCACTTGTACAGCAGGGACGGAACTGCAGCTTCCGGGCCTCCAGGGGGAGCTCATCACAGCACAGAAGATTCAGGGCCCGTCCCCCTGTGTAGTCCATGGCTGAGAGAGAGCTGTGCTCCAGCACTGCACACACATGCTCATAGTAACAGTATATATACATATATATTGTATGTATCAGGTCAGGCCTCCTGTGGTCCCGTTTTAATGCTCCTGCACCTATTGTAGCCACTTTCGGCAGTGTAAAATGGTCAGCATGGAACCTCTGACAGATCTGCTGCCACACGGCTCCATATGCAGCCAGACTATAATGCATTGTGTGTTCTTTCTATGATTGCCAGCATTAACTTATTTAGCAATTTGTGCTCTAGTAGCCCTCCTGTGGGATCAGACCCAAGGGGTTTACCTTCCCTTTATACCAGGGGAAAAGCACCTTGGCTCTACAGCTGTTGCAAAACTACAACTCCCATCATGCCTTAGACAGCCAAAGCTTTAGCTATAGCATGATGGGAGTTGTAGTTTTGCAACAGCTGGAGAGCCAAGGTTCCCTCCCCCTGCACTATACATTAATCAAGGAGCCATAGGTGACAACAGCTGTGGACGTTGGTTCTTGGTCCGTCTTTCCTTGGGTAAGTACTAACCACAGGATACTGGATCCACCCCACAAACCATGCGATTTAGAGATGTTCTGACCAAGACGTCTTGACAATTTTTCCGGTTTCGATTGTTAAATTGTTGACGATACCTTTGTATCAGGCACTACTCTGTCTTAGGGCCATACTTTGTATAGTACACTGCTACAAAGAGCAAAGTAGCTGCACACAGTACATAATACTCAGATAGAATGGGACAACATCCGTACAGAGAGCCTCAGCTTCATTGGTATCTGCCACCCTTATCATAGAGTAATAATTGGTAGTCACTATACAGTTGTTTCGTTTTTATTGCTGATCAGTGTAGATATACATACAGTCACACACACACACACACACACAGAGATAGATAGATATACATACACACACATACATACATACACACACATGCACACAGATAGATAGATAGATACATACACACACACATATACATACATACACATACATATATACACACACATACATATATATACAGCCACACACACATACATGCATACATACATACATACATACAGACACATACATACACACACACACATACATACATATATACATACATATATACATACATACATATATACATACACACACATGCATACATACATACACACACATACATACATACACACATACATACATAGATACATAGATACACACACATACATACATACATACATACACACATACTGTACACACATACATACATATACATACACACACACATACATACACACATACATAGATACAAACACATACATACATACATATACATACACACACACATACATACACACATACATACACACATACATAGATACACACACACACATACATACGTACATACATACACACATACATACATACATACACACACACATACATACACACACACACACACACACACACACATACATACATATACACACACACATACACACACACACACAATCTGGAGTTATACTTTATACGCTCATACATGTCACCCATTTGGTAATGGATTGCATAAGAGCACAGAAAGCAGTCATGGCAATTGCAATTATACCAGGAATTTTTTGTTGATCTTGCAATATTGCAGCCAGCATCATTACTCAATGGATTTCATGCAGGCAAAGCCATGTAACCACAGCATGCACACTACCCACAGACCAGTGCAGTCCCTGGTGTCTACAACTCATTGTCCTGGACCCCCTCCTGGCACTCAAATATCTTCACTCTCAGTGATCAATATCAAACTGCTGTCAAGTGACTAAACAAAATAATTTTATTTCATGTAGCAGAAAACTACAAATTTTTATTTTTAAAAAATATTTTCGTAAGTGTGAGTGTAAATTAAAATGTAAGAAACTTCTCAGGCTGCGTTCACACATAGTGATGAGCGAACATGTTCGTAAATGTTTGTATGTTTGTATGAACATGATGCTAATTGTTGGTGTTGGCCGATCACAAACAATTTGTCCCATTACCAGAATGGATATAACGATCATTTTCAAACATATTCGAACTTCCAAACGTAGGCGACTGTGTAATTTACGCTTTGCGCTTGATAATCTGTATGCATGTACATAGACCAAAACGTACGCAGCCACGTTATTTACGCTTTGCATCTGATAATCTGTATGCATGTGCGTAGCTCAAGACCCAAATGTGCGCAATCTGTACGCAACTGCGTAATTTTCGCTTTGCGTCTGATAATCTGTGTAGACCGAAAAAATTTAAATGGAAAGATCTGTGTTTTCAACCCACCCGAAAGACAGACGGAAACTATGTGTGAACGTAGCCTAAGACTGTTATTGTTAAAAAAAATAAGTATATAAGAACTCTCGGCACTCACCAGTGTTACAAGTTACAGTGAAGTTTTCGTGCACGTCCAGAGCAGATAAAAAATACAGACAGCGCACGCTTCGGCAAGCGCTTACTGAAATGCGTCAGTTGTGTACTTGGACATGCAATAAAACGTCACTGCAACCTGTAATCCTGGTGCCCCCTGCTCTGGAGTGCACCCCCCTGCTCTGGAGTGCAGCCCCCCTGCTCTGGAGTGCACCCCCCTGCTCTGGAGTGCAGCCCCCTGCTCTGGAGTGCAGCCCCCCTGCTCTGGAGTGCACCCCTCTGCTCTGGAGTGCACCCCCCTGCTCTGGAGTGCAGCCCCCCTGCTCTGGAGTGCACCCCCCCTGCTCTGGAGTGCACCCCCCTGCTCTGGAGTGCACCCCCTGCTCTGGAGTGCACCCCCCTGCTCTGGAGTGCACCCCCCTGCTCTGGAGTGCACCCCCCTGCTCTGGAGTGCAGCCCCCCTGCTCTGGAGTGCACCCCCCTGCTCTGGAGTGCAGCCCCCCTGCTCTGGAGTGCACCCCCCTGCTCTGGAGTGCACCCCCCTGCTCTGGAGTGCAGCCCCCTGCTCTGGAGTGCAGCCCCCCTGCTCTGGAGTGCAGCCCCCCTGCTCTGGAGTGCACCCCCCCTGCTCTGGAGTGCACCCCCCTGCTCTGGAGTGCACCCCCTGCTCTGGAGTGCACCCCCCTGCTCTGGAGTGCAGCCCCCCTGCTCTGGAGTGCACCCCCCCTGCTCTGGAGTGCACCCCCCTGCTCTGGAGTGCACCCCCTGCTCTGGAGTGCACCCCCCTGCTCTGGAGTGCACCCCCCTGCTCTGGAGTGCACCCCCCTGCTCTGGAGTGCAGCCCCCCTGCTCTGGAGTGCACCCCCCTGCTCTGGAGTGCACCCCCCTGCTCTGGAGTGCACCCCCCTGCTCTGGAGTGCAGCCCCCCTGCTCTGGAGTGCACCCCCCTGCTCTGGAGTGCACCCCCCTGCTCTGGAGTGCAGCCCCCTGCTCTGGAGTGCAGCCCCCCTGCTCTGGAGTGCAGCCCCCCTGCTCTGGAGTGCACCCCCCTGCTCTGGAGTGCACCCCCCTGCTCTGGAGTGCACCCCCCTGCTCTGGAGTGCACCCCCCTGCTCTGGAGTGCACCCCCCTGCTCTGGAGTGCAGCCCCCTGCTCTGGAGTGCACCCCCCTGCTCTGGAGTGCACCCCCCCCCCTGCTCTGGAGTGCACCCCCCTGCTCTGGAGTGCAGCCCCCCTGCTCTGGAGTGCAGCCCCCCTGCTCTGGAGTGCAGCCCCCCCCCTGCTCTGGAGTGCAGCCCCCCTGCTCTGGAGTGCACCCCCTGCTCTGGAGTGCACCCCCTGCTCTGGAGTGCACCCCCCTGTTCTGGAGTGCACCCCCTGCTCTGGAGTGCACCCCCCTGCTCTGGAGTGCAGCCCCCTGCTCTGGAGTGCACCCCCCTGCTCTGGAGTGCAGCCCCCTGCTCTGGAGTGCAGCCCCATGCTCTGGAGTGCACCCCCCTGCTCTGGAGTGCACCCCCCTGCTCTGGAGTGCACCCCCTGCTCTGGAGTGCACCCCCCTGCTCTGGAGTGCACCCCCCTGCTCTGGAGTGAACCCCCCTGCTCGGGAGTGCACCCCCCTGCTCTGGAGTGCAGCCCCCTGCTCTGGAGTGCACCCCCTGCTCTGGAGTGCACCCCCCTGCTCTGGAGTGCACCCCCCTGCTCTGGAGTGCAGCCCCCTGCTCTGGAGTGCACCCCCCTGCTCTGGAGTGCACCCCCCTGCTCTGGAGTGCACCCCCTGCTCTGGAGTGCACCCCCCTGCTCTGGAGTGCAGCCCCCTGCTCTGGAGTGCAGCCCCCTGCTCTGGAGTGAACCCCCCTGCTCTGGAGTGCACCCCCCTGCTCTGGAGTGCAGCCCCCTGCTCTGGAGTGCAGCCCCCCTGCTCTGGAGTGCAGCCCACCTGGTTTATAAAAGGGAACAAGTGTAAAACAGGACTAAACCTGAACTTTCCACTTAATAACAGTAAAGTTTCCATCTCTCCCACCTTGTGCTGCTTCCACATGATGCCCAGCGCCTTCATCTCGTGCTTGGCATGCTTGCCCTCCTGCAGGCACTGGTAGCACACCGGGGTGCGGCAGTTCAGGCAGTACATGCTGTAGTTCTCCAGTTCATGGTCGGCACAGGTGGGGAACTTGCGGCTGGGCGGCCCCGGTTTGTGACTGGCACCAGTGGCTGGAGCTAACTGGGAGGGTGGCACCAGCCTGTGCTTGGCAAAGGGTCCTCTGGTGGGGTGACATTTCTTCTGACAAGAGGAGCAGTAGAGGACATCACACTGCTCGCACATGACTGCGGCCTCGGAGGGGTTGGTATCACACAGCTGGCAGCGGGCAGCATTGGCAGCAGAGGTTTCAGGGTTCTCCCCCTCCTGCGCCTCCTGCGCTGCTCCCCGCTCCTGCTGGTATCTCTGCACTATGGTCTCCAGCAGGCGGTTGCGCTGAAAGCCCCGGAGCCCCCGCTCATCCAGGGAGGCGCTGCGGTGACACTGGGGGCAGGTGATGGAGGAAGAGCTGCAGATGCTGCCGTGCAGCCCCCGGGAAGATGCCCCGGCAGCCGCAGCCAGGGACGGGGCCGGAGCCGGAGGGAGCACCCGCACCCCATTGGGGGACTTGAGGCTCGGAGTGTAGGAGCCATAGCCGCTGTCCGTCTCGCTGTGCAGGCTCATCTTATCCAGGTGGTCCGGGTAGTCGTAATCTGCCCCCATCAGCAGCATGGGGCGAGCCGCGTGAGGTAGGTGCTCGCTCTCTGGGGTCTGCACTACGATGGTGCGGGCACAGGGCAGGCAGATGTTGTGGGAACAAGGCAGGATCAGGGGCTCCCGAAAGAAGGAGCCACACACCGGGCATTTCAGCTCTTCCTCCATTGCTCTTCACTGGCTTCTCATGGGAGGGAGAAGAAGAGCATGGAAGGCAGAGATGGAGGAGGCTACACAATGCTATGGCCGGGGGAGGAAGCTGGCTGTGCAGCCTTCTTCTTCTCTATAGCTTCAGCACCGCGCTCGGGCGGACAGCGCCTTACCCTGACCTTGCGGGAGCGGCCGGGGTGACCGCAATCCAGTCCAGTCCTAGCTCCCCCCCGATCTAGAACAAACCTCACAAAAGCTTCATCCAGCCCGGGCAATGGGGGAGTCCAGCTGCTGGGATTTGGGCTGGCAGGACCAGATGAGGAAAGGAAAGGAGGAGAGAAGAGGAGGAGGAGGAGGAGGAGGAGGAGGAGGGATCTTGCCGGGGGGGAAGAAAAATAGGGGGGGGGGGGGGATGAATCGCTGCTAGCAAATAAGTGCAAGGCTGGCTGCTAATATTAAGCAGGAAATAGGGATTTGTTCCTTGTTAATTACAAATAGAGGGGTTTGTCGGTGCCATATGGTGACATGCAGGAGGCAGGGCTGGGATCAACAGGATCAATATGTCTGCAATGTATCTAGAGAATGGATGCATCCCTTCTAGACTAGGAGAGGCGTCTTAGGGAACCTTGGCTCTCCGGCTGTTGCAAAACTACAACTCCCATCATGCCTGGACAGCCTTCGGCTGTCCAGGCATGATGGGAGTTGTAGTTTTGCAACAGCCGGAGAGCCAAGGTTCCCTACCCCTGTTTATACCATGTATACTGGGTGAGGATATAGCTTGTTCTAGGTAGATTGATGTTCCGTCACATTTCGAGAAGCTCATAAAATGAAAGTCCTCGTTTCGTCATCTAAAATGGTTCCTTCATGAACCCATCCAATGGAAATCTCGTTGGCCGGCGTAGTATTGTGGCCGTTACTCCACTCATCCATTTACGAGCCTGGCCCAGCCTCCGCCGGTGGCTTCTTTCCTATTGGTCTCTGGGTAAGAAGCCCATCGAGTGCTTTGCTCACTTGCAGGGTGACATCACTTTACTCACAGATACACAGAAACAGCCCCCCCCCCCCCTCCCTTCCCCGAGAGCTTAGAGACTGCATGTAAGCCATGAGCAGGATTATTTATCAGGTTTAATTCTACAATTTAGGCTCAGGCGGCGATTTCATGGCGTGACGCTCCCGCCGCTCTCTCTCTCCAGTCTCATTGACAGTCAGACGGGGAAAATATTCCGGCTGCCGCTAATTCATTGTATGTTCTAGGCTGAGATTAGAATAGAATGTATTGTCCCCAAATTATACTGTAACTGTATATAGCTGCAATGGAATAAGCCCCACACCCGTCCAACGCTATGGAAATACCATTGGCCGTACAGCCGGATGGAGAATACAACATGTATGTGAGCGAGAACTGAAATACTATAATGTTTGTTATTCCTGTTGAGTATTTTTCAGTATCCAAATGCTGGATTGAGTAACGGACCCCATTATAGGCAATGGGAGATTACAGCATTTTATCAGGAGACCCGACACGACTGAGGGGAGGGGGGCTAGTGCACCTGAAAACCCTCAGGCCAGCAGGGGGAGCATGCATGGATGCATCTATGACTCCCAGGCTAGCAGGGGGAGCATGCATGGATGTATCTAGGACTCCCAGGCCAGCAGGGGGAGCATGCATTGCTGCATATAAGACTCCCAGGCTAGCAGGGGGAGCATGCATGGATGCATCTATGACTCCCAGGCCAGCAGGGGGAGCATGCATGGATGTATCTAGGACTCCCAGGCCAGCAGGGGGAGCGTGCATGGATGCATCTATGACTCCCAGGCCAGCAGGGGGAGCATGCATTGCTGCATATAAGACTCCCAGGCTAGCAGGGGGAGCATGCATTGCTGCATATAAGACTCCCAGGCTAGCAGGAGGAGCATGCATGGATGCATCTAAGACTCCTTATCCAGCAGTGGGAGCGTGCATGAATGCATCTAAGGGCCCTATTTCACCGGACGATTATCGTTCGCCTAATCGTTAACGATTAACGATCTCAAACGACCGCTATTGCGAAAGACCTGAAAACGATCACTCATTTCCATGGAGAGATAATCGTTACTCATAATCGTATTTGCAATCGTTTTTTCTCTGCTATCTCTTCGCTATTGCGTCCTTATCTACTGCGAACGACCGAACGACCTCTTATTCAATGCGAACGATTTGCGAACGAGCAACGATAAAAATAGGTCCAGGTCTTATAAAGTGATCAACGATTTCTCGTTCGGTCGTTAATCATTAACTGCATTTCAACCGAACAATTATCGTTTAGATTCGAACGATTTAACGATAATCTGACCGATAATCTTCCGTTGGAATAGGGCCCTAAGACTCCTAGGCCAGCAGGGGGAGCATGCATGGATGCATCTAAGACCCTGAGGCCAGTAGGGGGGAGCATGCACGGATGCATCTAAGACTCCCAGGCCAGCATGGCGGAGCATGCATGGATGCTTCTAAGACCCCGAGGCCAGCAGGGGAAGCATGCATGGATACATGGTGCGTTTACACAGGCAGATTTATCTGTCAGATTTTTGAAGCCAAAGCCAGGAACAGACCATAAACAGGGAACGGGTCATAAAGGAAAGACTCCCTTTTCCAAATCCATTCTGGGGTTTGGCCTCCAAAATCTGTCAGATAAATCTGCCTGTGTAAACGCACCATTAGACTCCTAATCAAGCAGGGGGAGCATGCATGGATGCATCGGAGCCTCCCTTGCCAGCAGGGGGAGCATGCATGGATGCATCGGAGCCTCCCTTGCCAGCAGGGGGAGCATGCATGGATGCATCTAAGACTCCCAGGCCAACAGGGGGAGCATGCATGGATGCATCTAAGACTCCCAGGCCAGCAGGGGGGGCATGCATGGATGCATCTAAGACCCTGAGGCCAGTAGGGGGAGCATGCATGGATCCATCTAAGACTCATAGTCCAGCAGGGGGAGAATGCATGGATGCATCTAAGACTCCCAGGCCAGCAGGGGGAGCATGCATGGATGCATCTTAGACTCCCAGGCCAGCAGGAGGGAGCATGCACTGATGCATCTAACACTCCCAGACCAGCAGGGGGAGCATGCACGGATGCATCTAAGACTCCAAGGCCAGCAGGGGGGAGCATACACGGATGCATCTAAGACTCCCCGGCCAGCAGGGAGAGGATGCATGGATGCATCTGAGCCTTCCAGGCCAGCAGGGGGAGCATGCATGGATACATGTAAGACTCCCAGGCCAGCAGGGGGTGCATGCATGCATGGATGGATGCATCTAAGACTCCTAGGCCAGCAAGGGTGCATGCATGCATGCATGGATGGATGCATCTAAGACTCCCAGACCAGCAGGGGGTGAATGCATTTGAGCCTCCCAGGCCAGCAGGGGGAGCATGCATGGATGCATCTTAGGCTGCATTGTATTGTATTCATATGCTCCGTGCTGTAATGAATCCGACGCGCTGCGCTGTCACTACAGCGCGGCTCACATGCATACAGTTCTCCCCAGGGCCGATTCTAGGTTCTATGCTGCCTGAGGCGAAAATTGAAACTGCGCCCCTTCCCCCGCAAACACAACTATATACCAGCAGTGAACATTGCATATATAACTACATACCAACAGTGCATACAGAACTATATAACAGAAGTGCATACACTAAGGGTATGTTCACACTGAGTAAAACAGGTGGAATTCCGCGGTGGAACTCTCCGCCGCAGGATCCCGCCTGTCTCACTGTCCCATAGCCCATCTATGGGAGAGCGTGCGCTCCTCCGCAGCCGCCGCTCTCCGCTCGAAGAAGTAACATGATACTGCAGCGGCGGCTGCAGAGGAGCATGTATAAGTGCCAGTCTTAATGGTGGTGACATATGGGGAGCCAAGTGTTAGAGACCCCCAAATAGTATAGGCCTCAGACGGCCTAATACTGCCAGCTTCAGACACTCAATAATACTGTTAGCCTCAGAGACCACCTTACCCATATCATCATACTACTCCCCCCTTCATCCTCCTTCCCCCTCCACCATCATACTACTCCCCCCTTCATCCTCCTCCCCCCTTCATCCTCCTGCCCTATCATCATACTACTACCCCCACCTTTATCCTCCAGACCCTCCATCATCATACTACGACCCACTTTATCATCCTCCTGCCCTTCCATCATCATAGTACTACCCCTCTCATCCTCCTGCCCTTCCATCATCATAGTATAACCCCCCTCATCCTCCTGCCCTTCCATCATCATAGTATAACCCCTCTCATCCTCCTGCCCTTCCATCATCATACTACTACCCCTCTCATCCTCCTGCCCTTCCATCATCATACTACTACCCCTCTCATCCTCCTGCCCTTCCATCATCATACTACTACCCCTCTCATCCTCCTGCCCTTCCATCATACTACTACTACCCCTCTCATCCTTCTGCCCTTTCATCATCATACTACTACCCCTCTCATCCTTCTGCCCTTTCATCATCATACTACTACCCCTCTCATCCTTCTGCCCTTTCATCATCATACTACTACCCCTCTCATCCTTCTGCCCTTTCATCATCATACTACTACCCCTCTCATCCTTCTGCCCTTTCATCATCATACTACTACCCCTCTCATCCTTCTGCCCTTTCATCATCATACTACTACCCCTCTCATCCTCCTGCCCTTCCATCATCATACTACTACCCCTCTCATCCTTCTGCCCTTTCATCATCATACTACTACCCCTCTCATCCTTCTGCCCTTTCATCATCATACTACTACCCCTCTCATCCTTCTGCCCTTTCATCATCATACTACTACCCCTCTCATCCTTCTGCCCTTCCATCATCATACTACTTCTCCCTTCATCCTCCTCCTGTGCCTTCATCATCATACCACTAGCCCCTTCATCTGTATTTAAAACAAAAAAAGCCATACTCACCTCACCAGTATGGACCCTCTATTCTTCCAGGGACTCCTCTCCCGCTCTGCATGGGTGACATCACTCGCGCTCGGCAGGGGGCGGGGCTTCCCGCGGCAGGGGGCGGAGCTTCCCGGGACATGGTTTTGCCGGGGCTGTCTCGTCAGAATCAGGACAGTCCCGGCAAAACCTGAGGGCCCCCACCTGCTCCCCTCCTCACCATCCGGACCGGGATCCACCGCTTCTCCTTTCCCTCGGTGACAGGAGAAGACGCCACACAGGCCCCTCCCCCAGGCCAGGTCACAGCGCCATACACGCTCTCTGTTGTACAGCATTGTGACCTGGCCTGGGGGAGGGGCCTGTCACCCAGCGGATGCCGTACAGGGGAGAGGATTATAGTGTGAGTGGGGGCGTCCTCTCCTGGGCCACGAGTCTGACGGCAGTGCATCCCTAGAAGCTGCAGAGCTGCAGCTTCTAGGGATGCGGAAAGGGGGACACCTGAGCGGGCGGCGGGAGTCAGATGACAGGGCAGAAGTTGCCGCCCCTAAAGGGACCCCAGAATGTGCCGCCTGAGGCGGAATACTCATTCCGCCGCATGGCAGAAGCGGCCCTGGTTCTCCCGCTCCCAGCATCTTATCACCGGGCGGGGGAGAAGTCTGTTACATGCATTTCACGTCTGTGTTTCGTGCAGAACACAGAACATGTGAATGCGGCCATGAGACCCCAAGGCCAGCTGGGGGGGCATGCATGTGTGGTGGTTGTTCTGATGTTTGTGTAAGCTCAGCCGGAGGTGTTAGTGTTGTGATGCCAGTGCTAGTCCAGCACACAGGTGTGATGTTAGTACCTGCTTGTTGTATGGCTGGCTGTGTTCCCCGAATGGTCAGTGACCTGCTGGGTTGTGATGGGTCCCTTGGGCTCTTGTCATGGCAGTCCTGAGTGGCAACTGACCCACCCGGACTGTCGGTACCGCCACCCCCAGAAAGGGAAACAATGACCAAAGGTGTGCGGCTAGTGTGTATAGGTGCTGGTGCTGAAAGAAGATGATAGAGCTTTACTATAAGGCTTTTTAATGCAACAATACACATTTTCACAAGTAGATAAATCTTGACACACACTTGACTGCTAAACCTTAGTTGGAGGAGGTGTGTGAGAGCAGCAATAGAGAGGTAGTTGTAGCGGTTCTTGTAGAGGAGAGGAGTTTGCCAGAGGAGCCTTAACCCAGTGTAGCTATGTACTCTGCCGGAACCTGGAGATATCTTTAATAGTGAAGTGTTACTTGTACTTGTGTATAGCCTGTGTCAGATAGGATAGGTTTGAGAGAGAGAGAGCACCTCCTATTGGTCAGCACAAAACACATGGTATAACATACATGAACACATGACCTTCCTCTCCTGTGTATATAAGAACATACAAATATATAAAACACTAAAAACCTTAGAATACCTCATTCACCACTTAACCAGAGAGAGAGCTTTACAACAGGTGCATAGAACACTAACAGTGGGACACCACACATGGATGCATCTAAGACCCCCAGGCCAGCAGGGGGAGCATGCATGGATGCATCTAAGACCCCCAGGCCTCTTTGTTGGCTGTACTAGCTGTATACTGGACCAATATAAGACTAAGATCATCTAGTAGACCCTCTAATACTGGTGTCCTATACTGTATGTCTGATGCCTTTTGTTCTGTTTCAAACAGGGATATTGTTAATCCTAAAAGCACTTTTGGGTAGTTGGGGCTCAGGGATGGGAGGGGGAACCAAGGAGGTGTTAAAGGTGGATACGTCCAATGCTGGCCAAGTTCCATGCATGAGCCCTTTAAATTAGAATAATGTGAGGCCTAAAAATACAAACTCTCTCATCCTATATCTTCAGGCCCCGTCTCCTCTGGCTGTCAATCATTCTGGAGGAGGAGGCGGCAGCCTGACGATACAGCCCGCCTCCGGAGGATGGGAGAGCCGGATGCCAGATCAGAAGCAGTGCTGATGGTAAGTATACACTGCTGCTTGTGATCTGGAAGCTGACAGCACAGATATATACATATCCTAGAACCAAATATATACATATCTGTGCTGTCAGTTTTCCTCTATCATTATCAGCTGCACATCCCGTTACACAGAACCATGTGCGTCTGATAACCATGCATTTTGTAAGCAGATTGTAAAAGCACGATCAGGCAAGGATGTGGCTTTTGTCTGGTCCTGTGTAAAAAGCCCTTGAAGGAATTATCCAGCAAAAAATGTTTCAAATCAACAGATGCCAGAAAGTGCCGGAGATTTGCAATTTACTTCTATAAAAAAAAATAATAATCTTCAGTCTTCCAGTACTTATCAGCTGCTGTATGTCCTTCAGGAAGTGGTGTATTATTTCCAGCCTTACAGTCAGGAACTGTCCAGAGCGGCAGCAAATCCCCATAGAAAACCTCTCCTGCTCTGGACAGTTCCTGACATGGACAGAGGTGGCAGCAGAGAGCACTGTGTCACACTGGAAAGAATACACCACCTCCAGCGGAACATACAGCAGCTGATAAGTACTGGAATACTGGAGATTTTTTTTTATAGAAAAAAATTACAAATCTCTGCAACTTTCTAACACCAGTTGATTTGAAAGAAAAAACAAACAAACATTTTTTTTCTGGAATATCCCTTTAAGAGAGAAAAGATGTGATGGATAATAGGCCACTATGACTAAAGTTCCTATTTCTACACCAGTATACCCATAATTTATTCCTCTACAATAAGGTCTATGGTCACCTCAAACCTCCTATTGTTTGAAGCAATCTTATCATGTACTCTCCCCGGGGTATTATTTCTCTGCAGGAACCAGCCCAATGTCGGCATCAGGGTGTTGGGAAGGAATCGTGGCTGCAGAATGTTGCTTGGTTACTGGTTAAGCAGCAGCTTTCACCGCAACGAAAATCAGTTCAATTAATGTATAGTTTCCAATGGCGTCAAGTCTGTTAAATAGGTCCGGAGGGATCAATTCTTCCAGGAGAAACCCTCGAAGAGAGTCGGAGCAGCCTGTTATTTTTAGTGCCCTTCTCCCAGTTGCTTGTAGTCCGTCCTTACTATGGAGAAGACGTCATTAGGAACAGATTTAAAGGGGGCCTCAAAATATTGTCGGCCAGTAAGGGGAGAGATTGTAGATGTGCAGCCCGATATGCAGGATACACTTGGTTGTCTGTGTAGCAATGTGTTGTATACAGATATACAGTATAGACAAATATACAGCATTACCATGGTAAAATGAAACCTATTGCAATGCATCTAGATTAGATAAATATTGTATAGAACATAACAGTAGAATATAACATATTAGAAGCATCTGAGGAAATAATGAAATAAATATTTTATCATTCTTCCTCCTTAATGGTGCGTTCACACCTACAGGATCTGCAGCTGATTTTCTGCAGCAGATTTCATTTAAATAACTGAACACAGCATCAAATCTGCTGCAGATCCTGTAGGTGTGAACGCACCCTAAAGGGGAATTCGGATAAGAAATATTTAGACCTGTTCAATCCCCACCCATAATCTAGGTTTGTCTGTAATAGGTTTTTATTACATGAATTGGGCCATTTGCCTGCAGCTCATCCGGACTCACACCCTGAAGCTGCTGAAAATCCTCACTGCCTGCTCCACTCTGTCTCCACTCCTCTGTCCTCCCCCTCCTTTCTGAGACAGAGGTCACATGATCTCTGTCCTGTAAACAGACAAGCTGTAACTACTCATCTGTAACCCCGCCCACCACTGACATCACACAGTGATCACTTGGCCAAGGATGGGAAAAACTGCCTCCTGAGCAGTATAGGGGAAAGGAGACACTGTTGTTATATCTCTCTGTAATATACGTAGATGAATGGATAGATAGATAGATAGATAGATAGATAGATAGATAGATAGATAGATAGATAGATAGGAGATAGATAGGTAGATAGATACTGTGCATAGCAGATGGAGCCAGTGTTGGGCAGGTACTACAAGACAGCGGCGGGTACCCGACAGTTGGCTCTGAGGTGCATTGCATGCTGGGAGATGTAGTTTCCCAGCCAGGTGCCATGATGTAAAACTGGGATGATTTGTGAAAATTTTAATCTGATGCTAGGAGCAGTGTCGCCATGTGGGGAAGGTGTCAAACAATCGGTGGAGATTGGTGAGTGCCCCTACAAGCTTTCTGTGCATTTTATTTTTTTAGGGGATTGCTATAGTTCAAAAGGGATGTTTGGGATCGGAAATAGCTCCATACTCATCCATGGGTTATGTGTGGTATTGCAGCTTAGTCACCTTTACTTGCATTTCCCCTTTTCTTGTCTCTTTTCAAATTTTAGTACTGATATAAAAAATGGCAATTTTTGTGCAAATTTGTCACAGGTCACAACAAAAAAATTACATCTCAGTAAATGCACCTGAATGTTGTGATCAATATAATGGCATAGCATCGATCAGCATATACAATCCATTTCAACATTTTATTATGTTGTGTTCTTGTGCTAAAATATAAAAAAATATCAAGCGTTCCCCCTATTGTAGGTTGCACACTTGGATTTAGGGATTTTCTGCCATTGTTCTCGTCAGATCCTCTGAAAGGGGTTATCCACCTAAAAGCTAAAAAATTAAATGCTCCCAAGCCTAGGTGGTCTTACTCACCAAGTCCCCCTGAGTATTTTGAGCCGTCTCCTGTCTCTCTAGCTGCCACCATTCCTGAGTTACAAGTTTTACTAATAGCTGATCTATATCCAAGATGGTGCTGGCCAGGAAACTACATTTCCCATCATGCATCTCCCTGATTGGTCTGTTTGTGTACTCGCCCCCTTAGCTTTTTATTCTGCCCACTGCTGTTATTACTATTGCGCAGTAAACACAGGACTGTTTTTTTCACTGATTTTGCATCACTTCACCCTAATATGTATTCCATACTAGCGGATGATGTAGCAGAGCTGACGTGCGCATGGTGTAGCTACTGTATCAGCTGCATAACAGGTATCTGTTTTCTGGGGGGTGTAGTGTAGGTTTAGATCTAGTTCCATCCAGATTCTACGAACATCTACAAAACTTACAATGTGCAGAGCTGAGACACAAAGACAAGTACATATGCTACATTCACTGACAGCAAGCAGAGATAGAACTATAACTTCATATTACAGAAACCTAGGCTCAGGGACACATGTAAGTCTATGGAAGCAGCACAGGTGCATGGAGATGATGCAGATAATGTCTCCTGGGGGTCGGGTTACCAAGTCAATAGACAGCTAACCCGGTCCCCATAGAGGAGATCATATGACCGGTGACTACAAAAGGATAGAGGAAAAGGGAGCAGCATGTTGTCAGAAAGGACACAGAGAAGATGATTTTAGATATCCAGAGTGGGTAAGAATAAGAAAAAAACTGTGAAAGATATTATTTTTGTTACCCGGATAACCCCTTTAAGTTTTGTGAGTTTGAATAGGGACCATTGGTGAGAAGCCATTTTTTTAGTTCTCTTAGGAGATGGGCCACTTAATGACATCTACAGAGTCGTCCCTGGGGGCCCTGTTACATAGCCTGACCTGAGCACTGATCAGTGATATTGCTGTAGTATGTATGTATGTATGTAGGAGTAGTAGTAGTATGTATGTATGTATGTATGTATGTATGTAGGAGTAGTAGTAGTAGTAGTATGTATGTATGTATGTATGTAGCAGTAGTATGTACGTATATATGTAGCAGTAGTATGGCCCAAGAGTAAATTATTCTACTTTGAAACAATTGTCTAACCCAGGCTTGTTTATTTCATTGCCACTTTGAAGCTTTTAATGAGTCACCAAAATAAAATTAAAAGGCTCCGACACACTCCAAGCCTACAGATGACGCAGAGTGCTGGCTGTAAATATGTAGCTGATTCGTGAGATGCCAAACAGTCTCTGTCTCTAGACTCAAGCTGCTGACCGTGTATGTAAGACTGCTAATGATGCTTTGTGGGCATATTACCAAAGCAGAAACAGTAACACATGAAGGCCGCCAGAAACACTCATCCGGGCTCCTATGGACTGGTTTGGCAAGAATGACTTAGAGGGTGTAGGAGGTTATTGCTCACACTGCAGAGGCATCAAAATATATTTTAATGGGGTTATTCAGCATTAGAGAAAACAAAATAACTTTGTTGCAAAAACCTCCACCTCTGCCCTCAGGTTGTGTTTGGTATTACAGTTCAGCTCCATTTACTTCAATGGTTCAGCGTCCATGTTTTGTATATTGTGCCTCTTACTCCCTTCCTGGGATGTCCACAATTCTCTCTGATCTTTGCAGTTCAGTAAGTGTCCTCTGTCTTCTGCTACTTGTTCTCTTTCCCACTGGAACCCATCTTTCCATCACACTAGAATATTTTTGGTCCCAGACCGGGACTTTAAACGTGATGTCTTAGGTCGGCTCAGCCATTTAGCAGGAAAGGTGGGACGCCGCTATAGCCGCTGAATGGCTAAATAGGTCTACCCATGTCACAAGACCAATCCCAGACCAGGAAGCGTCCAGAGACTCGGGATGTTTCCTGGTCTGAGGCGAGCGGCAGCGCTGGAGCCCAGGAAGTAAGTAGAGGTAATTGTTTTCACCCACCCCCTCCCTGGCAATTGTGAAAAAAGGGGTCCCGGCCAGAGTACCTCTTTAATCCTATTTTTCATTGTTAAAAATCTTAGAATTTGAATTAAGGGTTAAGATTTACTTATACAACTTTATTCACCCATAAGTGGTGGAATAAAATTCATCAATCCATGTGGCAGAATAAAATGAAAGGATTGCTCATCAGACTATGGCATAGAAACCGCCTAATGTATGCAAACATAACTACAGCAAGTAGGTCACAATTATATGGACTTATGTGGTTTCTTACAACTTATTGATATGTCTCCTAGTCAGACCCAGGGTTGAGAGGGATGAAAACATCTGCAGTGGAATGAAAATTCTAAAGCGGATATGTAACTCCATAGAACTTCACACCAGCAGGATTCGCAGCAGGATTTCGCAGTGTGGAATCCACTGCGAATCCAGTACGTGTGAAGGTACCCTTAGGCTGCGTTCACACGTAACAGATCTGCAGCGGATCCCTGCCCTGTACACTATGGGCAGACAAACTCGCACCAGGATGGACATTCCGCTGTGAGTTTGTCCGCAGCCCGCACAGTTAACCCCCCGGAGCGTATACTTCACCTTCTCCCCGGCTCCGGCTTGCTTCGGGGCTACCGGTGTCTTCATGTCCCGCTCGGCCAATCAATGCGCTGCGGCGGAGCAGCGCACTGATTGGCCAAGCAGGACGTGCCGGGATCCCCCGAAGCAAGCCGGAGTGGGGACCAGGTGAAGTATAGGCTCCGGTGGCCGGGGGGTTAGCGGGGCTAGCTGCTAACAAACTCGCAGCGGGATGTCCATCCTGGTGCGTGTTTGTCTACCCATAGGGTGTACAGGGCAGGGATCCGCAGGGGATTTCTCGCTGTGAATTTGCAGCAAGAAACCCGCTGCGGATCAGTTACGTGTGAATGCAGCCTAAGGCTGGGTTCACACTACATATATTTCAGTCAGTATTGTGGTCCTCATATTGCAACCAAAACCAGGAATGGATTAAAAATACAGAAAGGATCTGTTCACACAACGTTGTAATTGAGTGGATGGACGCCATATAACAGTAAATAACGGCCATTATTTCAATATAACAGCCGTTGTTTTAAAATAACAGCAAATATTTGATTCCACTTAGGGTAAATTCACACGGGCGTCTCGCATAAGAAATCCGCAGCTAATCCGCAATACACGTATTAAAGGGGTTGTCCGGCGATAAAAAATTATTCACAGAATAACACACATTACAAAGTTATACAACTTTGTAATGTATGTTATGTCTGTGAATGGCCCCCTTCCCCGTGTCCCACCACCCCCACCCGTGTACCCGGAAATGTGGTGCGCTATACATTACCTGTCACGTGCCGACCACGGTCTCCGATCCTCAGCAGTGACGTCTTCTTCGGGAGGCCGGCGGATCTTCCCGAGTGCCGGCTGCCCTCTGCAGCGTCATCCGAAGCTCAGCCGCGATTGGCTGAGCACAGTTATGCTCAGCCAATCGCGGCTGAGCTTGGGATGACGCTGCAGAGGGTGGCCGGCACTCGGGAAGATCCGCCGGCCTCCCGAAGAAGACGTCACTGCTGACGATCGGAGACCGTGGACGACACGAGATGCGGTGAGTATAATGCACCACACTTCCGGGTCTAGCGTGGGTGGGGGGAAACACGGGGAAGGGGGCCATTCACAGACATAACATACATTACAAAGTTGTATAACTTTGTAATGTGTGTTATTCTGTGAATAATTTTTTATCGCCGGACAACCCCTTTAATAATAATAAGAATAATATGTGTATTGCGGATTAGCTGCGGATTTCTTGTGCGAGACGCCCGTGTGAATTTAGCCTTAAAGTGACACTGTCACCCCCTTTGTGTATTCTGACATCTCTACACAGGTGTAAAGGGTAAATTTAGCATTTTTCATACCTTATTTCATATCATACGTCATGGTGCTTGTTCAAGTAAAAAGTGTCCTTTTATCAACTGCAGATTGTATTAAGTGGGCGTGGCCTAGCGGCATTAGCACCGCTAAGCCCGGCCCACAACAGCACAGTTGGCCCGCCCCTTGATGCCCATAGCTTGGCCGACTTAAAGGGGGTGGGGTCTAGACCTTTCGGCTAGCCTGTTCCAATGGCCGGCGAGGCCAACGGTGCTGTTGTGGGCGGGGCTAAGTGGCGCTAATGCCGCTAGGCCACGCCCACTTAATACAATCTGCAGTTGATAAAAGGACACTTTTTACTTGAACAAGCACTATGACGTATGATATGAAATAAGATATGAAAAATGCTAAATTTACCCTTTACAACTGTGTAGAGATGTCAGAATGCACAAAGGGGGTGACAGTGTCACTTTAATTTTAACATTGTGTGAACAGATCCTTTCTGTGTTTTCAATCCACTTCTGGTTTTGGTTGCAATATGAGGACCATAATACTGACTGAAATATACGTAGTGTGAACCCAGCCTTAGACAGTATTTTGGTGACAAATTTAGCCAAAACCAAAAGTAGGTAAAAAAAAAATACACAAAAAAGGTGCAAATCTTTCCAGTATGGTTTCTATGTGTCCTTTAACTCCTTTGACTATTAATACCGAGTACAGATAAGTGAACTTGTCGAAAGTTTGGGTTCGCACAAACCCGAACGATGGGCATTGGAATCCCGCTGCCTGGAGAAGGTGGATGCAGCCCGAGGACTGCCTGGCAAAACACGTTTACAGCCATAGTCCTCGGACTGCATCCACCTTCTCCAGGCAGCAGGAACTTTCAGCGAGTTCACTCATCTCTAATACTGACCAAATTCCATGTAAACCCAGCCTGTTTCTTATAGGAGTCTCGTCTGTATCCTGTGGATAACACAGAAGCACCTTCCTAGGCTAAGTCCAGAAAAACTATATACACAATATTAGATAATGAAATAAATTGTGTTAAGAATCATCATTTTAATAACAATTAAAAAGAATGCAAACACCTTTATATAATTACAAAAAAAAGTATTTGTTACTAATTGATATGGTACAGGTCTGAAGATTGTTAGGGCAAGCTGCAACCAATGGACGGACCGTATTTCCAAAGTAAAACTCCAAAGCGGGAAACGTCCGTGTGATCAGGGAGTGACAGCGCTTACCGCTCTGTCACCATATGAAATATACAATGATATGTAGGGACATCATATTTACAATTAAAATTAAAAAGAACCGTAAACAATAAGAATGTAAACGAGGAGAGACTGTGTGCAGGCTGATGGCAAGACTGTCACCACCAACGCCGTACCCAAAACCACCAGTGAACTTAGAACGTCCGGCTGCCAATGATCAGGAAAGTAAACGTCCGACACCTAAGGCTGTGAGAGTCCTGATAGCTGGTTATCCCAGTTACTGCAAATCCATTTATTATTTCCCTACAGCAGGGAGAGGGAACCTTGGCTCTCCAGCTGTTGCAAAACTACAACTCCCATCATGCCTGGACAGCCAAAGCTAAAGCTTTGGCTGTCCAGGCATGATGGGAGTTGTAGTTTTGCAACAGCTGGAGAGCCAAGTTCCCTCCTCCTGCTCTACAGGTTCAGAAAATATTAGTGCAATGCTTCAATAGCAATTCTTACGTCCACTATGGTAGCAATTCCCAAGATCCTCCTGACCGTGCCCAGCCATCAGCAGACTACAGGAAATTTCATGACGCCTATTAAACAGAGTGATGTACAATTGGCGGACACTGTTTTTTAAAATTGGTGAGAGACAACGATCAGCGGATAATCAGCTGCTTGGCTGATTGTTGTCTTTATTACACGGGGCGATATCTGCTCGATCACTGCGTGTAATAGGGCCCTTCAGATACCTATAGGATGTTTTTCCTTCATAAATCCATAGAAAAACACAAATACCATAAGAGACAAACCTATAGGTAGAACATGGGTAACCAGCAGAAAATAATATCAATCATAAATAAGACAAGCGGCGTTTAAGAATGTCGAGAGTTCTGAATCTTCAGGAACGCAAAACCGGGGAAGGAAAGAGAAAAATAAGAAAACCATGGGCAGCGCCACACGTCGTCTTCACAAGGAGTCACTGCTAGATGGTTTGTGGCTTGAGGTAAGAGACCAAGAGAAAGCCATTACCGATATTCCCTGGGTCCCCATCCAGCACAAGTAAAGAACAGAAAAAAAAAAAAAACTAAATCCCTCTGTGGAAAAAGCAGCATTCGGTGGTAACAGAGGCGTAATGAAAGCACAATAGTCCATTCCAAGGAAGGTTTCCTCCTGTTCCTGAAGGCACTCATCCCAACCGGGTCATCTCAGTCACTGTCCGACTCCTCTTTATATTTGGCTCTAATGGCTTGTCCGTTCTGAAGAGGCATCTCCTCATAGTCACTTCTGTGGGCGAATAATGTATGTGTCAGATCAGTGTACGCAAGGTGGATATGATGAAGAAAACTATATACAACGTTACCTCTGTTCTTGAACTTAAAGAGGTAGTGCGGCGCAAAACAATTATTCACAAAATAAAACACATTACAAAGTAATACAACTTAGTAATGTATGTTATGTATGTGAATGGCCCCCTTCACAGTGTTTCCCCCCACCCACACTAGACCCGGAAGTGTGGTGCATTATACTCACCGCATCTCGTGTCAACCCCGTCCGCCATCTTGGGACAATGACGTAGTCTTCGGGAGGCCGGCAGAACTGCTCCATCCGTCCCACATGCTGGCCCCCCTCTGCCGCGTCATAACTATGCTCAGCCGTGATTGGCTGAGCACAGTTATGCTCAGCCAATCGCGGCTGAGCTGCTGATGACGTGGCAGAGAGGGGCCGGCATGAGGGACGGATGGAGCAGTTCTGCCGGCCTCCCGAAGACTACGTCATTGTCCCAAGATGGCGGACGGGGGTTGACACGAGATGCGGTGAGTAAAATGCACCACACTTCCGGGTCTAGCGTGGGTGGGGGGAAAACACGGGAAGGGGGCCATTCACATACATAACATACATTACTAAGTTGTATAACTTTGTAATGTGTTTTATTTTGTGAATAATTGTTTAGCGCCGCACTACCCCTTTAATTGAGAACAGAGCTGTAAATTCCAATAGGGAACAATGTAAATCTCATTAATTGTTGCACCACTACTTTTGTATAAAGGGGGAATCCCCACTTTGTGTCCCCCAGAGAGGCAGGCAGGAGCACTGCCGCACTACTCCTGCTTCTCTCACCCTGTAAAGGAGTGGAAATTTCCCTCATTGTTATGGGAATCCCCGCTTCTTTACAAGGTGTCCCTCACATCTAAGAGAAGCAGGAGCAGCCCAGTAAGTTTAGACGGCCACCTGCAGCCTCTCTCTAGGAAACACCTTGTAAAGAAGGGGGATTCCCATAATGTTGAGAGGAATCCCCTGCGCTGCCGGCCCCCATACCACTCACCTACTCTGGCAGCTCTTGACACTCCCTGACACCTCTCTCTGCGCCTGCGGGAATCCCCCTCGCTGGCTGTCAGGGGCCAGAGGCTGCCAGAGAGAGAGAGAGAGAGAGAGACAGCAGTGGGCGGCTGTTTAAAGTTGCCGCACTGCTCCTGCTTCTCTCAGCTGTGGGGAACACCCTGTAAAGAATCGGGGATTCCCATGGAATCGTATACCAAACCATTTGATGTTTGCTGCATCTGGACCTATGATTTGGAGTGGAGGTGTGCTGTCTGCCTACAGTGGTTGAATACCCCAGCATGACAGACAAATACCCTGCCCAGCAGGTCGTCACCATTATTCATACGCTCCGATGGGATTAGACTAATGTCACAATAAAAAAGTTTTATTGAAGTGAATGGAGCTTAATTGCAAAGTACACCTGAACTGGAGACAAGAGCGGTGCTGTCTCTGGAAGAAAGTGGCCATGTTTTCCTAACGCTGCATAACCCCTTTAATTTTAATAATGGTAGTGATAAGCGTGATTACATAGTCAGGGAGTGTAAATATTTAACATTTAGGGGTGTGTATATATATATATATATATATATATATATATATATATATATATATACATATATATATATCTCCTGACTGTAATTACGCTCATCATCTGACATTTAGCCACATTTAAGTTTATGCCCATCTAACTTAAATTGTCAGAAAAACTATAAACCCGCATATTCCAGGAATGGTAGGAGGTACCAAGAAATTGTAAAAAGGGAATCCTGAGATATTTAATGATTACAACATCTCATTTTTTGAGCTCTTACACAGGCCCTCTTTATGCACAACATATCGCATTAGATGGAGCGGCACTTACCCGTATATGACGTCATCATCCGAATCATTAAGCATGGAGAAGGCAGGGTTATCCTTCAGCTGAGACTCTACAGAAGGAGACAGGAGGAAAGAACTGCTGTGTTTATGATTTTATACGGACTAGCAATAAAAATTATGTTCTTAACTCCTTTACCCCTTTAGTTTGATTAAAAAGATAAAAATTTTTAGAAGCAGTAAAATAATTTATATAAATCATTGCAATAGTACTGACTTGGGGGACATAGGTAACATGTCAGTTTTACCACAGAGCGAACAGCGTAAAGGATAAGGGGGGCTGACTACTATATGGGGCACTATAAAAGGGGGCTGACTACTATATGGGGCACTATGGAAAGGGGCTGACTACTATATGGGGCACTATGGAAGGGGGCTGACTACTATATGGGGCACTATGGAAAGGGGCTGACCACTATATGGGGCACTATGGAAGGGGGCTGACTACTATATGGGGCACTATGGAAAGGGGATGACTACTATATGGGGCACTATTATGGGATGGTGTTTGGGCAACTACTTTATGGTGCAGTATTAAGGGAGCTGATACTGCATGGGCTACAGAAGGAGGCATTTTAAAAAAAATTCTGGCCACTATGAAAGAGAGTTGTCATAAAAGTGCAGCACCTAAGGTGAACTATTGATACAAAATGGGGGGGGGGGGGGGGCAAGTTCTGTGGACAGCCCCATGGCCCATGGTTCAGTTAATTTGCCACTGGCATCCAAGTCATTCGTATCTCCCATGACAGTGGATGCTTCCTGCCATAGGGAGCCAGCATACTAGGCTTCAAGCCTGTTATCCCCATCAGTCCCTACATTAGGGGCGGCACATGCAGCAGTGACCGAGGACACTTCCCTGTCGGTGTCAAGAATGCAAAATATCAAGAATGGCTGGGGGCTTTGTCAAATTTTTTAAAATTTTGGCCCACTATGTATTTGAGTTTGACACCCCTGGAATAGACGTTGATATGGCATAAAGGAAAATTTGACTATAAGCTTATGTTGATTTTAAAGTGTCATAAGAGCTACATGCATTATGGTCACATGGTGTGTTCTTATCCATGGAGACCCGAACCTCCTGGATCAGGGGTAGGAAACCTTTGCTCTCTAGCTGCGCAAAACTACAACTCCCATTATTCCTGGACAGCCAAAGCTAAAGCTTTGGCTGTCCAGGCATGATGGGAGTTGTAGTTTTGTAACAGCTGGAGAGCCAAGGTTCCTTACTCCTGTCCTGGATGAACGGATCTGACAGCAGCTCTCATGACAGGTGCACTTAAAACACACACTATAATATATTATATATATATATATTTTTTTTCTCAAGACAGATACTCGCAGCTACGTCTTCTGTTCTTTATTGTCTCATCACTTACCATAAAGGGCATTTTTCGAAGGAGAATACACGAAGGCTAAAGTGTAAAGGTAGAAGTTCAGCAAGCCATAAAAAGAGAGAAACTCAGCTGGTGTTACAGATTAAGGAAAAACATGGAATGTTATTAGAAAAACCTGAATTTATTACCACTGCGGTGACAGATCCCACTCACACAAGCCTCAGCACCCTTACTTATGCTAAACCATTATGGCTACAGTTACTCAGTTACCTATAGCCCATCCATACTGCCCCCCCAACCCTCCTTGGCTGAACTTCCAGGACATGTAACCACTGCAGAAACACCTGCATGCATGCTATGTACTACCATATACTGCTGTACAACCATATACTGTCTCCATTGCAGATCAGGGTGTAACACACAGGAAAGTTGTTATCCGGATGTGAAAGGATATAATTTTGATAATGCGTAGTTAGCTCGGCGACAAAATTATCTTGTAATACTTGTGACCCAAATCTTAAATACAGGATGACAATGCTGAAAGAGAGAAAAGAAAATAAGATAACAACATAGGAGCATGCAGTCAATGTATTCTGCAGCTGAACCCTTGGGAGAAGCCAATATGCCATAGAGTCTGTCCATGGGGTAATAGCATCTCACAATTACTTCAAAGCTGTATAGTCTAATGTGTTATACCACTAGAGAGAAACTGCAGTGACGACACGCGTGTTCATGGGCTGTGTTTGCTTTTTAATCTCAGCAGCATTCGTGCGAATGGGCAAATGTAATGCAGTTTAAGAGACCAGAAAGCGGACGGAGACTCGAGAACCGTGATGCGGGACCCAGCGCTGGAACTGGGGAGGTTATACTTACCTCTCCACGCTCCCCGGTATCCTCCAGCCCTCTCCCACCCACTGCAGCCGCCACTGGCACTTCTGAAGCTGCCTCTAAAGTGACAGGCTGCTCAGCCAATCACTGTCTGAGACAGGACAGCACCATAGCTTGTGATTGGCTGAGTGGCCTGTCAGTGCAAAGGTGGGTTAGGAAGTGTCAGTAGCAGCTGCGGTGAGTGGGGAAGAGGCAGGGCAACACCGAGCAGTGTGGAGTGGTAAGGAATAACTTTATTACTATTATTAATATCCTATTACCAACATACCTGATAACAAGCACCAGAAACGTCAACGCTGTAAGAAACTTTAAGCGTAGATCTGAAACAGAATGTAATATAAGCCATCATTAGAAGACAATATTA
Source organism: Dendropsophus ebraccatus (assembly GCF_027789765.1). Lineage (NCBI taxonomy): Eukaryota > Metazoa > Chordata > Amphibia > Anura > Hylidae > Dendropsophus > Dendropsophus ebraccatus. The sequence continues at coordinate 64,670,004 of NC_091468.1, read as the reverse complement.
CATGGTAACCCCAAAGCCTCAGAACTGGATAATAATAATGATTTTATTTGTATAGCTGATTCCGCAGCACTTTACACAGCGCTGTCTGCTGCCAACTCTGTCCAGAGCAGGAGAGGTTTTCTATGGGGATTTGCTCCTGATCTGGACAGTTCCTGACATGGACAGAGGTGGCAGCAGAGAGCACTGTGTCAGACTGGAAAGAATACACCACTTCCTGCAGGTTTTCCAGCCTGCCCTAGGGGTTAGCTATCTTTTGTTAAGGTTAAATGCCCTATATACATATTTCAATGAAAGAGTCCTTTAAAAGAAAGGGATTGAAAGCTTTAGTCTAGATTTCACAAACAAAGCAGGATGGTGTCCATATTGTGCGTTAGAACTTACCGACATACGGCATATTCCGCAATTCAGAGCATGCCCGTATTACAAGAAACAAGAGGTATAGGATGTACAAAGTTGACACGATCAGAAAGAAAATTTTCATGCCCTAAAAAACAACAAAAGAAAACAGCATCATATAAAAAGCATCTGTCAGACTGTATCGTAATGGATATAAAATAATGACTAGCCCTGGTAACCCACAGCTACTGTCCCTGGCTATATTTATATATTATGTATACACACTATAGCTATATATACACCCGCCAGCCCACTGCTTATAGAGCAGAGTGGTGGTCGGTAACCTAGACAATGAGCATATTAGGAGAAGGAGAAAAGTGTGCTGAGTTGATGTAACTGCAAAAATATATAACTTGGCAAATCCTACAAGTATAACTATATTAGCAGAGATGAGATTCCCCTTAAAGTAAGTAGGTTTAATAAGGATTTGAGGAGGGAGAGAACACCTGACCATTAGGGAGTAATCAAAAGGACAGGTACATGTATATATACGTTCCTACTGCACATACCCCGCGTGGTAGGAATATACATCTACGTTCCTGACTTCAGAGGGTTTGATGTGTGCGGGAGCGCTGCAGTGAGAGCGACCCCGCACACAACAGAGTCCAGAGAGCCGAGGCCAATGACAGGCAGCTGCAATCCCACAGCTGCTTGTCATAAACCCCTTAAACGCTGCGATCTATAGCGATCACGGAATTTAAGGTACTCCGTAACAGAACAAGCTTCTGTCACTGAGTGATCGGGTCTGCTCTCAGGCAGGCTCTATGCATAGATCGCCAATAAAACTGATCTATGCTATGCTATGGCATAGCATAGATCAGTATATGCAATCTAATGATTGCATGTTAAAAAAAAGTGTTAAACAAAGTGTATTAAAAAAAGTTTTTAAGACATTTTTTTTTTAAAGAAAAAACCTTAAAACCCCCTCCTAATAAAAGTTTAAAATACCCCCTTGCCCATTATAAAAATAAAAATAATTATATATCGTAGCATGCGGAATTTTCCAATCTGTTAAAATTAGAGATGAGTGAACCAGGTTCAGGTTGGAGTCCATCCGAACCGGATCGTTCGGTATTTGATTAGCGGCGGCTGCTGAACTTGGATAAAGCTCTAAGGTTGTCTGGAAAACATGGATACAGCCAATGACTATATCCATGTTTTCCACATAGCCTTAGGGCTTTATCCAAGTTCAGCAGCCACCGCTAATCAAATGCCGAAAATTCGGGTTCGGATGGACTCCAGCATGCTCCAGGTTCACTCATCTCTAGTTAAAATATAACATTATTGCTCCCACACGGTGAACCGCAAAAGCAACAACAACTAAAAAAAAAAACACACCAAGATAGCTGATTTTTTAAAATGATATATCAGAAAAAAAATTTATAAAAAGCTATCAAAGTTTTTCTGTTACACCAATATGATATTAATAAAAACTAGAGATTATGGCGCAAAAAATGACACCCCAACCAGAGCCCTGTAGGTGGAAAAATAAAAGCGTTATGGCTCTTAGAAAACGGGGAGGAACATTGCATTAATTTGACCGGGACATCCGATCCGGCATCAATGGGCTCTGTCATGAAGGGGTTAAAGTGGCCCTTTCATTATACCCACACAGTCAACAACTCACCTGAAAGTTGCCAGTATCCACTCTGTATTGGTAAGTTGGATCATGTAACTCGTTAACGCTGTCCAAAAGAAGAAAAAACAAAGACGTCAGGATACATAACCCAAGACCTGAGATAATAAATGTCTCTACCAAGTACAAATGCTGGTTATATTCAAGGTACAAACGGCGCTATTACTTACGTCTGCCATATCCCCAGCGTCACAGAGGCCAGCCAAAGAAGCCCAACTATGAGAAACTTGGGCAAATAGAACGTCATGCACTTCCTCTCACCCTAAATATAAAGAGAGGAAACCAGTGTTACTGACTATTAGTAGAGCTTCTCTATGTATGAGCAGTGCCGTACATGAGTTACTGTATGTGGGCACCTCCAATGCTCCTTAGTGGAAAGCATAGATGGCAATAACCTATGGCAATCTGGGGAGATTCTATTTGCTGGCGTTATGTTAGATTATGCCTTATTTTCTCGTATAAGACAGTGAAGGCTGAAATATGGGTCTGTAGTAAAATATTTTATCTTAAAAATCTTATATGCCCAAAAAAAAAAAGTACCAGAGGTAGTAGTCTGGTAAAAAAAAACATATATGTCAGAAACATATATAGGTTTGTAAATATTTCCCGTTTAAAAATCTCCAATCTTCCAGTACTTATCAGCTGCTGTATGTCCTGCAGGAAGTGGTGTATTCTTTCCAGTCTGATATAGTGCTCTCTGCTGCCACCTCTGTCCATGTCAGGAACTGTCCAGAGCAGAAGCAAATTCCCATAAAAAGCCTCTCTAATTTGCTCAGGAGGTGCTAGACCTAATGCAATTCTACCAGGCTGAATGTATGACACCACAAATTTATATTTATGTAATATACCTAATGTTATTACTGTGGTTTCTAAACACGTTAACTATACTGTTGGCACTAAAGTCAGTGCTTATAGACTTTCTCTTTTGTAATTTGTTCTTAAAAAAACTAATAAAAACATTGAACCAGAAAACCTCTCCTGCTTTTCTTCAGTTCCTGACATGGACAGAGGTGGCAGCAGAGAGCAGTGTGTAAGAATGGAAAGAATACACCACTTCCTGCAGGACATACAGCAGCTGCCAAGTATTGGAAAATTGGAGATTTTTAAATAGAAGTAAATTACAAATCTATATAAACATTCTGACACCAGTTGATTTGAAAATAAAAAATATTTCAAGAGTACCCCTTTAATTTGTGAACTACAAAACATATTTTACACCCATAGCATTATACTTTGGTTAACGTAACAAATGTAAAATAGATACTCCGTTCATACAACCTACCTGTACCCGAATCCCATGATAGACACAAAGCCAAAAGAGCAAGAGAGCACAAAGAAACAGCGACTGAAAGAGGTCGTCCAGCATCCCAGGGAACCAGCTATTAACCAGAAACGTGAGAGGGAAGAACGGGTCTGCAAGGAAACAAGAGCAACATTGTTCACCACTTCATTCTACCAGCAAACCTGGGTCACTTCCCCTCATCCCATCAGCATTCGTGGACGCACAATAAGAGCACAGCGGCTGTGATTTTACCTTTAGGTTAACAGCAGGTCAATAGTCCAGGCGATTTTAAGAAACGTTGTAATTGGGTTTATTAGGCAAATCTGCCATTATCTGCAGTCAAAAAGACTTTCCCCAGGTCCCCCCCCCTCTCATTCACTGCTCATTATCAGGAAATCACGACTCGTTTACATTAGTCGGGCCCTGTGTAACCTATGGAGAGGGGAGGGGGAGGAGGGAGATTAGTCGCCAGCAGAGAACAAAGGATTACACAGTGGGAGCTGTGTGAAAGCCGGTATTTAGAGGTCAGGGAGGTCAGTACTGACTGTCAAGAGGAGATAGCCCGGTCATGTAGCTGTAAATTAAAGCTTTGTTGCCCTGTTTTGGTGCATCATCTCCCTCCACCCCTCCCCTCTCCATAGGAGAACAATGAAGACGGGGGGAGAGCTTCAAACTGCTTTTTCATGATAAAAATGCATTTTTCGGCTAATGAATCCAATTACAAAGTTTCATAAAATCGCCTGTACTATTAATTTCTGCAAAAAAAAATTAAACGACAGTGACACTTTAAGTTTAAATCAACGTTATACATAAGGACACTAGGTGTCTCCCTTCACTGTACATGTGTACAGTTGCTGCGCGTCCACATTCAGTAGCAGAAAATCCTGGGGGTGCTCGCATTGTATGGTCAGCTCTCCTGTCACACAGCACCAAAACCTCTGTAACCACACAGTGACATTATACATAACACAGAGCAGTGTCTCCTGATAAGCTGCAGAGCTGATAATAGAATTAGTAGTTAATTAAGTTAATTGCCCTCAGTTGATATACAACCTGCATGATGGACAGGTGTCTCTTACTGTGTGAGCGCACAAAGGACGGGGACTTCCTGTGTTTGGTCTCTCTTTTTTTGAACAGAGAAAAGATCAAATATCAGCACGGAGGGAGCATAGGGCACAGTTTGGCCGTAGGTATAATGTTAATTTAAACATGGAAAACAAAAGCAACCCCTGTTGATTTCTTTAAAAAAAAAAAAACCATTGTGACAGGTATGCTTTAAAAGAAGCTAAACATTGACCTATTACATTCACATAAAGTACTCTAAATGTTGGGAACTAGTAAGAAAGGCACAAAAATCCTATGCAACATGCAGAGCGGCTCAGAACACCTGACATCTGGTGCCTTATTGTATCAGATATTTACTATATTATATATGGACTGATATACCCCCCTCTCTCTTATGAATTGCCTTGGAGGTCACTTTATACCAGTGGGAAGTAACAGACAGATTGCAGGATACATTACGCCATCAGTAGAATGAAATATTCATATAGTCACATTAATAAGTGAAATATATCGGTCCGCTAGCTGGTGGATATACATCTATGAGCTGAGGATCAGCAGAATGCATATGGCACCTATGTAAATTCTTGAGCTCTCTATTGGCAGATAAATCTTTAAAGAACAAAAATTACCATTATAGAGAAGCAGCAGAGGTAGAAGGACCGACATCCATTTCTGTTCTATACCCCAGTCTCTCATGGAAAATTTGCGAAGTGAATGTGCAAATAAACACTGAAAAAAAAAAAAAGAAGAAAAATATATCATACACATACAACTAAAGCTCTACTTACCAACAAAACACAACAATCACTGAACTCAGGGAGAACAGTGAAAAATTCCAATGGAGTACTCATTTACGCGTCTCCATTGATTGTCCCATACATAATTTGAATATGCAAAAAAGGGGTCCGTGGAGCCTCAGTTACGAGTCTCAAAACACGGGAATAGCCAGTTATCCCTCTCTCCAGAGAAGGAAGCCCATTGCCAAGGGGTGCCTCCTAGTGGGGAGAGCACCAAACCACCCTGATACGTAGTCCCTCAGGTCCTCACTCTGTTGGGACCTAAATAGGGAAACACCAGGGTGGCCCCTGTGAGTCAAAGTCTAACTCTGTGGCGAGTATAACGACATAAGACAAGGGTTACCAAGGCCGGGCATCCATCCACAGACTGCAGTTTCGGGGTATTTGCCCCTCGTCAGTGTGGAGCAGGATTCTGGATACTGGGGCAATGAAAAATAGACCACCAAAACACAACAATCACTGAACTCAGTATATATACAGTATATACAGTATATATACAAAAATGTAAACATATCAAGAATAAAATGTTAGCGCTAGTTCTGCTGCTGTCAAGAATTACAAGAATTATAGTAAATATCAAGGTAGAGCTATGGCTATGGCTTAACACTCATAAAGGGGTTGTCCAGTGAAAATCTTTTTCTTTTAAATAAACTGATATCAGAAAGTTATATAGATTTGTAATTTACTTCTATTAAAAAAAATCTTGAGTCTTCCCATACTTATCAGCTACTGTATGTCCTGCAGGAAATGTTTTATTTTCAGTCTGACACAGTGCTCTCTGCTGCCATCTCTGGCTGAGACAGGAACTCTGTCTCGTTTTTCTATAAATCCCCATAGAAAACCTCTCCTGCTCTGGACAGTTTCTGTTTCCGCCAAAGATGTCAGCAGAGAGCACTGTGTCAGACTAAAAATAAAACATTTCCTGCAGGACATACAGCAGCTAATAAGTATGGGAAGACTGGAGATTTTTTAATAGAAGTAATTTACAAATCTATACAATTTTCTGACGCCAGATGATTTGAAAGAAAAATTTTTTTGCTGGACAACCCCTTTAAGGCCACACTCACATTCAAACTACACCCATGCATAATAAACCACATGGCCCGACATTATACTGTAACTTATATGCAAAAAGCAAGGGCTGTATGTATGTGTGTGTGTGTGTGTGTATTTTTATTATTACCGTTAGCAATGCCTGTGAAGCCCTTGCTTTGGTGTAAAAATAATCAAGAGGTATACTTACCTGTCCAGGCTCCCCCGAGCTGTCCTCCAGTCTTGTTTCTGTTTTTACCGCTCATTGTAGACGCCTAAGGAATTTTTTAACCAGTCTCTGAAGCGACAAGGCCAATCACTGAACGAAACAGGACAGCACTGTGGCCAGTGATTGGCTGAGCAACCTGTCACTTCAGAGACGAGTACGGAGCTGCAGTGGGTGGAGGACGCCGGGGAGCCTGGACAGGTAAGCATAATCTTTATTTTTTCTTCCTTACTCTTGCATAAGCCACGTATCACTATTACACGTAGTGATGCACGTCAGGCAGGCGATGATCAGCAGATGATTGTTGTCCTTATTACATGGAGCAATAACATGCTGAATCGAATTGAGTTAGGGTCCCTTAACGCGCCACGAAATGAGGCCGTGTAAACGAGTGCAGTCGGCAGTACACAGCACAATTTATCGAGCGGCCATGGAAACTGACAGCGCAGATATGCATATATCCATGCTGTCAGTTTCCAAATCACACAAGCAGTGCATACTTACCTAGTGCGCTGCTGTGTGATCCAGCACTGTCAGCCCCTGTCCTGCTCCTGCTCTACAGTTGCTGTAACTACAAGTCGACCCCCCCACCCCAGTCTTCTCCAGTATGATTGACAGCCTGAAGACACAGCAGTGGTTGGGAGCCGACACTGCTGTATCACAGTAGCGCACTATGTAAGTATGAACTGGTTACATGATCTGGAAACTGACAGAACAGATATATACAAATCCCAGAACCCAATAGATACATATCTTTGCTGTCAGTTTCCCTTTGCTATCGGCCGTACACCCCCTGTTCACATAGGAAGATCTCTGACAGATAATGATATATTTAAAAGCTTCCTTAAAAGATACGATCAGTATTAGTCCCCACACTTTGGTTGATCATTGTTCTTGGCTGATCATGGTTTCTATTGCTTCCAGGACTATTCTTTCTCAAAATCACATTAACTGAATGGTAGAAGAGGGAAGTGCTGTAGGATTCATGCTCCACGTGCCGACAATCCGCCATTGGTGGAACCACTGACGTTACCTGAGGGGCACCGTATTACTGTCCCCCACCTCACAGACCAGAGTCCTGTATATCTGTGCATTAGTGAGAGTCATCTATGTGAGTGCTGCAATCTATGTTATTTCCAGGGAGATCACAACACTCCTACACTGTGCCAATTCTGCCCTTAAAGGGGTAGTCCAGCGGGGGGGGGGGCACTTTTTTGCTGGGACTGGGGAGGAGGTGGCTGAGGGAAAAGATGTCCACTCACCTCCCCGATTCCAGCGACGGGTCCCGCATCGCGGCGCTCCGGTCCCCGGCGGCTTCCTGGTGTCTGACGATGGCCCAAGATTATACGTTTCAGGTGTGCTCAGCCAGTCAGTGACCGAGGCGGGATCTGAGCGGACTTGAAACGGATCCCGCCTCCTTCACTGACTGGCTGAGCAGACCTGAGACGTCACGGAAACCGGGCACCGGAGCACCACAAAGCGGGACCCGCTGCTGGAACCAGGGAGGGGAGTGGACATCTTTTCCCTCAGCAACCTCCTCCCCGGTCCCAGCAAAAAAGTGCCCCCCCCTCCTCGACTACCCCTTTAACAAGATGGGAAAAAAAAAAGTCCTTCTGTCCAGCAGAATGAATGCAATCCTGGCACTCCTCCAGCATGATACGGCTGGCTTCATTCCTGGTAAACTCACACTGGGAAGGATATTCACAATTACGCAGGTACATACGGAGGTGAACACTAGAAAAAATTTATTCCAGTCTCATACAAGAAGATTCTTCAATCCAAAGATGACAAACGGCTGTCACCTATGTTGTCTTGTACAGGGGCAGGCACTGTTATTTCAACATCCTAGCAGTCCTAATGTGAGTATTCCAGAATTATCCAGAATTCTGACCACCTGTATCAGATACTGACCTTTCAACCATTTCAATGTTTCACAGTCGATAAAAACAAAAGATTTTAAAGGGGAACTACCAGCAGGTTAGACTAATGTAACCTGCTGATATGTCCCTATTGCACAGGAGACGCTGAGGAGGAAGGTATGTATCTTACCTTCTCCCTCCGTGCCATTCTAGTGCAGTTGTTTAGCCCAGGGTCCAGGACAACCGTTCCGAGCACTGCGGAGCTGTTAGGAGCACTGTCCCACCCCTATAGTGTTGTTTTGTCACTAGAACGGGCGGGTTGGCTGGGGGTGCAACGGAAAAGCGCCGAGAATGAAGGTAAGAGACATACCCTCATCCTCGGTGTCTCCTGTGCAATAGGGATTCGTCTAACCTGCTGGTAGTTCCCCTTTAAGCCAAGAATAAATGTGATATAGGGGTTCCTGGTTGTTTTGAAAAGGTGTGAGCTTGCGATCTTACAATTGACTATACGTAGATTATCATTTAATTTTACATTTTTGGCACATTTCGTTGAAGTCAAGGGTACTAGAGTTGAGCAACCTTGAGCACGGCCAGGTTCGTCCAGACCTTGAGTGTGCAGCATTTCATTACTGATGGCGAAAGTAGCTGGATGCAGCCCAAGGGAGTCCATAGAGCTGCATCCAACTTCTGCTGTCACCGCTAATGAAATGATGCACACTCGGGTTTGGACCAACCCCGGCGTGCTCGAAGTTAGCTTGTGATTTTTTCATGTATTGTCCAGAAATAACAAAGGAGGCTATGGACTATAATGCAGCTCTATGTACTTACAGTCACCATGAAAGTGAGCACAACAAACACAAAGCGGAACCAGATTTCCACTTGGGAAAATGTTGGGTTGTACGTCTTCCACTAAAAGAAAAGCAAAACAATTATATAGAAAAGCAATACAATAATATAGTGAACCATGCCTGGTCACAATATCTCAAAACACACATGCTATGAAGGTTACTAGATTACTTCTACATGGCTGGCACTATTATGTGGCACTAATGTGGCAAATGCCCTGGAGGACAGACATCTTATGACTTTTCTACATGCTCAAAGATTTTAAATGTTGTCAGTTGAGAAACCGATCGTCAATGGTGTAATAGATGAGCATGTACTGATAAAGTTATTCTGCTATCAGGTGATTCATGATGTTCTTCTGCTTTTACTGCCTGCTCTATGAACGTCTGCTCTACTTGCAGCCAAATGTGTCTGGTATACAGCCTGCAAACACCCTGTTCCCATTTACAGGACACTCTAGCCAGGAATTCAGCCAACTATCGCCCTCCCACTATGTGGGAGGGTTTATAGTCAAGTATAGTAGGAAGGAGATAGAGTTGGCTGGCTAGAGTATCCTGTACACAGGAAGTCTAGTGGTCATTCAACAACAGCACTTTTGTGGGTCTAAGTCAAGTGCACAGCAACTTGTAGGTTTCTTATGTAATAAGCACTGCCTTACACACAACCTTACATTAAATAGGTTTATTATCTTCAGGATGGGTTCAATCGATTGTACTCACTGTAAATGTGACGCCCGTTATTGTGTATTTCAGCAAATCCAGATTATCAAAGCGGACATCGAGGCTATACTTGGTGTAGTTTAGGTATCCCAGATGGACTACGATAATTTCATCACATTTCTGAAACCAAAGATAACAGGCAGAAAATATGAGAATAAAACAGTATACAGCACATTGAAATATGCAGGTACAGTCAATAAAACAGGAGAGTGAGGTCAGCGGACGGGTTCAGGTTTCCACAATTTTTGCTAATTTGCAGCATTGCATTAACAGGACATTCATATTAGTTTTTGATTTTTAAAGGGAAACTCAGCAGGTTGTCCCTATTGCACACAGGGCGCTGAAGATGGAGGTAAGTTTCTCGCCTTCATCCTTGGCACATTAGGAGTTTAATCTTTATGCCGATACTCATAAGAAGGGGTGGGCTGGCCAAGAACGGTAGCCCCGCCCCCAGTGCACCAGAACCTACATAGCATAAATATTAAACTTCTCACAGAGCTCAGGATGAATCTAAGAAAATTAACTTTATCCCCAGCATCCCATGAGCTAGAGCAGAGTTAAGGAACTCTGGCTCTCCAGCTGTTGCAAAACTACAACTCCCAACATGCCTGGACAGCCAAAGCTATGATGGGAGCTGTAGTTGTGCAACAGCTGGAGAGCCAAGGTTCCCTACCCCTGCACTAGAGAGGCAAATCAACAGGTTAGCAAGCTGATAGTTTCCCTTTAAATATGTTAAACCGCTGCAGATGTGAACACCGCCTAAGTTTTGTTTTTCCATTTCTTTCAGGAGGTTTAGGACTACAAGACAGTACAGAAGAATAAACCTTAAGGTGTTTCTGGGAATCAACATTTCTCTACTAGTCTTAAGATAGGCGACATGTCAATATGGATGATTGCTCTGCCTATTTAGCTGGAGTCCAGGTGATCAGGAACTTATCTGTGCACATCATAGTGTCCTGTGCCTATTGTCCATATGGAGTTATACAATGTGTTATGCATAGAGTAGACTGGAGGACATGACACCAATGCACGACACCTCTATCTAAGAGTCCATTTACACAGAAAGATTATCTGACAGATTATCTGCCAAAGATTTGAAGCCAAAGCCAAAAACAGACTAGAAACAGATCAGGTCATAAAGGAACGACTGAGATTTCTCCTCTTTTCAAATCCATTCCTGACTTTGGCTTCAAATTTTTAGCAGATAATCTGTCAGAGAATCTTTCCGTGTAAATGGACCCTAAGGCTGCATTCCCACGTTCCGTGATTCTGACGGATCACGGACGTGGAATGCATGTACTGGAGCCCCCCCGCCCGGACAGCATCTGTAATTAGATGCTGGGAGCGGGGGAGACTGTATTCATAAGTGTCGCGCTCTAGTAACAGCACCGCGCGGCCGGATCATTACAGCGCGGCGCTTATGAATACAGTCTCCCCCGCTCCCAGCATCTAATTATAGATGCTGTCCGGGCGCGGGTGGGCTCCAGTACATGCAGCCTTAGAGTAGGTCATCAGTATACAGCATATTTCTGGAAACATCATAAGTAATGATTATTACTGGTAATCTATAACTGGAACCAGTGATTACTTTCAAGCTGCCTAAACCCCAGGTCATAGAGGTGGTCCCTGGCGGTTTCTCCCAGTCCCAGCAGTCTTGATAGTTAGATCACTCCCTGTATGTAAGGGAGCTACATCAATCCAGGACAGCATGGTGGGGAGAGGTCACTGGGGAGGAGCCGGATGACTTGTGGTTCAGGCAGCATCAGTATTTCCAGCTCTACATCTAATTTAAAGGGGAACTATCAGCAGATTAGACAAATCTAACCTGCGCATAGCCTCCTATAGCACTGGGGACGCTAAGGAGGAAGGTATGTGTCTTACCTTCCTCCTCGGGGCCAGTCCTGCACTGTTAGGGCGGGTTCACACTAAGGAATTCTCGCAGACAATGTCCGCGGAATTCCGTCAGCTGTCCGCCCGCACGGGCAGGCGCTTTTCCGCCGGCTCCATAGACACCATTCTATGGGCCGGCGTATTCCGCGATACGCTAAAAGAAGTGACATGACACTTCTTTCAGCGTATAGCGGAATACGCCGGCCCATAGAATGGTGTCTATGGGGCCGGTGGAAAGGCGCCCAGATGTGCGGGCGGACAGCTGACGGAATTCCGCGGACATTGTCCGCGAGAATTCCGTGGTGTGAACCCGCCCTTAGTCGGGGTAAACTCTGCCCTGGCATCCGGCCCGCACCTTCTAATGAAAATTAATGGAGTGTTTGGATGACGCGGCAGTGCTCCTAAGGGAATTCCGAAGTGGATTTTACCCTGACTAACATGGGAGTGATATCGATGAGGAAGGTAAGGCACATACCCGGGGGCGCTATAGGAGGCTATCAGCAGGTTAGATTAGTCTAACCTGCTGATAGAATTTCATTTACAAATTTATCATTAAAAACAGTGATACAAACCTGTGCACAACTAAGCGACCTGGGCCGGGAGTGTTCTTTGTTATCCACGTAGGGCACGGTGGCATCAGAGGACATACCATGTATTTTTACAGACATTGTAAAGTTGGTCTGGAAGCTGGCGTCTATACACAAGAACAAACACTTGTGAGGAAAACCTTAATGAACTTGTAAAAAAAATAGGAATTGGAGCTATGAGGCTGCAGGATATTATCAGGTATTAAAGGTTAGGGACACACAGGATATAATATTACCCCTTTTATAAAGCGTCGGTGCGGACTCATCTGGAGTATGCTGTTCAGGTTTGTGTACCAATTAATAGAAAAGATGTCCTAGAAAAGGGGTAGGGAACTTTGGCTTTCCAGTGGTTGTAAAACTACAACTCCCATCATGCCTGGACAGCCAAAGCTAAAGCTTTGGCTGTCCAGGCATGATGGTAGTTGTAGTTTTGCAACAACTGGAGAGCCAAGAGTCAATACCCCTTTCCTAAAGCTTGAGAAGGTACAAAGGCGGCAGCTAAACTAATAAGGGGAATGGAGCATCTTAGTTATGAGGAAAGATTAACCCTTTCTCAATGCTGTATATTTATGTCAGCGGACGTGAAAGGAAGTATGGAGGCGTTGAGTCTGCCCCACACACAACAGGTGTCTGATACTTTCTACAACACACACCAACAGCTAATCCCATTTAAACCCTTTAAAAGCTGCCATTAAAAGGGTACTCCAGCGTGGGGGCACTTTTGTGCTGGGACCGGGGACGAGGTGGCCGAGGGAAAAGACGTGCACTCACCTCCCCGGTTCCAGTGGCGGGTCCCGTATCGCGGCGCTTCGGTGCCCGGTTCCAGGCCGCTTCCAGGTGTCTGACGCGGGCCCGAGACGTGACGTCTCAGGTCCGCTCAGCCAGTCAGTGAAGGAGACTTTTCCCTCGGCCACCTCGTCCCCGGTCCCAGCGCAAAAGTGCCCCCACGCTGGAGTACCCCTTTAATAGTGAATGCTGCATTTAAAAGGAAAGAATGACAGCTGAAGTGGCTGTCAGGTGAGTGGTCGGCAGCCCTCGCAACTGTAATTTGTGGGTTAGTTAATATAGCAGGCAGAGGCCTTTACTAGGCCTTCCTGCTGGACACGATGTCTCTGCTAATAGTCTCTACTAGTAGAGTGCCTATCTAACTGACCAATGCAATGTAGTAGCAATGCATTGGTCAGTATAATGGCACCAGTGATAGATGTATAGTTGCCCTTTCAGCAAACAGTGCGATGTATGCTCAGTATGAAGCGGTGTATTCTTTCCAATCTGACACAGTGCTCTCTGCTGCCACCGCTGTCCATGTCAGGAACTGTCCAGAGCAGGAGAGGTTTTCTATGGGGATTTGCTCCTGCTCTGGACAGTTCCTGACATGGACAGAGGTGGCAGCAGAGAGCCCTGTGTCAGACTGTAAAGAATACACCACTTCCTGCAGGACATACAACAGCTGATAAGTACTGAAAGACTGGAGATATTTGAACAAAAGTAAATTACAAATCTATATAACTTTTTGACTCCAGCTGATTTGAAAGATTTTTTTTTTGTCTGGAGTATCCCTTTAAGTAGGAGGTAACTGTGTTTCTCCATCACAACCTGCTGTATAGCCTGTTATGCACATACGTAAATGGACTTAGAGCTCAGCTTACCATCAGATTTGTCAACTTCTATTCGACACATGAGCCATAGCTGCTGGTTGTAAGTTGACATGACAGAAGACTCTAAGGTGTAATGTTCCGCCTGTAAAATTAAAAGTTTTGGAGAACTTTGACTTCAATCTTACAAATAATAAAATATCTCAGCAACTTCTTCATATCTTCTGGTAATCCTATTGTGTCTCCAAAGCTAAGCTATAAACATACAGTATTGTTTGCTTTATAAGACGCACCCCTGGTTAAGACAACTGAAAAAAGGCAGAAACATTTTGTGCTAATTAAACTTTCCCAGTGGTCTAGGGCAATGAAGGGGTTAAAGGCTCTTAAAATCACAGGTCCACTTTAAAGTGTCACTGTCGTTTAAGTTTTTTTTTCTTCCAGAAATCAATAGTCCAGGCGATTTTAAGAAACTTTGTAATTAAGTTTATTAGCTGAAAAATTGATTTTTATCATGAAAAAGCAGTTTGAAGCTCCTCCCCCTGTCTTCATTGTTCTCTATGGAGAGGGGAGGGGTGGAAGGAGATGAGGCACTAAAACTGGACAACAAAGAGTTAATTTACAGCTACATCACCAGGCTATCTCCTCTGAAGTCAGCACTGACCTCTCTGACCTCTAATACTGGCTTTCATACAGCTCCCACTGTGTAATCCTTTGTTCTCTGCTGGTGACTAATCTCCCTCCTCCCCCCTCCCCTCTCCATAGATTACAGAAGGCCGACTGATGTAAAAGAGTCGAGATTTCCTGATAATGAGCAGTGGATGAGAGAGAGGAGGGAGGAGGGGCCTGGGGAAAGGCTTTTTGAATGCAGATAATGGCCAATTTGCCTAATAAACCCAATTACAATTTTTCTTAGGCTGCATTCCCACGTTCCGGGAAGTTGTCCGTGCGCACGGACAATTTTACAGCCCATTGCTTTCTATTGGGCTATTCAGATGTTCCGTGATTTCACGGATCCGTGATCCGTTCCGTTAAAAAATAGGACATGTCATTACTCGGAACGGATGCACGGAAAGAATTCCCCATAGAAATCAATGAGATCCGTGTTTTTCACGGATGTGACATTCGTGTTCATAAGTGAAAAACACGGATGTGATGTAATCAATGTAATTTAAAATGCTTTAACACAGATCCATGAAAAAAAAATGGACACGGATACAAAACGGATGCCAAAACGGATGAAAAACGGACTGTTTTGCACGGATCACGGAGGTTGCTGCCAGACCACAATCACAGACCGGGAAAAACACTGAACGTGTGAATGCAGCCTTAAAATCGCCTGAACTATTGATTTCTGCAAGAAATTAAACGACAGTGACACTTTAACACTCTCCATGACAGTACCACACATACACAGCTCTGGTGCATGCATAATACACCCCCAGCTCTGCTGCATCATCCACACTCAGCTCAATCAGCTCAGCTACTTTAAAATACACACACACACACACAGCTATGATACACAGACCACCAGACACACAGTGTTACCACATTAATATAAAGACAGACCTCTGCTACATCGCTATACACAAACAGCTCTACTACAGAAACACACCCACACACAGCTCTGCTACATAAACATACACACAGACACACAACTTTGCAATATCCCCATACACAAACAGCTCTGCTACGTACATACAGACAAGTTTTAATATGGATAATGCAGATACAGATACTGTAGGAACAATCAATCCTAATCCCAAGAC
Organism: Dendropsophus ebraccatus; assembly: GCF_027789765.1. NCBI lineage: Eukaryota > Metazoa > Chordata > Amphibia > Anura > Hylidae > Dendropsophus > Dendropsophus ebraccatus. The sequence continues at coordinate 64,654,308 of NC_091468.1, read as the reverse complement.
TGACATCACTGAAGGTCCTGCCCGTCCTTCAGCTCCCATACTAAGTTCTAAGATGGGGCTTCTACATGTAGGAATCTGAATGAGATGCACATCACCTCCAGATTCCACTCCGGCCCAGCGCTGATCTCACAGACTGGTGTCAGGCAGGAGAAGGGAGAGAACTGTGCAGCTATCAGTTGCTGCACAGATCAGATGCCCCCTGTTCCCATGGCCACTTTCAGGAAGCTGCTGGGGGCCCGGGAACCGGCGCCAGGGACAGCGGACCCCAGCGCTGGAGCCGGAGAGGTAGGTGCCTGTTGTTCTGTTCAGCCACCTCTTCCCCAGCTCTTTAAAAAAAAAAAAATACACGGCACCGGACTTCCCCTTTAATGCTACATAATGTCTCTCAGGGTCTGTGGAAAGCTGGGTGAACATCATATAATTGCAGCCATTATAGCTCGTCCTCCCATGTAGTGGGGGAACAGAAAGACCAGATTACAATAGTCCTGAAAATCTGCCCTACAATGTGGCATGTAGATGAAGGGCAGCCCCTGCCATACCTTAGAGGATTTCGATGCTTTGGATTGATACGCCTTGGCCTCAATAACATTTGGTCCTGAAAAAGAGCAAAACACAATATAGAATAAAACTCCTCCAAGAAGCAGTAATATGCACCGGAGTTTCACGCTGCTGATCTCATTACATAAACTACAGGCAACAATTTAGAGGTAAAATATTAAAGGAGTACTCTGTAGGTGCAATACATTGCTTTAAAGTGGTCATTCAGCATTAGCAAATACAGTGGTGCCTTGGATTACTAGCATAATTTGTTCCGAGACCGTGTTTGTAATCCAAATCCACTCTTAAAGGAGACAGGCACCCGACCCCCAGCTAGATCCCCTTATACAGACCTCATCTGGCAGAGTCCCGCTCCCGGGAGGAAGATATCCCGCTCAGAAGCCAGCACGCTGTTGGGAGAGGTCCGGCATCCATAGAGAATGAATGGAGCCGTGCGCGCACTGCAGAGATGAGTCCGGCTTGATTCATTCTCTATGGACGCCGGACCTATCTCCACAGCGCGCGCCGGCTTCTGACCGGGATATCTCCGTCCTGGGACCGACTCCGGGAGCGGGACTCGGCTGGATGAGGTCAGTATAAGGGGATCTAGCTGGGGGTCGGGAGCCCGTCACCTCGGCACGGGGGGGTACAGGTCCTCTTTAAACCAAAGCAAATTTTCCCATAAGAAATCACTGAAATGCAGACAATTGGTTCCACATCCCAAAAATAATGATTTATTATTCTGAATAAAATGTAAAACAGATGAAACAAACATTCAGAAACAGCAGAATATGTGATATTATAAGTTACTGTACAGTATAGCAATCAGCATGTGGTGTATAATGTTGGGGGGGATTTACGAAGCCTACGCCAGAGGCGATCGCCAGGGAGAAGTTGCATCTCCTCCCTGGCATACGCCTCCCATACGCCCCGCTCGCCCGATGTGCGGGCTGGCAAAGCTTGCGGGGGCGTGACGAAGCGGGGAGGTGGCGTGGCCTCCTCCCGCGCCTCATTTATCATGAATCATGATCAAAATCTACACCTGCTGGAAGCCCCGCTATGCAGACCATGCCCCTCCCCCACTCCCCCTCCCACCCAGTACAGGGAGCTCTTAAACCAAAGCAATGCTCCCAAACCAAGTTACAATTGTGAAAAACTGTGAGCTCTTCCTACAAAACACTCAAAACACTCAATCCAAGTTACTCTTAAACCAAGGTACCACTGTATTTGCTGTATATCTGTAGTCATATAGGAAATAATAAACATCCTATGCTTACCTGTCCATGTTCCCCTAGTGTCCTACTGGTGATGTCTCTGATATCCCCCATTGACCAGTCACTTCACTCCCAAGATGGAATATTCTCAGGAGTGACAGCCCACTCAGCCAATCACAGGCCGCGGTGCTGGCCCGTCTCAGTTTATGATTGGCTGAGATGATTCCATCTTGGAAGCAAAGTGACTTTGATCAGTGGGGAACATGGGAGACCCCACCAGCAGGACATCATGCGGACAGGTAAGCGAAGGATCTTTAGTGTTTGCTATATGACTGCAGCTATACAAGAAAAGTTGTCCAACGCTGGATAACCCCTTTAATAGAATTATGGTTTGCAATATAACTTTATATAAATAAGTGTGTAGTTTTTTAGCCACACTGGCCTCACCACTGCCACCGTTTCTATCAGAAGCTGCAGGGCTGTTTATAGGGGTATACTGGCAAAAAAAATAAATCTTATAAATCAACTTGTATAAATTTCTAAACAGATCGGGTGTCCGTCCCTTATGTCAGTGTAAAGTATAAATCAACTTGTGTTAGAAAGTTACAGAGATTTGTAATTTACTTCTATTTAAAAATTTCAAGTCCTCCAGTACTTATCAGCTGCTGCATGCACTGCAGGAAGTAGGGTATTCTTTCCAGTCTCTCTAATGCCACCTCTGTCCATGTCAGAAACTGTCCAGAGCAGTAGAGGTTTTCTATGGGGATTTTCTGCTGCTCTGGACAGTTCCTGACATGGACAGAGGTGGCAGCAGAGAGCACTGTGTCAGACTGGAAGGGAAACACCATTTCCTGCAGGACATACAGCAGCTGATAAGTACTGGAAGACTGGAGATCTTTACATAGTAAAGTAGTAAATTACAAATCTGTATAACTTTATGATACTAGTTGATTTGAAAGAAAAAAAAAAATCGCTGTAATACTCCTTTAAGCCCTGCAGTTCTTGATCGCTCTGTTTGGTCAAGCGCTGCCGCCTCTTGAAGGATTGTGAACACACACACACACACATTTAGCACATATATACAGTGGGAAAAAAAACTTACCAGCTATTCCAATAAAGAGGGTTAATCCAAAGCACAGGAAAAATACGACAAAAACCAATACAAAATAGCGTTTAGAGAGCGTGTATAGGCGCATGGGGGCCAACCTGCAATAAAGACATAAATAACGTTAGTAACAACTAAACACCAACACAATGCTACAAACATGTCCTACTAAGTGCTCAACAGAGCCAGCACACCACCAATAAACTGCAGGATACCTATATGCTGGTACCCCAAAGTATACAGGTGATGGAGCCTGAACAAAGGTTTCTACAATGCGTGCAAAGTAGTTTCCATAGAATTCCGTCAACACGCGTCTATCTAAATCTGATCATACACATTTATGTATGGACACAACTAGGAGATATAGGGTTACCCCCCCCCCCCCCAAAAGAAAAAAACAGCGATACAATAGAGCACAATAAAATAATCAAAAAATACATTAAAGCAACCCAGCAGAAAGGTGCCAAATATTGTTTAAAGGAGAAGACCGGCGAAAGTTTTTATTAAAGTAGTGTGTCGCCCCCCAAAAGTTATACAAATCACCAATAGACACTTATTATGGGAAGTGCTTTTTTCCCTGCACTTACTACTACAGCTTCACTTCCTGGATAACATGGTGATGTCACTTCCTGGATAACATGGTGATGTCACTTCCTGGATAACATGGTGTCGTCACTTCCTGGATAACATGGTGATGTCACGACCCGACTCCCAGAGCTGTGCGGGCTGTGACTGCTGGAGAGGATGAGGGACACAGGGCACTAGAGGGAAACTGAGCATCCCTCTGCCATCATCCTGTCCAGCAGCCACAGCCCCCACAGCTCTGGGAGTTGGGTCATGCCATCACCATGTTGTCCAGGAAGTGACATCACCATGTTATCTAGGAAGTGACATCACCATGTTGTCCAGGAAGTGACATCACCATGTTGTCCAGGAAGTGACATCACCATGTTATCCAGGAAGTGAAGCCTTGATGCAGTAGTAAGTGCAGGGAAAAAAGAACTTTATAAGCATTTCCCGTAATAAGTGTATATTGGGGATTTGTATAACTTTTGGAGGGCAATACAATAATTTAATCAAAAATTTCGCCCGACTTAATGCATAATAAACCTGGCGTACATGTCATGCAAATTATATCAAAATGCTTGTGCGTTTGCAATAATAAATGTCAGGAGCAGAACCCTTCATACAAAGTAAGGGAAGCTGAACATTAGATATTACAGCCCTTCCGTTTATATAGGATCTAGAACACAAACTGTACAGATTATAAAGTGCAGGACCTGGAATGAATAAATATAAATATATATATATATATATATATATATATTTGGTCCAAAAGTGGGTGGAAGGTTTGTGTATTCATAACCCTATTATACATACTGTCCACCTACTTTGGACCACCCTTTTGGGGGTGATCTACACCATTAAAAGTATATAACATGTTAAAACTGGTGCAGGAACAATGTGCAAATATATATATATATATATATATAACAGTATCCTCCTTTATTGTGTCCCTGTATGTGCAAACCTACAAGACTAATATTTATTTAGGCAGAGGAGTTAATAAGGAGGGAGATAGTGGATAATGCTGAGCAGTGTGGATGATACATCTAAAGGACACATTACAAAGTTCACTCAGGAATGATATGACATGTCTTAGAGAAACCCGTCGGTGCCCTTTCACCGGTGACAGCGTGGTAGCTGCACACGTGCCTGAGATGCCTGACCATGTAACACAAGTGTGCACGTATAATACTGCTATACAATTCTCACTCATGTCTCGGCTTCTATATAGAGGCCGGTCACACAGTATATTCCCCGTATACAGATAATGTTCCGATCTGTGATATATTATATACATTGTGAAGGGCAGCTGGCAGGAGCGGCGCTCAGGTGACATTCCTGCCATACATACGCTTCCTGCAGACACGGGCCGCCTAGTACCCTCCTTCCGTCTTCTATATCTATAGTTTAAAATAGCCCATCAGGTTTAGCAGGTAAATGGTGAGTGCAGCAGAGTGACAGGTCATTCTAGTTCTAGTCTCTTCAGGGTGAGAATACCCCATAACCCAGCACCTACAAAGGCCTTCTCATAGAACAGCGGGGAGGGAACGTTCATTCCTACAAATGCTGCACTGTCCAACACCAAATATACACACATACCTATTTACTTAAAGGGGTTGTCCAGGACTGATGCCATTTGGCATGGAGAGACACCTGTACACACACACACTTGGTGACTGGTAGGCATTGAAGTGTCCAGTGCCCAGCGAGTTTCCTGGACAGGTTCTATTCTAACCAATGGCAACCAGACAATCATGCCTGGACAGCCAAAGCTTTAACTTTGGCTGTCCAGGCATGATGGGAGTTGTAGTTTTGCAACAGCTGGAAAGTGAAGGTTCCTTACCCCTGTATCTAATGGGCAGCTGTGTCTCCATATCAAAATAAGAGGGAGATCATGCCTGGTCCCCCTTATTTAGCATCCAACACAAGGTCAGGATGAGCCACCAGACTTGCTGGTTGTAATACTAGTATGGAACGTGCAACCTTTTCACGACAACAACTTTAGGATGTTCTTGGATTAGTGTTGAGCGGACCCGTCAAACTCTTCCGAATTGGCAACGTCATACGAACCCGAATATCTGGCATTTGACTCCCGCTGCCTTCCGATTCCGTAGGGAAGGTGGAGACAGCCCGGGAACCGCCTGGAATTCCAGGATACCGCCTATTACCAAGGTTGTATCCCTGTTTTGCAGGCATCACTCGGGCTGTCTCCACCTTCCCCACAGAACAGGAAGGCAGCGGGAGTCAAATGCCAGATGTTCGGGTTCGTTCCTGAACCTGAACCTCAGCCCTGTTTGCTCATCTCTAATCCTGGATCCATCTCCATCAGGGAGCACTGCACAACCATCTCTGTGACACACACCAAGTATTGCTCATACGCACCTTCACAGAAAAACTGCAACAAGTGCAATACATGTCAATTGGGTTTTCCAAAAGCCCATCCGTACTCTGAGACATTTATTAATGTGACGTATATATAGAAGCCTCTGACTTATGCCGCAGAAAAAGATGCTGCAGATTTTCACCTTTTCCATGGACTATGCCAGGCATTTTACCTCACTCCTATGATGGGTGGGCAGGTGGGGGTGCGGCAAGGAGGGGAGGAAGTGTGGCCTTCTCCAATGCCTAATTTATCATAGTGTTCACCTGGAAACAGACGTAATTCACAGCAGAAATCTATAACCACTCACAGAGCAGGAGATTCCTGCATCCCCCCTGAGCCTCTTAGTAAATCTGAATGGGTAAATGGGGCGGGGCTTGATTTAGGAGTTAAAGGAGAATTTTATTAAAGTATTGTATTTCCCCCCCAAAAGTTATACAAATAACCAATATACACTTATTACGGGAAATGCTTATAGGGTGCGTTCACACCTACAGGATCTGCAGCAGATTTGATACTGTGTTCAGTTATTTAAATGAAATCTGCTGCAGAAAATCAGATGCAGATCCTGTAGGTGTGAACGCACCAATAAAGTGCTTTTTTCCCTGTACTTACTACTGCATCAAGGCTTCACTTCCTGGATAACATGGTGATGTCACTTCCTGGATAACATGGTGATGTCACTTCCTGGATAACATGGTGATGATGCGGGCTGTGGCTGCTGGAGAGAATGATGGCAGAGGATGCTCAGTTTCCCTCCAGTGCCCTGTGTCCCTCATCCTCTCCAGCTGCCACAGCCCGCACAGCTCTGGGAGTTGGGTCGTGACATCACCATGCTATCCAGGAAGTGACATCACCATGTTATCCAGGAAGTGACATCACCATGTTATCCAGGAAGTGACATCACCATGTTATCCAGGAAGTGACATCATCATGTTATCCAGGAAGTGACATCACCATGTTATCCAGGAAGTGACATCACCATGTTATCCAGGAAGTGAAGCCTTGATGCAGTAGTAAGTGCAGGGAAAAAAGCACTTTATGAGCATTTCCCGTAATAAGTGTATATTGGGGATTTGTATAACTTTAAATACAATACTTTAATAAAGTAGTGCTGCCCCCATAATCCCCCCCCCCCGTCAGGGTGCAGTGCTGCCCCCATGTTCCCCCTCGTCGGGGTGCAGTGCTGCCCCCATGATCCCCCCCCCCCCCCCCGTCAGGGTGCAGTGCTGCCCCCATGATCCCCCCCCCCGTCAGGGTGCAGTGCTGCCCACATGATCCCCCCCCCCCCTGTCAGGGTGCAGTGCTGCCCCCATGATCCCCCTGGTCGGGGTGCAGTGCTGCCCCCATGATCCCCCTGGTCGGGGTGCAGTGCTGCCGCCATTATCCCCCTGGTCGGGGTGCAGTGCTGCCCCCACGATTTCCCCTGGTCGGGGTGCAGTGCTGCCCCCATGATTCCCCTGGTCCGGGTGCAGTGCTGCCCCCATGATTCCCCTGGTCCGGGTGTAGTGCTGCCCCCATGATCCCCCCCGTCAGGGTGCAGTGTTGCCCACATGATCCCCCCCCCTGTCAGGGTGCAGTGCTGCCCCCATGATCCCCCCCCCCCCCCCCCGTCAGGGTGCAGTGCTGCCCACATGATCCCCCCCCCTGTCAGGGTGCAGTGCTGCCCCCATGATTCCCCCTGGTCGGGGTGCAGTGCTGCCCCCATGATCCCCCTGGTTGGGGTGCAGTGCTGCCCCCATTATCCCCCTGGTCGGGGTGCAGTGCTGCCCCCATGATCCCCCCCCCTGTCAGGGTGCAGTGCTGCCCCCATGATCCCCCTGGTCAGGGTGCAGTGCTGCCCCCATTATCCCCCTGGTCGGGGTGCAGTGCTGCCCCCATGATCCCCCTGGTCGGGGTGCAGTGCTGCCCCCACGATTCCCCCTGGTCGGGGTGCAGTGCTGCCCCCACGATTCCCCCTGGTCGGGGTGCAGTGCTGCCCCCACGATTCCCCCTGGTCCGGGTGTAGTGCTGCCCCCATGATTCCCCCTGGTCGGGGTGCAGTGCTGCCCCCATGATTCCCCCTGGTCGGGGTGCAGTGCTGCCCCCATGATCCCCCTGGTCGGATAGCAGTGCTGCCCCCATGATCCCCCTGGTCGGGGTGCAGTGCTGCCCCCATGATCCCCCTGGTCGGGGTGCAGTGCTGCCCCCATGATCCCCCTGGTCGGGGTGCAGTGCTGCCCCCATGATCCCCCTGGTCGGGGAGCAGTGCTGCCCCATGATCCCCCTGGTCGGGGTGCAGTGCTGCCCCCATGATTCCCCCTGGTCGGGGTGCAGTGCTGCCCCCATGATTCCCCTGGTCCGGGTGCAGTGCTGCCCCCATGATTCCCCTGGTCCGGGTGCAGTGCTGCCCCCATGATTCCCCTGGTCCGGGTGCAGTGCTGCCCCCATGATCCCCCCCCCCCTGTCAGGGTGCAGTGCTGCCCCCATGATCCCCCTGGTCGGGGTGCAGTGCTGCCCACATGATCCCCCCCCCTGTCAGGGTGCAGTGCTGCCCCCATGATCCCCCTGGTCGGGGTGCAGTGCTGCCCCCATGATTCCCCCTGGTCGGGGCGCAGTGCTGCCCCCATGATCCCCCTGGTCGGGGTGCAGTGCTGCCCCCATGATCCCCCCCCTGTCAGGGTGCAGTGCTGCCCCCATGATGCCCCTGGTCAGGGTGCAGTGCTGCCCCCATTATCCCCCTGGTCGGGGTGCAGTGCTGCCCCCATTATCCCCCTGGTCGGGGTGCAGTGCTGCCCCCACGATTCCCCCTGGTCGGGGTGCAGTGCTGCCCCCACGATTCCCCCTGGTCGGGGTGCAGTGCTGCCCCCACGATTCCCCCTGGTCGGGGTGCAGTGCTGCCCCATGATTCCCCCTGGTCCGGGTGCAGTGCTGCCCCCATGATTCCCCTGGTCGGATAGCAGTGCTGCCCCCATGATCCCCCTGGTCGGGGTGCAGTGCTGCCCCCATGATTCCCCCTGGTCGGGGTGCAGTGCTGCCCCCATGATCCCCCTGGTCGGGGTGCAGTGCTGCCCCATGATCCCCCTGGTCGGATAGCAGTGCTGCCCCCATGATCCCCCTGGTCGGGGTGCAGTGCTGCCCCCATGATCCCCTAGAACTGGTGATGGAGATGTTCCTGTATCATGCACACGGTGGTGTATAACCTGTGTATGAGCTAATAACAGGTATCTAATCACCCATTGCTGAACTACAGGTAACAGGATGAGGAGCAATGTGATCAGAATGATTGATCAATGTACTGTATGTGGATGGGACCACACGTGGGGAGATCACCTGCAGGGCTCATGTGTACACTATACACTACCACACCTGGCTGTACACTATACACTACCACACCTGGCTGTACACTATACACTACCACACCTGGCTGTACACTATACACTACCACACCTGGCTGTACACTATACACAGCACACTATACAGTACCACACCTGGCTGTACACTATACACAGCACACTATACAGTACCACACCTGGCTGTACACTATACACAACACACTATACAGTACCACACCTGGCTGTACATTATACACAGCACACTATACAGTACCACACCTGGCTGTACATTATACACAGCACACTATACAGTACCACACCTGGCTGTACATTATACACAGCACACTATACAGTACCACACCTGGCTGTACATTATACACAGCACACTATACAGTACCACACCTGGCTGTACACTATACACAACACACTATACAGTACCACACCTGGCTGTACACTATACACAGCACACTTTACAGTACCACACCTGGCGGTACACAGCACACTATACAGTACCACACCTGGCTGTACACTATACACAGCACACTATACAGTACCACACCTGGCTGTACACTATACACAGCACACTATACAGTACCACACCTGGCTGTACACTATACACAGCACACTATACAGTACCACACCTGGCTGTACACTATACACAGCACACTTTACAGTACCACACCTGGCTGTACACTATACACAGCACACTATACAGTACCACACCTGGCTGTACACTATACAGTACCACACCTGGCTGTACACTATACACAGCACACTATAGTACCACACCTGGCTGTACATTATACACAGCACACTATAGTACCACACCTGGCTGTACATTATACACAGCACACTATAGTACCACACCTGGCTGTACATTATACACAGCACACTATAGTACCACACCTGGCTGTACACTATACACAGCACACTATACACTACCACACCTGGCTGTACACTATACAGTACCACACCAGGCTGTACATTATACACAGCACACTATACAGTACCACACCTGGCTGTACACTATACACAGCACACTATAGTAACACACCTGGTTGTACACTATACACAGCACACAGTACAGTACCACACCTGGCTGTACACTATACACAGCACACTATACACTACCACACCTGGCTGTACACTATACACAGCACACTATACAGTACCACACCTGGCTGTACATTATACACAGCACACTATAGTACCACACCTGGCTGTACATTATACACAGCACACTATAGTACCACACCTGGCTGTACACTATACACAGCACACTATACACTACCACACCTGGCTGTACACTATACAGTACCACACCAGGCTGTACATTATACACAGCACACTATACAGTACCACACCTGGCTGTACACTATACACAGCACACTATAGTAACACACCTGGTTGTACACTATACACAGCACACTATACAGTACCACACCTGGCTGTACACTATACACAGCACACTATACACTACCACACCTGGCTGTACACTATACACAGCACACTATACAGTACCACACCTGGCTGTACACTATACACAGCACACTTTACAGTACCACACCTGGCTGTACACTATACACAGCACACTATACAGTACCACACCTGGCTGTACACTATACAGTACCACACCTGGCTGTACACCATACACAGCACACTATAGTACCACACCTGGCTGTACACTATACACAGCACACTATACAGTACCACACCTGGCTGTACACTATACAGTACCACACCTGGCTGTACACCATACATAGCACACTATACAGTACCACACCTGGCTGTACACTATACACAGCACACTATACACTACCACACCTGGCTGTACACTATACAGTACCACACCTGGCTGTACACCATACATAGCACACTATACAGTACCACACCTGGCTGTACACTATACACTACCACACCTGGCTGTACACCATACATAGCACACTATACAGTACCACACCTGGCTGTACACTATACACTACCACACCTGGCTGTACACCATACATAGCACACTATACACTACCACACCTGGCTGTACACTATACACTACCACACCTGGCTGTACATGTGAGGAGCACATACTACTACCACCCCTATCATCCCCCAGTATGTCAGTCTCACATTCCCGGTACTCACGGCTCCATGGCGCCCCCACAGCCGGGATCCCCGCTCTAGGTCGCTGCCAGCTCACTGCTCAGCCTCAGCCACGATTGTTTGGGACACGCCCTGTTCCGTGTACGTCACTAGCTCCCTGCCTGCTGACTGCGCGGCGGCCATGTTGGTTACTGGAGCCCTGCCCTTCTGTGGTTAACTACCCCCTCCCTAATCCCTGAGCTCTCACCTCACCAGAATTATATGGAAACCCTGATTATATGTCGTCCATACACGTAAAACAGAAAAAACCTACAAGAAAAATAGAAGGTGACTACAGGCCAAGCTCACTTGTCCATTGTTCTCAATGGGAATATGTAGGTCACATGATGGCTATTGCATTGGTAATCCTTGAGGTGCAGTTACCTCAGAAATCTAAGGTTATAACCTGATAACACACCGGTAGGATACATGGGGGGAGATTTATCAAACATGGTGTAAAGTGAGACTGGCTCAGTTGCCCCTAGCAACCAATCAGATTCCACCTTTCTTTTTCCAAAGAGTCTGTGAGGAATGAAAGGTGGAATCTGATTGGTTGCTAGGGGCAACTGGGCCAGTCTCACTTTACACCATGTTTGATAAATCTCCCCTATGGTCCGTATACTGTCCGTAATTAGGGATCCACAGAATTTTATGATTTTTATGGGCCAATGCACACGGTCCGTATATTTGCAGAAAGACCCTACTCACACGACCGTAGGACGAGTGGATTTCAATGGCCCCGTTCACATGTCCGTATGTGTGTACAGGGGTACGATCCATAAAAGAAAATGCATCGGTCCTATCGCTGTCCGATGAGGTCCGATCGCTGTCTTCGATGTGGTGAGCACGGAGCACGCAACGGTCAGAGGCTGCGCTACGGACGTGTGAATGAGGCCAAAGACTTGTTTGTACAGTCCTTATCTGCACAATGTACTTTAAAGGGGTTCTCCAGCGCTTCAAAAACATGGCCACTTTTCCCCTCTCTTGTCTCCAGTTCAGGTGCGGTTTGCCATTAAGCTCCATTTACTTCAATGGAACTGAGTTTGAAACCCCACCCAAACTGGAGACAAGAACGGAAGAAAGGTGGCCATGTTTTTATAGCGCTGGATAACCCCTTTAAGGCTTGCTTCACACTACACTTTTTTCATAGATTTTTGCAAAAAAACAGATGCATTTGTGTGCATGCCTTTTGTCAGTTTTCCCGTTGACTTCAACTATAAAAAAAATAAATAAATAAAAAAAACCAGATCAAAACACTTTTTTTTTAACATACGCAAAAACCATACTTGACCTTATTTTTGTGTACGAAAAAAAAAAAGATTTGTTTTGATCCGTTTTTTTTTTTGTTTTTTTAATGGAAGTCAATGGAAAAACGGATCAAAATTAATGCACACAAATGCATCCGCAATAATAACTGCATAATAACATTTTACACCAATAATGCTCCCACCAGGGTATGGTATCATATAAAGTAGAGGGAGGATAGCCTGTGGGTTATTGGAGAGTTCTAGCAGGATACATTTAAAAAAAAAAAAAAAGAAGAAGAAGAAGAAGAAGAAGAAGAAGAGGTCAGACTTAAAAATAGGAATAATAGAGACTCCCCTCACCGATTCCCCACCATGCTGGTTCCAGTGGTGACCTGGGCAGCTCTTGGTATCTGGGCAGCTCAGTGCTGAGCAGCCTCAGGAAGTGATCAGCTGATCAGGCACTGTAAAATGTCTGCACTATGGTTGTGGCCACTGGCGGAACTACCGCCGTAGCAGCCGTAGCGGCCGCTACGGGGCCCCGCCGTATCGGGGGCCCGTGCCGCGGGCCCCCGGAGCTCACATCGCCTGTAGCACCCGGCGGCCGAGCAGGCCTCCCGGGTGCTACAGCTGTTTGGGGTCCAGGCAGTGGCCACGAAGGGGGGCCCGCGGGGCCCTCCCGATCAATCACTCTTGTGACCGCAAGCATTGTTTTGCTTGCGGTCACAAGAGTCGGGCTCCGTCTTCCCCCGGCTGCTGCGCGGGGGTGTTGCGTCTTATCCCCGGCAGCCGCGCATCCCAGAACTCCCTGCGCGCCTTGGGCCCTCACTTCCGGTTCCGGCGCGCAGGGAGCTCTGGGATGCGAGCGCTGCCGGGGATAAGACGCGACACCCCCGGCAGCCGCGCAGCAGCCGAGGACAGACCAGGAGAAGTGAGGATCGACGTGGGAGCGTGTTGTCAGGTGAGTTAAGTTTTGTTTTTTTATCAGCTTGCAGGGTGGGGGGGAAGGATGGGGGCATCTATGAGGGTGGGGGAAAAGAGGGGGGCATCTATGAGGGTGGGGGGAAAGAGGGGGGCATCTATGAGGGTGGGGGGAAAGAGGGGGCATCTATGAGGGTGGGGGGAAAGAGGGGCCATCTATGAGGGTGGGGGAAAGAGGGGGGCATCTATGAGGGTGGGGGGGGGGGGAAAGAGGGGGGCATCTATGAGGGTGGGGGGGTGGGAATGAGGGGGGCATCTATGAGGGTGGGGGGGAAAGGGGGTCATCTATGAGGGTGGGGGGAAGCAGGGGGCATCTATGAGGGTGGGGGGAAGGAGGGGGCCATCTATGAGGGTGGGGGGGAAAGAGGGGGCATCTATGAGGGTGGGGGGAAGGAGGGGGGCATCTATGAGGGTAGGGGGAAAGAGGGGGCATCTATGAGGGTGGGGGGAAGGAGGGGGCATCTATGAGGGTGGGGGGAAAGAGGGGGGCATCTATGAGGGAGGGGGGAAGGGGACCATCTATAAGGGAGGGGGAAGGGGGCCATCTATAAGGGAGGGTGGGGGGAAAGGGGGCCATCTATAAGGAGGGGGGAGAGGTGGCCATCTATAAGGGAGGGTGGGGGGAGAGGGGGCCATCTATAAGGAGGGCAACATGGGGGGAGAGGGGCCATCTATTTGGGGGGGGCAACATAGGGGGAGAGGGAATACACAGAGGGGGCATATATTATTAGGGGGTCACATAGAGTCAGGGCTACCCACTAAATGAGGGTGTAAAGGGGACAGTACAGATGTGCAGTGTGTATAGAGATGAGGATGGTGCCAGAGTGAGGAGTCTAATATGTCTGTCTGGCAGATTCTGTGGATTCGTGGCTCGGAGAAGTTCTCATAACGGCCCAGGACGGATGGAGAAGATGAAAAGGAAAGAACTCCGATCAGAGAAGACGTCCCCTGTGAGTCACTTAATATAACTGTACTGTAATTTATATGGTGTACAGAACCTGTGTAGAGCTGAGTGTGTTTATGGCGTAGTGGTCGATTGAGGGGGTTGGGGCCCCAATCAAAAGTTTGCTATGGGGCCCAGCCATTTTTTAGTTACGCCCCTGGTTGTGGCTGTAATTGACAGCCATCATCTCATGACAACAATATCAGAACTAGAGACTACAACGTGCAGCTATACGGCTGCCAGGGTCCACACAACCATATATTACATGGTCACTCATTTATTTGAAACGGTTCTATATAACAGAAAACACATGCTAAAGGATTTCTGAGACTCCATATTTCGGCTACGTCCCCACAATGTTTATATCAGCCGTTATGTCGTAATGATGACAGCCATTTGTACAATATTGGCGGACATTATGGACTCAAACGGCCATAAAAAAAAGACATAGCCTTATAGTAATAAATGTCCTCACATGGCCCCTAAAGCTTTACAGGGGTACTACACCGAAAATGTTTTTCTTTGAAATCAGCTGGTTTCAGAAAGTTATATAGATTTGTAATTTACTTCTATTTTAAAATCTCCAGTCTTCCACTACTTATCAGCTGCTGTATGTCCTGCAGGAAGTGGTGTAATCTTTCTAGTCTGACACAGCGCTCTCTGCTGCCACCTCTGTCCATGTCAGGAACTGTCCAGAGCAGCAGCAAATCACCATAGAAAACCTCTCCTGCTCTGGACAGTTCCTGACATGGACAGAGGTGGCAGCAGAGAGCACTGTGTCAGACTGGAAAGAATACACCACTTCCTGCAGGACATACAGCAGCTGATAAGTACTGTAACACTGGAGATTTTTTTTTAATAGAAGTAAATTACAAATCTCTATAACTTTCTGTAACCAGTTGAATTCAAAGAAAAAAAAAAAGATTTTCACCGGAGTCCCCTTTTAATCTACAGCCATTGGTTATGGAAAAAATGCAAGAGATTGTCTAAATCGGAGCCCCATTAATTTCAATGGCCCATACAAATCTAATGACTTAACTAACTATACTAATGTATGCTTGGTGACTTTTTGTCGATGTACACGAAGGTGATAAATCCCCCCCTCCCCATTGATTGTATTTTTACAGCTCATTATAGAATATAATATATAGCAAATCGAATAAAGAAAAAAAACACAGCTTGCAGAGCATGGAGGCTCACCAGGTGGTGACATCAGTAATCTCCTACAGACATGATGCACATGTAGCGGAGATCTCAGGATACGCTGGCCTGGTTCAGCCTCTGGTTTATCAAGGTTGTGTCCGACCTACACTACCGTTCAAAAGTTTGGGGGTCACCCAAACAATTTTGTGTTTTCCATGAAAAGTCACACTTATTCACCACCATACATTGTGAAATGAATAGAAAATAGAGACAAGACATTGACAAGGTTAGAAATAATGATTTGTATGTGAAATAACATTGTTCTTACATCACATTTTGCTTTGTCAAAGAATCCTCCTTTTGCAGCAATTCCAGCATTGCACACCTTTGGCATTCTAGCTATTAATCTGTTGGGGTAAGCTGGAGAAATTGCACCCCACACTTCTAGAAGCAGCTCCCACAAGTTGGATTGGTTGGATGGGCACTTCTGGCGTACCATACGGTCCAGCTGCTCCCACAACAGCTCAATGGGGTGGTGATCTGGTGACTGTGCTGGCCACTCCATTACCTATGATAGAATACCAGCTGCTGCTTCTGCTGTAAATAGTTCTTGCACAATTTGGAGGTGTTTAGGGTCATTGTCCTGTTGTAGGATGAAATTGGCTCCAATCAAGCGCTGTCCACTGGGTATGGCATGGCGGTGCAGAGTGATGGCCTTCCTTATTCACAATCCCTTTTACCCTGTACAAATCTCCCACCTTACCAGCACAAACCCCAGACCATCACATGACCTCCACCATGTATAACAGATGGCGTCAGGCATTCTTCCAGCATATTTTCATTTGTTCTGCGTCTCACAAACGTTCTTCTTTGTGATCCAAACACCTCAAACTTGGATTCATCCGTCCACAACACTTTTTTCCAGTCTTCCTCTGTCCAATGTCTGTGTTCTTTTGCCCATCTTAATCTTTTTCTTTTATTGGCCAGTCAGATATGGCTTTTTCTTTGCCACTCTGCCCTGAAGCCCAAAATCCCGCAGCCCCCTCTTCACTGTAGATGTTGACACTGGTGTTTTGCGGGTACTATTTAATGAAGATGCCAGTTGGGGACCTGTGAGGCGTCTGTTTCTCAAACTAGAGACTCTAATGTGCTTATCTTCTTGCTTAGTTGTGCAACGCGGCCTCCCACTTCTTTTTCTACTTTGGTTAGAGCCTGTTTGTGCTGTCCTCTGAAGGGAGTAGTACACACCGTTGTAGGAAATCTTCAATTTCTTAGCAATTTCTCGCATGGAATAGCCTTCATTTCTAAGAACAAGAATAGACTGTCGAGTTTCAGATGAAAGTTCTCTTTTTCTGGCCATTTTGAGCGTTTAATTGACCCCACAAATGTGATGCTCCAGAAACACAATCTGCTCAAAGGAAGGTCAGTTTTGTAGCTTCTGTAACGAGCTAGACTGTTTTGAGATGTGTGAACATGATTGCACAAGGGTTTTCTAATCATCAATTAGCCTTCTGAGCCAATGAGTAAACACATTGTACCATTAGAACACTGGAGTGATAGTTGCTGGAAATGGGCCTCTATACACCTATGTAGATATTGCACCAAAAAACAGACATTTGCAGCTAGAATAGTCATTTACCACATTAGCAATGTATAGAGTGTATTTGTTTAAAGTTAGGACTAGTTTAAAGTTATCTTCATTGAAAAGTACAGTGCTTTTCCTTCATAAATAAGGACATTTCAATGCAACCCCAAACTTTTGAACGGTAGTGTACATCTGCAACACGGTGAAGATTTTACCACTTGGTTAGTGCAGATGAGTAAATCCGAACGCTTGGCATTAGTGGTGGGTAAAAAAGTTGGATGAAGCCCTTGGGAGTCTGGGAAAACATGGATACGACCTATGGCCTATGACTATACCCATGTTTTCCAGGCAGCCCCAGAGCTGCATCCAAGTTCTTCATCCACTGGTTATTTGAATTCTCCTTTCAGGATCAGTTGTACTTTGGGTCCTATTACACAGGCCGATGGGAGCCCGATAATAACTGTAAACGTTTACTGGGCCTATTACACGGCCCGATATCCAGGCTGCAGGGCTCCCCTTGTTCTGTACTTCTCCCCGGGTCCCGCGCGGTGCAGCTTCAGAGCGGGCTATCTCAGCTGACAGGCCACTCAGCCAATCACTGGCCGCGACGGTCCCGGCCAGTAATTGGCTGAGCGGCCTGTCAGCTGAGACAGCCCGCTCTGAAACTGCAATGCGTGGGATCCAGGGAGAAGTACAGAACAAGGGGAGCCCTGCAGCCTGGATAGGTAATTTCCATATCCTCAGCAGCCAGCCGTGTATCGCTATTACACATAGCGAAGCGCGGTCAGCGCCTGACAATTATAGGTCAGATCCTATATCAACGATCAGCTGATGACAATGATCATCGGCTGATGGTTGTGTTTATTACAGGGAACGATAATCGGCCGGATAGGGCCGATTCGGCCGATCATTGTTCCATGTGATAGTACCCTTTCTCTGTTCATTTCCGTGAGGCTATGTTCCTACTTTGGGAACATCTCGGGGGAAGACGGCCATCTTGTGATGTATACACGGCCACTAATGTTCATGATCTTTATTACCGGCCATCTATGTAACGAGACGTCGCCCTTCCCCCAATATGTTTCTGAAGTGGAAGAAAAAATCTGATGATATATTTGTAGTATGAGGTATTTGTAGTAAATTAACCTGCAGAAGTCCGGCCAAATTCATAATTACAGGGCTGGCAGGGGGAGCATAATAAACAACCTATACTTACCGCCCCAGTGCCCTTGCAGCCCACATGGCTCATGGACCGCGCGGGATATCATTATCTCTCCATGTCTTACTACGTCATGATGCAGCAGGAAAGGGTGGGAGATAGCCCGCTCAGCCAGTCAGTGACTGTAGTGATGTCCCACCCCAGTCACTGATTGGCTGAGCAAAGTGCCCATCAGCCAGGTCATGATGTAGCAGGGGGGAGAGATGGAGAATCCTGACAGGAGCCTGGGAGCAGAACTGGGCTGCGAGGCCACGGGGACGAGAAGTATAGGTTGTATATAATCTTCCCCCACCTCCTGATCTCCTTTAATCGGCTCCCCATGAATGATACAGTGACCGTCTACAGGTCCCAGCTGAATAATTGGTTGAGCAGTGCTGTTAGTTGTGAAATCCTGTGCCTAATAAGCCGTTAGGAGCTCCGATAATCATTAGAAGGGGCAGGTTGGCCTGGGCCATAGCCCTGCCCCCAGCGGATTGGTGTTCAGAAGGGTACAGGATTTCACAACTAACAGCACCTTCATCCTCAGCGCCTAGTGCCCAGTAGGGAGCTATCAGCAGGTTAGATTCGTAGTTCCCCTTTAACTCTACCCTGAGCAAGGTATACTTCTAGACCAGTAGATTCTATTGTGACACCAGGTCTAGAAATCTACAGACAGAAGTATACAGCACAAAATGTTCTATTCCTGATGGCGGTTTTTATTTTCTGCTCACTAGCTCTGTATTCCCAACTGGTTCTGCTGTAGGAACAAAGACTCTCTATGTCCTCAGCAGCGGATGGCCACTATAATCCACTATAAATGGTGCCCAAGGAAAACCTGCAGCAACAAAATATGACGGCGTCTGTATAGTAGCCGCTACAAATGCCGAGTCACAAGCTCCTTCTGCCTCCTCACCGATGATTGAAGAGCTCTTTGTATGGAGGCAAACACATCAAAGGCCGTCACTCATCATTCTCTATGGGAAGGGACTGTACTCCATCACTTCCTGGAGACTGTAATAGTCTGTGACATTTCTCTGTCCATTAACTTCCATTTATTGCAGCTGCCATAAAGCAGATATACTCCGCTGTACTGCATACACAACAATATAGAAGGGGAGCATATGGCTACAATATAATATGTATATTAATAATAATAACAACAATAACAACAGCAATAGAGAAGGGGAGCATATGGCTACAATAGAAGAATATGTCTACAATATAATAGTAATAATAATAATAATAATAATAAAAGAATATGTCTACAATATAATAGTAGTAGTAATAATAATAATAATAACAATAACAACAGCAATAGAGAAGGGGAGCATATGGCTACAATAGAATACAATAGAAGAATATGTCTACAATATAAAAGTAATAATAATAATAATAACGTGATAATAATTAATAATAGTAAATAAATAATTAATTAATAAATTAAAAAAATAGGTTACACTGGGTTAAAAAATAACAATCAAAGTTGATGGCTTGGAAATAATAATAATAATAATAATAATAATAATATTTATTTATTGACTTGTAGAGCGCCAACAGATTTCGCAAGAAAAGAGACCTTGCACATAATAAAAGAAATTTATAAGTAATTATTAATGACTAAATGGGAAAGCAGTAAACTAAGAACTTTGTAATATTCAGTGACAGTGAATTCAGCTGAGCGACCAGTGCCAGGCAGCTGGCGCCAAGGCAAGTAGGATCATGGGGTGCATCACAAGGGGCATCAATGTACATGATAAAGTAATAGTTCTACCACTGTACAAATCGCTGGTCAGACCGCATATAGAATATTGTGTACAGTTGTGAGCACCGATATACAAGAACTTCAGATGTTTATGGCTTCCTGACCACTTCTTGTGGCCGCAAAGAGGCCAGAGGGGAATAGGAATGAGATGGGAATAGGTGACAAGGGGATTTAAGTGCTCTCACTACTGTTAATAAGCCCTTGAGAGTCCCTTGCAAACCTAGTGCATCATTTAAGGGGTTATCCAGTGCTACAAAAACACAGCCACTTTCTTTTAGAGACAACACCGCTCTTGTCTCCAGTTCAGGTGCGGTTTGCAATTAAGCTCCATTCACTTCAAAGGAAATGAGCAGCAAAACCCCGCCCAAGCTGGTGACAAGAGCGGTGTTTTTGAAGCACTGCATAACCCCTTCAAGAAGCTAAAGGAGGGGATAACTGCAGCTCCTTGGGTTGACATCAGTAGATACAATGGTATTTAGACAAGAGACGGCTGCCCTGAACTTTATGGATGGTCAAAGACGAGAGCGAAGCCTTCATTTACCTTCCAGGCACAGTGTGGGTCTTCTTCAGCAGGCACACAGGCTCGGTTTGCAGGTGCACCGCCCAGGATTTGTCCCTCTCTCCTGAAAAGAGCACATGCTAAGCCCTGCCCCACTGCTACTTTCTGAGCTTTGTCTTCCTGTATCTGTTACTAGAGACAGAATTCCCCTAACAACAGGCAGTGGACAGCAGAGTGCAGGGAAGTGAGACACCTAGTGGGCAAGATTTAAGAGCTGTAGTCTAATGAACTTTGAATGGGAAAATGTTCCCTAGTGCCCACACATATTATTAATAATATGGTGATAATTGGGGTTAAAGGTGGTTATCCAGACATACATGGTTGCTTTCTTCTAGAAACAGCACCAATCTTGTCTCCAGTCTGGGTACGGATTTTGCATCTCAGTTCCATTGAAGTGAATAGAGCTGAACTGTAATACCACATACAGCCTGAGGACAGGGGTGGTGCTTTTTTAGCAAGATAGTAACTGTGTTACTTCCAATCCAGGATAACCCCTTAAAGGCCCCTTTTTTTGTTCACGTGCCAAATTACTGCTAAACTTTGACACATACTTTGGGAGCTATTTTTTCCCTGTAAACGTCTTAAAGGAAACCAATTACCACAATTGTGCTGATTAGGTTCCCAGCAGCGACTAATAGATGTGTTAAGGAGCTTCCCTACCATGTCCTGGATTTCTTGTTCGGTACCTTTTTATGCCGCCAAAACGTCTTTTACTACCGCGTGTGTGAGGCTCCTTACCACATCTATTAAGCGCCGCTGGGAACCTAATCAGCTCAATTGTGGCAATTGGTTCCCTTTAAGACGTTTATGGGGAAAAATACCCCCAAAGTACATGTCAAACTATAACTTTAAACTATGTCCCACATGAAAAAAAAAGCATTATCTTTAAAAAAATAAAAATCAAGCGGTCTATTTTATGACTAAAAAGGTGTCCCAAAAGCAAATAAAATCTGAAAATGTCACAAAAAAAACAGCACATAGCCCGAGATAAAAATAATCTATTTCTTCATAAATTCCCATTCATTCCAGTTGCCATAAAGCACACATGCCCTGCTGCTTAAGGGGTACTCCAGCCAGGACCCCTTTTTTAACAATCTGTGGGGAGGGGGTGGGTAAAACAATTACATATACTTACCTTCCTAACTCCAGTGCTGCCGCTCACATCCTGCTGCTCTGATCCCTGTCTCTGGCTGCTTCCTGGTCTGAGATTGGATAAGAGACACTCTGTTATACAGCAGCAGAGGCCTCTGATTGGCTGAGCTGGCCTGAAACCTCACGTCTCAGACCAGAGAACGGGAAGCGGAGCAGCAGGATGCAAGCGGCAGCGCTGGAGCCAGAAAGGTAAGTATATGAAATTGTTTTCACCCCACACCTGCTATTGTGAAAAAAGTGTTTCAGCCGGATTACCCCTTTAAGTCTGTACATGACTTTCCTAAGTATAAAACACATATGTGAAACTGAAATAAAAAGCACAGTGTAAACCTGATCTTACAGATGCTCTAAGCTCCATAAATAAACCCTGCCTTTCACAGAGGTATGGAGGGCCTCGGGGGCTCATAACTGCAGTGTATGACCGACAGGTGATAACATGATATAATGGCCTAGAATACTTCCATTTGTATTTGAAATAGTGAGAATTATAGGAATAATTGACACAACGCCCCAAATTCAATGAATTCCAGCAGCAAATTGGCCAGTAGCCGTCCTGCCGAAAAGAGCGGCCGCATACACAGCAGATACAATGATGTCTGGGTACAAACTGTGCACCTCCCCCAATAACAGAATAAAGACTACATGAAGAAGCTGATGTCACCCAAGAAGATGCTATTCCTGTGAGTGACATCAGCCCTGTGCACACATCCGCCCCCTTTGCACGCTCACAATGCAGCCATAGCTCAGGGTGGCCATGTTCCATACAGTACCTGTAGTAGCGATCATCTCGGTATGGAGTCAGGTCCTCCTTCAGCTCCTTGTAGGCATCACTGATTTTCTTGCAGAAGTCTTTAAATTCAGTATATAGAGAGCTCTCAAATGCTGCATAATCTGGATCCATGGTGCTCGGTGTCAGCCGGCCATCTATCAGAGCAATGAATGGTGGCGATCAGCATTGATTTGGCCTGTGATATTTATTGTCTTCTTATTCCCGGCTGCACAGCACCGAGCTCCAGCCGCCCATTCTCTGCACCGAGGACTCAGGGATTGTGAGCTGCCTGCACGGAGACCACCCACAGGCTGCATCAGGGAGCGCACTGCCACCTGGTGGACGTCCAGAGCTATAGCGTGTGGGTTGTACACGGTTTAAAAGGAACCTGTCTCCAAGACAATGCTATCTAATCCATCACCATCATGTTATAGAGAAGGAAGAGCTAAGCGGATTGATATATATCTTTGTGGGAAAAGATTCAGTATAACTTGTAATATGTTGAGTGAAATTCCTGGTCATTCTGTGGTAAGGAGTCCAATGGATGGTGTCACTCAATGGACTGGACTCTTTAACATGGAAACATCAGAGATTTCAATAAAAAAATATATAAGATCAGAGTGATTCTAAGTGCATCAGATGTTTATTAAGGCTGGGTTCACATTACGTTTTTGCAGTCCGTTTTTTTAAAATACATTTTTTTCAAAAAAGGATGAGAAACGGATAAAAAAAACATGAATTTGTGTGCATCCGTTTTCATCCGTTTTTCCATTGACTTCCATTCTAAAAAAAAATAAAGGATCAAAACTAGAGATGAGCGAACCTGGAGCATGCTCAAGTCGATCCGAACCCGAACTTTTGGCATTTGATTAGCGGGGGCTGCTGAAGTTGGATAAAGCCCTAAGGCTATGTGGAAATCATGGATATAGTCATTGGCTGTATCCATGTTTTCCAGACAACCTTTGAGCTTTATCCAAGTTCAGCAGCCCCCGCTAATCAAATACCGAACCTTTGGGTTCGGATCGACTCGAACCCGAACCCGGTTCGTTCATCTCTAATCAAAACGGATGCACACAAATGCATCCCTTTTTTTTGCAAAAACGTAGTGTGAACCCAGCCTAACCCAAACTGATGAAGCAGCACTTCAAATATAGTCAAAACAGGGAGAAGTGTATTCTACTATAATTCAGGATACAGCAAATCATTTCCAAGAAAATCCACAGTGCTTGTGTTCACTATAACACACACACACACACACATATATATATATATATATATATATATATATATATATATATATATAGAAAAACATCTGTTAAGTGCATCATATATTCTATGTTAATAAGTGCTGAACCGATAGCGTTCATACAAATGAGTAGGGAAAATTATATACTTAAAGGGCAACTCCAGCGAATTTCTTTTTTCTTTCAAATCAACTGGTGTCAGGAAGTGCCAGAGATTTGTAAATTACTTCTATTAAAAAAAAAATCTCAAGTCTTCCAGTACTTATCAGCTGCTGTATGTCATGGATAAAGACATAGATATATAGGGCATACAACAGCTGATAAGTACTTGAAAACACCTGAGATTGTTTAATAGAAGTAAATTACAAATCTCTGTCACTTTCTGACATCAGTTGATTTGAAAGAAAAAACAAAGTGCTGAAGTTGCCCTTTAACCGCTTAGTGACTGAGCCAATTTTCCTTTTTGCTCTTTGTTATTTTTTCTTCCTTGTATTTATATTTCTGTGAAACTAAAAAGAAAATAGCCTCCAATCTACACTATCTAAGCTCCGTGGGCCGCAAGTCGCTATTGAACAATTGCTGGAACGTTTGATATACTCGTATCGGCGGGCTTCCTACACGTCTGCGTTGAGTATGGGATGGAGGATCAACGGCTCATACAACTTAACTCTACAGCCTGATGGGCGCCAGGTCAGCTGTATCCGTGAAGCACCTTTCAGTATGTATCGCCCTCTCTGAGTAGCAGCGATACTGGTATACGCTGATAGCTATCTGTCACAGGATATAGTGTATTCCCTATAGCCTCCCTGAGGTTACTGCAGTTTAAACCTCTACCAAGGTGGTTGGATTAAAAATTTGAACCAGGCCCCCTGACATGTTTCACTGGGATAACCAAGCTTTCTCAAAGTGGCATTGACACTATGGGGGATATTTATCAAACATGGTGTAAAGTAAAACAGGCCCAGTTGCCCCCGGCAACCAATCAGATTCCACCTTTTATTTTCCAAAGAGTCTGTGAGGAATGAAAGGTGGAATCTGATTGGTTGCTAGGGGCAACTGAGCCAGTTTCACTTTACTCCATGTTTGATAAATCTCCCCCTTAGACTATCCCGTCTAAGATTTATCACACATCGTTCCCTGCTGCCATCTCTGTCCATGTCAGGACTTACATCATCTGTCAGTCGTCGACCGGGAGAGACCCATACACTTATTCTCATAGTGGCTGCGGATATCACCGACTAAAGTATGAGGCACATTGGGATCTTTAAACCAAGTGATCAAAACTGAAGATCTCGGGATCATTTTATAATATAGAGAGTGAAATGAAAAATGTAGAAAACATTACGAAAAATTCTGCCATGTTCCTGAGCTCTCGGGTCAGATTCAATAAAACCAATTACAAAAATGAGGCGTTTAATATATTTAATTGACAATAATTCGGCATCTTTCCTTATGGTAGGATTGCATCTCAGGAGCTTGGGATCTTCTACCATCACACTTGGCCAAACAACCACTCCTGACTGGACGGTCATAGTCGCGCGGTATCCAAGCTCCAGATACGGCTCCACCATCCAGATACGGCTCTACCATCCTCCGGGTTACTTTAAGGAACATAGATTGTCAGCAGAAAAAGACCACCTGGTCCATCTAGTCCGTCCTTCTATTGTTTACTTTATTATCATCCTAGGATAGCTTTATGCGTATACCAGGCAGATTTACATTCAGTTAATATAGATTTCCCTACCACATCTGCTTAGAGGTTATTCCAAGCATCTACTACTCTTTCAGTAAAGTAATATTTTCTCATATTGCTTCTGATCTTTCCCCCAACTAACCTCAGATTGTGTCTCCTTGTTCTTGTATTCAGTTTGTTATTAAGGGCCAGAGCCTCAGGAACGGCACAGAAGCTTCCAGTAGTCGTATGTCGCCTCCAGAGCGCATGTCTCTCTGTTCAGCTCGCCACGAAAGAGAAACATTAACAGATAGATAGATGTCTCAACAGCGAACACTACAAATGTCACACAGACAGCCACATCTACACTACAACATGTATAGCCTTATAGATGACATCATCTGTTATATTACTTATATACCCCCCCCCCATTCATACATATATGCAAAAGGCAGGCCTAGGTAAGACAAAATTGGCACTATAACAACAGAAATTCACTTTCCCCAGATATTGTGTATTAACACATTTTTATTCCTCCAATACATCATTTGAGAAGAAAGAATACCACAGCCGCCCCTAGCACATGATCACACGCATCAGCTACACAATGGCTGATGTAAGAGTCTTCGTCTTTGGCTGGCTTCTTCTCCAAGGAGGGTGGTCATCTGTCCCAGGTCTTTGTTGTTGCTCTATGTCTTTCTGGCCACCGCCTCTTCTGGCAGAACGGAATCCACAGCTACTTCTAGCACATGATCACAGACATAAAGCACGACTATAACACAGCATACCTCAATCACATGTGCAATAATATTTGGATGATAGCCTGTGGTGAGAAATATCTTTTGTAAGAGTTTTCGTCTTTAGTTGGCTTCTTGCCCAAGGAGGGTGGTCATCTGTCCCAGGTCTTCCATGTTATTCAATTTTCTTTTTGACGTCTGTACCTTCTTGCAGAACGGAATCCACAGCTACTTCTAGCACATGATCCCAGACATAAGCCACAACTATCACACAGCATCCATCATTCATCACACAGCATACATCATTCACATGCGCAATATTTGGAAGATAGTCTGTGGTGAGAATTGATGGATATAAAAACAGTCTTCATCTTTCGCGGCCTCTTGCCCAGGGAGGGTGGTCATCTGTCCCAGATCTTATTTATTCTTCAATTTTCTTTCCGGCTTCTTCATCTTTTGCAGAACGAAATCCACAGCTACGTCTAGCACATGATCCCAGACATAAGCCACAACAATCATACAGCTTACATCATTTACATGTGCAATATTTGGAAGATAGCCTGTGGTAAAAAAAAAAAAAAAAAAAAAAATTCTGTATGGTAACAGTCTACATCTTTAGTTGGCTTCTCGACAGTAAGGTAACCATCCGAGCCAGGTCTTCTTTCTTCTTCAATGTTCTTTCCGGCTTCTTCATCTTCTTGCAGAACGGGATCCACAGCTACTTCTAGCACATGATCCCAGACATAAGCCACAACTATCATACAGCATACATCATTCACATGTGCAGTATTTGGAAGATCCAAATAGATACAGTCCAAGGAGGGTGGTCATCTGTCGCAGGTCTTCTTGGTTCTCCAGCTTCCTTTTCGGCTTTTGCATCTTCTTGCAGAACGGAATCCACAGCTACTTCTAGCACATGATCACGGACATAAGCCACAACTATCACACAGCATCCATCATTCACATGTGCAATATTTGGAAGATAGCCTGTGGTGAGAGTTGATGGGTATCATAACAGTCTTCGTCTTTACCTGGCTTCTTTCTCAATGAGGGTGGTCATTTGGCCCTGGTCTTCTTTTGCAGTAATGAGTTCTATAACAGTCTCTTCCTGGCTTATTGCCCTTAGTGAATAATAAATTTGCCTCGGGGCTTTTATTCGATTTTTATTCCTGCCAATATAATGTTTTACATATAGGAACTCTACATCCTGGGCCAGGTTTAGTTGCAATATTCAGCTTTCTTTTTACAAATAATCTATTAATCGGGATTTTTTTTTTATTTTGACAATTTTGCAAAAATAATACTATGGCAACTCCAGCACATGGCCACAGATAGTATATCATCTCCTCTCACAAGTAACATGTAATAATCTTACACATCCCCCTCCCCCTCATCTTCCTCACTCACACACAGATAGACCCACCAGTATCATAGTTCAGCAGTCTCCTCCCTGGGGCGCTCCAGCATACACATGGAGGACGTTGTTCTAATCACGTCCCAGGTGGCGTTGTCTTTGTAGCAGAAGATGGAGGACGCTCCTGGGATGAATATCTTGGGGTGTAGTGTCTGCTGGCAGCGAGCTGTGTACGAGATCTGTGTATCTGATCCCTGAGATGTTGTGATGTCACCCAGAGGCGCCATGGCAACATCATTTGTTTGTACTACTGCTAGGGCAGCCAATCAGATTAGTGCTTATAGGAGTGACAGTTGAAGCAATGATCGGATTGGTTGGTATGGTCAATGACTGTGGCAGCCAATCAGATTAGTGCTTATAGGAGTGACAGTTGAAGCAATGATCGGATTGGTTGCTAGGGTTAATGATGATACTAATCTATCTGAATCCCTATTACAGGTGCTATCCTTACATGATGTCCTATGGGGGGAAGGGGTCCTGGGCAATACAATGTAGATAGAAACAATGATGAAGTAACATTAGTGACAGTGTATCTCTCTGTATACGGCCTCTGGTGTGAAATGTGGTGAATTATGTAACAGGGGAGACATCTTACTATGGGGGAGACCATTAATAACCGTCTTCTAGTAAATCTGGGTTTTTCTCCCACAGCAACCAACTGGAGCCGAGCGTTCACCTGGTTGCTATGGGCAACAACCACAGCTGTACTACTAGACAGATGATGCTCCTATCTCCCAATGTGTTTCCATGTCTGTCACCTGTTATAACCGCATAGCAATAACCACAACGCAAAACCGCCGCAATTCAATTGTGTATGTGTGTACAGTCTATATGTGTATCTGAGAGAGGGGGGGCCATGAGTGGCGGTACGTATGTAAGAGAGGGGGGAGCCATGAGTTGCAGTATGTATCTGAGAGAGGGGGGGCCATGAGTGGCGGCATGTATGTAAGAGAGGGGGGAGCCATGGGTGGCAGTATGTATCTTATAGAGGGGGGGGGGCCATGAGTGGCGGTATGTTTCTTATAGAGGGGGGGCCATGAGTGGCGGTATGTATCTGAGAGAGGGGGGGGGAGGCATGAGTGGCAGTATGTATCTGAGAGAGGGGGGGCCATGAGTGGCGGTATGTTTCTTATAGAGGGGGGGCCATGAGTGGCAGTATGTATCTTATAGAGGGGGAGGCATGAGTGGCAGTATGTATCTTATAGAGGGGAGGCATGAGTGGCAGTATGTATCTTATAGAAGGGGGGCCATGAGTGGCAGTGTGTACTGTATCTGAGAGAGGGGGGGCCATGAGTGGCAGTATGTATCTTATAGAGGGGGGGGGCCATGAGTGGCGGTATGTATCTTATAGAGGGGGGAGGCATGAGTGGCGGTAGTCAAAGAATCAGAGCCATAATAGTTGCAATGTGTAGATGTAGTCAGGGCTGGAGACTGGTTCTTTGACTCTGTATGTGAAGTGAGGGAGCAGATTTGCTTACACAGCCGACAATGCATAATTTCTAGAAATAAATGGCAGATTATGCCTTGTGGTAAGCCAGATCCCCAAACCATACCGCTTTCCAAGTATTAATGGGGTGAAAGTAGGTGCTATTAGTGTGTGTGTGAGTTTAGGGGCATCAAGTACCTGCATGCACCGTTACTGTCTGGGCTGAAATGGAGAGTGACTTAGAGCACTAAGTGGGGTCACACCCTGGTGTCTTCTACGTGGGACCATAATCTAACTGGTTTACTAGTTCTCTGCAGAGAGTTATGCTGGGTTTACACGGAACGATTATCATGCAAATTTGCACGATAACGATCAAATTCGAACGATAACCGTACGTGTAAACGCAGCAAACGATCGAACGACGAGCGAGAAATCGTTCATTTTGATCTTTTAACTAGTTCTTAAATCGTTGTTCGAAAAAAAAAATCACTGATCGTTCCGTGTAAACAGTCGTCGCGCGAAAGTCCGGCTGCCGGCCCCCCGCTCATCCGCAGCCCCCTGCGCCGGCTCGATCGCCACCCCCGCCGCCCCGATCGCTGCCGTGCATTGATTGGCTGAAGTGGGGAGCCGGGAATTTCAAACACCTGCTACGTGGAGCAGGTAAAGTATGCTCGTGGCCAGGATGGCGGGGGCGATCAGAGCAGGGGTGGCGATCAGAGCGGCAGGGGTGGCGATCGGGGCGGCGCGGGGGCTGCAGTTGACCATGGGGCCGGGCTGCGGAAGAGGGGGGGCCAGGCTGCGGGCGCGCGATCTTAAAACGATCGCAAAACGATTTTTCCGTACGATATATCGTACCGTCTAAACGCTGATCGTTATGAAAAAAAAATTGTTACTCCGACATCGTTAATCGTACAATCGGGCCAATTATAATTTCGTGTAAACCCAGCATTAGGGTCCACTTACACAGAAAGATTATCTGACAGATTATCTGCCAAAGATTTGAAGCCAAAGCCAGAAACAGACTATAAACAGAGATCAGGTCATAAAGGAAAGCTTGAGATTTCTCTTCTTTTCAAATCCATTCCTGGCTTTGGCTTCAAATCTTTGGCAGATAATCTGTCAGATAATCTTTCTATGTAAATGGACCCTTATGGTGCGTTTACACAGAAATTTATCTGACAGATCTTTGAAGCCAAAGCCAGGAACAGACTATAAACAGGGATCAGGTCATAAAGGAAAGGCTGAGATTTCTCTTCTTCTCAAATCCATTTGTCTTTGGCTTCCAAAATCTGTCAGATAATCTTTCTGTGTAAACGCACCATGAGATACAGCATAGGAACTAGATTGTTGCACGCCCCTTCAGAATTGGGCAGCAATTTTTTTTTTTGTTTCCTATTGAGTTACAGACGCTCGTTACACAAGATCCTTCTGGATTGCAGAATAGATGAAATCAGTATCCACATACGATATACTGATTGGTGGGAATCTATGTCATTACTTCAGATTATCACAAAACAACTGGGAGGACATGATCGAAACTCTGAAATTACTGAATGTAAACCTGCCTGTGATAAACAGGATAAGATAAGAAAGGAGATATTAAAGGGCAGACTAGACGGACCAAGTAGTCTTTTTTCCCCCACAATTTTCTATGTTTCTATATGTCAGATAGATGAGGTCGGTGGAGATAGGACTTTTTACTGACCGACCCATTTGTTCTTTGAGAGATAAGCTACCGCCAGAATTGTCAGGCCGCAGCTTACCCCTTTGTTTCCCATAGAGAACACAGGAACATTTGACCAGGCTGAACATTTATGTGGATGGGGAGGATGGAAGAGAGAACTGTCAGCCAAATGATCAGTGCGATCACAACAACAGGTATGTTGTGTGAAGGTGTGTAGGTAGCTTAATGTTCTATTGGCAGACGGTGCTTCTCTCATTCTGATTAATTTTAACCTGTCCAGGTCAAAAACTGAAGACTTAATTTCTAAAACTTAATTTCTAATCAGCCAATCACATGGCGGCAACTCAGTGCCATGGTCAAGACAATCTCCTGCAGTTCAAACCGAGCATCAGTATGGGGAAGAAAGGTGATTTGAGGCCTTTGAACGTGGCATGGTTGTTGGTGCCAGAAGGGCTGGTCTGAGTATTTCAGAAACTGCTGATCTACTGGGATTTTCACGCACAACCATCTCTAGGGTTTACAGAGAATGGTCCGAAAAAGAAAAAACATCCAGTGAGCGGCAGTTCTGTGGGCGGAAATGCCTTGTTGATGCCAGAGGTCAGAGGAGAATGGGCAGACTGGTTCGAGCTGATAGAAAGGCAACAGTGACTCAAATAGCCAACCGTTACAACCAAGGTAGGCAGAAGAGCATCTCTGAACGCACAGTACGTCGAACTTTGAGGCAGATGGGCTACAGCAGCAGAAGACCACACCGGGTGCCACTCCTTTCAGCTAAGAACAGGAAACTGAGGCTACAATTTGCACAAGCTCATCGAAATTGGACAGTAGAAGATTGGAAAAACGTTGCCTGGTCTGATGAGTCTCGATTTCTGCTGCGACATTCGGATGGTAGGGTCAGAATTTGGCGTCAACAACATGAAAGCATGGATCCATCCTGCCTTGTATCAACGGTTCAGGCTGGTGGTGGTGGTGTCATGGTGTGGGGAATATTTTCTTGGCACTCTTTGGGACCCTTGGTACCAATTGAGCATCGTTGCAACGCCACAGCCTACCTGAGTATTGTTGCTGACCATGTCTATCCCTTTATGACCACAATGTACCCAACATCTGATGGCTACTTTCAGCAGGATAATGCGCCATGTCATAAAGCTAGAATCATCTCAGACTGGTTTCTTGAACATGACAATGAGTTCACTGTACTCCAATGGCCTCCACAGTCACCAGATCTCAATCCAATAGAGCATCTTTGGGATGTGGAGGAACGGGAGATTCGCATCATGGATGTGCAGCCGACAAATCTGCGGCAACTGTGTGATGTCATCATGTCAATATGGACCAAAATCTCTCAGGAAGCTTCCAGCACCTTTTTGAATCTATGCCACGAAGAATTGAGGCAGTTCTGAAGTCAAAAGGGGGTCCAACCCGTTACTAGCATGGTGTACCTAATAAAGTGGCCGGTGAGTGTATACTGAAAAACATAGAGGAACAGGAGACCGAAGAGAACTTTTATAGTAACAGTCTTTTATTTCCTTGTCTTTGGAAATGTGAACGTGGCGCCCTGGTTCCACCATTATCGTGAACATCCAATGTCACCTGTCACTACTAATCAGGACCATGGACAGCACCCGGTGTATCTGGGCAAGTGCAGGGCCCCCTACACCTCGGTCGCCAGGTGTTGTGTCTAGCCCTTTAGAGGCAGTGGTCATGATGCGATGGTATTATTTGTCTCTTGCATACTGGTATTATTAGTAGTAAACATGGTCTTGGTATACTGGATTTGCTAGCAACTAACCCAGTGTATGCTACAGTAGCATCGTAGTGGACGAAAGTTTAACAAATCTCATCCACATGCTGTGACAAACACATTATGGCGGTTTCCAGCCCCTATGTGGTGGTAATGGTTGAAGTCAATATTCTGTGTGGGCGTACACATATATATGTTTGTATACTCTGGGTGTGAGTATACGTGTATCTAAATAAATCTGTACATAAATATGTAACTATAAAGGCCATTTTATATGGGCCCCATTATTGGCCACACGAAAAAAATACAGCTACCATTTGAGCGGCCGGGACAGTTGATCGTGCCTTGTGAAGGCCCTGGCACGGTTCAGTATCCGGTGAATCCAGTACACCAGTCACATTTTGGTAAATGTCTTATCTCTTTTCATGGGACGACACTGAAGATGTAACAGTTTGATACAAGGTAAAGTAGTCGTTGTACAGCTTCTATGTAGTGTAAATTTTATGTACCCTCAAAATAACTCCAAAAACCCCAAAGACCCTAACCCTCCATCCAGAAGACCTAAGGTGAAAAATGAGACATATGGTAATACACTTGCCTGTCTAGACACCAGTGGCACATCTCTCCCCCACTTTGGTCAACACTGCGGCATTTAGAGATTTCCACAGACACCAATCTCACCGTTACGAGGACTGGTTGGTCACTCACAGTGTATTAGGCCACCAAAATCAGGCTCGTCTTTTGCAGGTGTTTCTTAATTTGGTTATTTCCAAGTTTCTATACTGTGATCTATTGGTGAATTGGGATCTCCTGGCTTTGCACTTTTGGGCTATGTTCACAAAATGTAAGTTCCGCGGTAATCACGGCCGTTGTTGATTAGTACGTAACTTACGTAGTGCTACCTTCTAAGGGAATCCTGGCCAGAGTGCATACAAATGGTCGGCTGCAAAAAACCTTGTCAGTGCACACTATGGAGCGAGAGGCTCCGGCCACACACTCCATTGTGTGCAAAGGAGAGTTCTGATGCGGGTGCGCATGGATGCGCCTGCATTAGAACTCATTGGCGCTAAAGATCATCCGGCCGGTACTGCAGTACCGGCCGGGATGATCTTTTCTGAGACCGGCCGTTCAGTGACCCAACCGGGCCACCGAACGGCCGGTCTCTTACAAAGTGTGAACATAGCCTTGGACTGTGAACCTGGTAAAACTTGTGCGCCGATTCTCTTAATTATGTGACTATTAAACTGTTAATCTGCTAACCCCTTAGCTTCGGATGCTGCCCATATGTGACCTTAGGACCCATTGGTTACGGTAACTCAGCTTGATGATTTTGTCCCGGATAAGCCCTCCAGGTAACCAGGCTTGATGACCACACTACCAGAACGTATGTGATAGTTTGCGATGCATGCATGGTCACTGCTCCATTCCCCGTTCTGGAGATCACTGGTGGTCCCAACATTGAGAACCCCTGTAACAACACAGTTATCCATTATATTTTGAATTCATATACCAACCAATAAAAAGGAGTTATCCAAAATTTGAAAAAACGCACAGCTGCTTTTCAGCAAAAACAGCACCATCATTGTCAACTGAGGACAAGTGTGCTGCAGTTTTGGAGAGAAAGCAGCCATGTTTTTCTAAGCCTGGATAACCCCTTTAATCTTTTCTGCTATTTGATCCATTAAAATAATACAGATCATGGGGAGGGAACCATTCTTAAAAGGTATTCCACTCAGGTAAAATACATGCGGAATCATCCCTCCCTCCATCTGGAGACTAGCAATTTATTTCATACATGTCATTACTAGAGATGAGAGAAACTCAAGCATGCTCGAGTCCATCCGAACACGATCGTTCGGCATTTGATTAGCGGTGGCTGCTGAAGTTGGATAAAGCCCTAAGGCTATGTGGAAATCATGGATATAGTCATTGGCTGTATATATGTTTTCCAGACAACCTTAGAGCTTTATCCAACTTCAGCAGCCTCCACTAATCAAATGCCGAACGTTCACTCATCTCTAGTCATTACCTTTTCTGTCTCCTTCCCTCAGTTCTGAGCTGCTGCTTTCTGCTGAAGAAACAAAAAACTTTGTGAGCTGTCCCCTCCGCCCCCCCCCCCCCAATCTTCCTTCCAAAACGGGTCATGTACACAGTGCCCCTAGCTGGCTCTTTCTGCACTCAGTAATGCTGGGGGGGTTAGAGGGATTATCCAGCACTAGAACAACATGGCCACTTTCTTCCAGAGACAGCACCACTCTTGTCTCCAGTTCAGGTGTGGTTTGCAATTCAGCTCCATTTACTTCAATGGAACTGAGTCCCAAGACCCACCCAATCTGGAGACAAGAGAGGGGAAAAAGTGGCCATGTTTTTGTAGCGCTGGATAACCCCTTTAAGCTCCATTCATTCAATGAAACCAAGTTGCAAAACCTGCACCCAAACGGGAGACATGAGTGGTGCTCTCTCTAGAAGAAAGTGGCCATGTTTTTGTAGCGCTTTAATCACAGTGAGGTCACAAGTAATTTAACCTTAGATTAACCCTGCCCTCATTACAGATTACAGGGACAGCCAGCCTGTTTACACGAGCCGCCTCGAAAGGGAAGGATGAGGAGGGGAAGACAGAGAGAACAGCCCACCCTAGTTTTCTGTGTCTTCAGCAAAAATCTACAGCTCAGAACTGGGGGAATAAGACTGAAAAGATAACATGTATGGAAGGAATTGTTAATCTCCAGGAGGGGGGGGTGATTCAACATGTATTTTTACCGAGTGAAAGACCCCTTTAATACTGATCAAGCAGATGCCATTAAAATCCTACAGACATTATTTTATTTTATTTTTTTAAACAGTGTTTTTCATTTATTAATGACGGAAAAACGATACAAGACTTAGACTGTATCTCTTCCTGTTTGAATCTTTTATTAAGCAATAGCTATATAACCATTACAAATCCAAATCGTCATGGAAGAAACGGAGCAGTCATTTCCTTAAGACCATAAACTATCTACATCTACACGACCAGACAAACCACATTACATCTTCCCAGTGCCCGGGGCACAGTTTTGTTGATACAGTACACATATTAAAGAGATGATGAAAAATTGCAAAGTCTTCCTCTTTGTACAATGCAATCAGCAATGATTCATAAATGCATCTTAAAAAATATACACAAATAAGTAAAAAGATTACATATGGGTTATAATACAGTACATGCTGACGCAGTCCCATACGGCTGCACAACCAGTCTGTTTAGAGTTCTCGTAGTGCACACACTGATCAGATCGAATTTTTTTTATAGAAAAGAGAGAAATCAAAGCAATATGAATAGAAACAATGTGTAAAGATACAGTATCAAAGTGATTTTTCTTTTCTGAAAATAGAGATAAATAAAAACCAATGTTTTTTTTTTCAGTCAGTGGCATGCTATATCATTGAAACAATACAAAGTATGTACAGGTAAAACAACTGGGCTCAGATGGTCACAGAACATGGTATGGAAGGTGTTAATACAGATACTTTCTTATTTTAGGCATGTCTATCGTGGGAGTATCCTACATGCAGTCAGTTTGTGGGATGAGGAATATACCTTACCTGTCAATTAGGAGCCAGTGTCTTGAGGTCACCGGAAAGTAAGGAAACACAAACTGGATCATCCCACACAATGGCTACCATTATGGGACGTGTTCAAAGTGCGCCAGATTGTTTATTTACTTATTTTTAATCCTCACTGAGGCATACATAAAGCATGAACGA
The DNA here is from genome assembly GCF_027789765.1 of Dendropsophus ebraccatus. Lineage (NCBI taxonomy): Eukaryota > Metazoa > Chordata > Amphibia > Anura > Hylidae > Dendropsophus > Dendropsophus ebraccatus. The sequence goes on along the minus strand of NC_091468.1, from coordinate 64,618,054 downwards.
AAAAGTTACAGGTTATGCTCAAACAATAGCAATAAATAAACACACAAAAAAAAGTCTATTACTTATTTCATTCCTTAAAAACGTAAAACTATTGACTCATGCCCACATTATTGTGGGGTGTGCGCCCTTATGGACTGACCCCACACTTCTTAGAATGTCCATGGATCATTCTAAAGAGATTGAGTAGCTGGGAGGGGGAAACAAAGAGAACAATATATATATATATATATATATATATATATATATATATATATATATAAAAAACAGGTTTCAGTGGCCTACAATTATAAATATGCAGGATACTACCGGAAGTGATAAAGAAAAAATAAATATCTAAGAAAAAGGGGGAAATAGAAGCAGATGGACTGACTGCCGGGGAGAACTGCACGTGTTCTTTAATTTTTACCATCACAATTTATCATAGAATATAATGAGCTAATGGGTAACGTGCAATGTTTTCTATTGGTTCCAAAATAAACCCTTCACGTTATTGAAAAATACAATGTAAAAGATTTACTCCTATTAACCTTTACTATGATAATGTGGATTCCCACTAGGGAATATGGAGTAAGGGGGGGGATGAGACGAGACGTGGTGTAAATCATGATACAAATCTACACCTTTTCCCGAGCAGGCGTAGATTTCCTGACAGCTTTACTAAGAGGCATGCACCTTTCAGTAAATCTAAAGAGGAAAATGAAGGTGGGGCTTTTTTTTTTACGCCAGCCTTGAGATAAAAGTCCCTCTAAGTGTCAGGAGTAAAAAAAAGAAAATTAGAGCATACTCACCTCTCCTAGTCCTGCGCTATAGCTCCCAGCACTGTTTACTCACCCTGATGATGTGCTGCTCAGCTGCTGATGCTCTGAACCCCCCTGCGGCCAATCATTTTCCAAAGAGTGTGAGGAATGAAAGGTGGAATTGATTGGTTGCTAGGGGCAACTGAGCCAATTCTACTTTACACCAGTTTGTGGGGTAGTGACATCATTTAATTCCATCACCAACACAGGGCCTAAGGGTAGATGTGGAAGGGTTATTGCTGGGATTCCCGTCTGATTTATCAGGAGTCCAAGAGCGAACACCTAAAATTTTGTTTGGAAATTTTTGTTATAAATATGGCAAATTTGACGGTTACCCCGAGAGTTCTTGTAAGATGTTGGTACTCCTTATGGAAATACAGCTGGTATATGGAGTCTTTTAGGCAATGTTGGCCCTTTTGTCAGTAGAAAGTATGGACCTGGTTGGCTGAACCAAGAAAGTACTAGTTCTCCTTTCGGCAATCCAGCTGGTGTGGGGAAAGGTAAACTGTATGCCCTAAAGGAGATTATTGTTAAAGTGATAGCGTCACCCATCCCCCCCCCTACCCTTGCTTCATTTAATCAGTGGACACCTAGGCGGGGCGATAGGGCACATCTGCCGTGAAGCCCCGCCTAGGTGACACCGTCCGCTGATGAAATGAAGCAAGGGTAAGGGGGGTGACGCTATCACTCAAACAATTCCAGGGGCTTGTACAATACAAACTAGAGAACATTCCACCTACAATATATTTACATGCGGTATGAGCAGAATATAAATGGCTAACAACATTCAATGGCCATAGTGATATGATGCCATTAGTAAAGGACATAACCTTTCTTTTAGTAAAGTGTATGACTTTATGACCACAACAGGATACAGTGTACAGATCCTGCAGGTGGGCGCTCCTCTTAGGACGTGAGCCGGGCACGGAACTCCCAAAAGCACCATTACCTTCCATCGCACTACACTTACAATGCAGTCTACCGCACTTCCAAGAAGTTTGTCCTACACCCGCAACAGAGGAGGACCGCGCACCTGCAGGATGTTTTCAGTGTATTTTGCCGCGGTCTGAAAGTGACAGGTACACTTTAATGGTAACGTGAAAAGAATTGTGTATAATACATATAAAGTTGTGAAACTCAGAAGGTAAAATGGATACGGGGAAGCCAATAAAAGAAGCCCTAAATGTACAATACTATCCAGGTCATCTGTACTCTGACCCAATAGAAGTAGCCGAGCTTATACTACACAGTACTCTGCGTAGTTAGTTTTTGGGCAGACGTATGCGGAAAGAACGTCCTCTTGGACAAAAACTGCTGGGTGTGACACAGGGCACGGTCTCGGTATGAAGGTTGTCTATGAGGTTTGGGTCAAAAACATATGGGAAGTGTATGACAATGTAAAGATTCAGCTTGACCGTCACCAAGCCTGCCTGCCTCTTCTCTGGTTAGATGAGGAGCCATCAGCTCTTCTGATAGGTCTTTCCTCTAATACTCACATTCTACATTGTGCTATTCCTCAGTTATTCTACCAGAAACATGAACAGCAGATCTCTATTACCAATTTGGGGAAAGTCCTTATACACTGGGACAATGTTCTATCAGTGCTTGAGCGGAATGGTAACACCATGATAAGTTATAATTTTATTTTTTAAGTACTCTATTGCCTACTTGCCTTTCTTGTTCAACACAGCTCCCGATACTGATCAGGGTTGGCATGAGACATTGCCTACTCAGCCAATCAGTAATTGAGGCAGGACATCAATGTGGCCGCTGAATGGGCAATGACTTGCATGGCATGTTTGGGATCAGGATTGGTACATCAGGACTGGGGCTTCGTGATAGGAGAGGGAGGGCGACAACAGCTTTTTGTTTAACACACTCGTAAATGATCTCCAAACCCCAACGCTTGGCAATGGACTCCCTGCAGCTATAGGGAAGTCCTGGAAAACATGAATAGACATTAGCTGTATCCATGTTTTCCAGGACTCTCTATGGCTGAATCCAACTTCTGCAGCTGCGGGGAAGTCCAATGCCAAGCGTTCGGATTCGGAGAATGTTGTTGAACCCGAACAGAGGGTTTACAGGGTGGTAAATAGTGTTGAGCAAAAAGGCCTATCTGAGAACATACTTGTATTTAGAGTGATATTCTCCTTTTTTTAAGCAGTATATCCCTGGCAACCGGACTGTCAGACAAAACTCATACATCAACTCAAAGGCAGATTAGCAAAATGCTGAACAGAATCGGGCATCATTCTCACTTATATAGATAAAGAAATGGGTTGATGTCGAAAAGACCTGACAGGAGGAGTTGTTAAAACTTTATCCAAATCTGATCCAAAAACTTAGAACTCCAAGAACTTTATCCAATAAAAAGCATTTTGCATAGATTTTATATATGTTCAATCCAACATCTCCTCGATTCCCCAGTGATCGACTCCACATGATATAACAACAACCACTTCCATTTGTCACCATTTTTACAATAACTTAGTTCTACTTTACTGGAATCCGTAGTTTTACCAACGAGGTTTCCTGCCGATAGACGTTTAGGTCATATAGACTGGGTATTGTGCACATTTTTTCTGCACTTTTTATTAAAGTGAATGTGAGATTTAGAAATTGGCATCTGATCTGACCCACGCTGGAGGTTTATACCAAATTCAACTGATATGCTTTATAAGTCTATCACAAAAATAAGGAATAACGTTGCTATAGTGTAATATTAACCAGTCATTTAACACTTTATGGAACGTAAACCCCATTAGATGCTACATATATATCCTAGAGTTGACCACTTCTGAAAAAATGTATGTGTTTTCCCCCCTACTTACTGACATTATGGGCCATATAGAAAGCGTCACAGGGTTTTCCTCCCAGCGTATTGTTTGTGCAGCCATGGAAACAGACAGCACAGATATGTATATATTCATGCTATCAGTTGGCAGATCACTAGCAGTCTGGCTCTCCACTCCACCGGAGAGGACTCTTCAGGCTGTCAGTCATTCTGGAGGAGGTGGGGCCTTAAGTTGCAGCGGTGGTCGGATCACAAGCAGCGTGGCTGGTAAGTATACAGTAGAAACTGACAACACGGATAAATACACATCACAGACCCCAATATATACATATCTGTACTATCAGTTTCCCTTTATCGTTAACCGATAGTTAAAATTTTAAAGGAACCCCAAAAGGACTGATCAGCCAAGCATCCTCAGCTAATCGCTGTCACTTTTACACTGGCTGATTATCAGCTTCAGGATAGTTTTTTAAGCAACCTGGTCCGTGTAAAAGGCCCTTAAGTCAACGACCCTTATGGGAGCTGTAATGTGTCCACATTAGATACCCTCCATTCTGAAAGCAGATAGTAAAAGTTTGAGTACAATTTTTATTACAACTTTTGTGTAAAGTAATCATGTGGGGCAGAAGAGTTATCGTATGTAATCGCGTGGGGCAAAAAAGTTATCACTTGTAAGAACGTGGGGCGGAAGAGTTATCACGTGTAATCGTGTGGGGCAGTAGAGTTATCACGTGTAATCACGTGGGGCAGAAGAGTTATCACGTGTAATCATGTGGGGCAGAAGAGTTATCACGTGTAGTGTAATCACGTGGGGGAGAAGAGTTATCATGTGTAGTGTAATCACATGGGGCAGAAGAGTTATCATGTGTAGTGTAATCACGTGGGGGAGAAGAGTTATCATGTGTAGTGTAATCACATGGGGCAGAAGAGTTATCATGTGTAGTGTAATCACGTGGGGCAGAAGAGTTATCATGTGTAATCTTGTGGGGCAGAAGAGTTATCATGTGTAGTGTAATCACGTGGGGGAGAAGAGTTATCATGTGTAGTGTAATCACGTGGGGGAGAAGAGTTATCATGTGTAGTGTAATCACGTGGGGCAGAAGAGTTATCATGTGTAATCACGTGGGGCAGAAGAGTTATCATGTGTAGTGTAATCACGTGGGGGAGAAGAGTTATCATGTGTAGTGTAATCACATGGGGGAGAAGAGTTATCATGTGTAGTGTAATCACGTGGGGCAGAAGAGTTATCATGTGTAATCACGTGGGGCAGAAGAATTATCATGTGTAGTGTAATCACATGGGGCAGAAGAGTTATCATGTGTAGTGTAATCACGTGGGGGAGAAGAGTTATCATGTGTAATCACGTGGGGCAGAAGAGTTATCATGTGTAGTGTAATCACGTGGGGGAGAAGAGTTATCATGTGTAGTGTAATCACGTGGGGGAGAAGAGTTATCATGTGTAGTGTAATCACATGGGGCAGAAGAGTTATCACGTGTAATCACGTGGGGCAGAAGAGTTATCATGTGTAGTGTAATCACGTGGGGGAGAAGAGTTATCATGTGTAGTGTAATCACGTGGGGCAGAAGAGTTATCATGTGTAGTGTAATCACGTGGGGCAGAAGAGTTATCATGTGTAGTGTAATCACGTGGGGGAGAAGAGTTATCATGTGTAGTGTAATCACGTGGGGGAGAAGAGTTATCATGTGTAGTGTAATCACGTGGGGGAGAATAGTTATCATGTGTAGTGTAATCACGTGGGGCAGAAGAGTTATCATGTGTAATCATGTGGAGCAGAAGAGTTATCATGTGTAGTGTAATCACGTGGGGCAGAAGAGTTATCATGTGTAGTGTAATCATGTGGGGCAGAAGAGTTATCATGTGTAGTGTAATCACGTGGGGCAGAAGAGTTATCATGTGTAGTGTAATCACGTGGGGCAGAAGAGTTATCATGTGTAGTGTAATCACGTGGGGGAGAAGAGTTATCATGTGTAGTGTAATCACGTGGGGGAGAAGAGTTATCATGTGTAGTGTAATCACGTGGGGGAGAATAGTTATCATGTGTAGTGTAATCACGTGGGGCAGAAGAGTTATCATGTGTAATCATGTGGAGCAGAAGAGTTATCATGTGTAGTGTAATCACGTGGGGGAGAAGAGTTATCATGTGTAGTGTAATCACGTGGGGGAGAAGAGTTATCATGTGTAGTGTAATCACGTGGGGGAGAAGAGTTATCATGTGTAGTGTAATCACGTGGGGCAGAAGAGTTATCACCTGTAAAGTAATCATGTGAGGTGTCATGTTCGCAGACCTTCAGGTTACTCAGCAGACCGAGTCAGTGCAGTTCTCAAGCAAAAAAGTTCAATAAAGTAGTAAATACCCTTCAGTTTTCGACAGTATTGTTGTGAAGCGTCAAACACACAGATGAAATCCATAGTCAAACGCTACCAGCAGTACTGGTTCAACATCAAGCAGGCATTATACAGAAGGGAAAGCTCAATGTAGAGTGGGGAAAAAAATTAAGGCCGAGTTCACACTGCGTTTTTGGAGTCCATTTAACGTTTAAGTTTTATGGGGGGAAAAAAATAAAATTATGTAACTGTGTGCAATACGTGTGGATCTATTAAATAAATAAATGGATCAAAAAGGGTGCTTTTTAATAATTTTTTTAGCGTACACAAAAAACGTTTGGTTGAACACATTTTTGTGTATGTTAAAAGTAACCATTTAAGAACAGATCTGTCAAACGAACTGAAGGAAAGCAGTGTGAACCCGGCCTTAATATTGTTCCAGTATTAAAAGCAGGAAAAAAGGTCAAGGTGCACAATTCTGTAAGATACAGAGGAAAGAACCCAAATAAAATATAAAGGTATATAAAAGGGAGCCACCTGTATCCTCACAACAACATGGTAATTAATACGGTAAGTGCGAACACTATAAGCAGGTGTCCTGGATGCAGATTTCCCTGCCCCCTATCTATATTGTCTCAGGTCTATTCTATCAGTCATTATGGGGTTTAGAGCTAAATTCACATCAAACGGTAAACGATGTTAATTTCGGTTTTCAGCTACATCTTTATTCCCTTATATAAAGAAGGCAATAGGTCATGTGTCAATTCTTCTAATAAGTAAAGGTCCTAGAGGAGGGAACCTCAGATCAAGCATTCATGGGATATCCTGAAGATCTTATATAAAGCAGGTTCCATACCCTCTGATATTACCATACTCTGAACAGCTTAAAGGGAATGTGTCATCACAAAATTACCTATTGCTTAAATAATGTTCTTATGTTAAATACATTTTTAAAGAATTTTTGGTGACATTTTTCTAATTTTTCTATATTATAAAATAATCCTGGTATCTTGCACTTTTCATTCTCACCACTGGGGATAAAACTAAGCTGAGACTTCCTGTTGTATTTGTGGTGATAAGAGGAGGCTGCTGTAAAGTGATCTGTACAGCATTGCAGCGCCATGTGACACCTGTAGATAGAGGAGACATTAGCAGCTCCCTGTGGAATGACCACTGTCACCAATGACCAATGTCACAGAGCACGCTCAGTAATGTTTCACATAGATCTCAAGGGGAGAGAGTCTGTCTATTGTAGTCTATGTCCATGAGTCTTGCTGTAAAGCTAAATGCTGTTAAAAACAGTTCAGGCAATATGCCCACCCCATAACAATGTACAAAGAGTAAAAGAAAAGAAAATTACAGTCACAAAATAGAAACAGATTGGAATAAAACAACAATAATCAGTAAAAGCTGACATTCCCTTCAAGGGGAACGTCATGCAAGTTAAAGGGGATATCGGACTTGTAAAGAATAACTTCAATTATAAATCTTCTCTGGGTTCCTAGCTTCCTGCTTTGAAACATGTTTGAAAGCAAATTCTGACATAACATGACCCACCTATAAGACGGTACTTTTAACAATAAGGGAACCCCTAATATACACACTTGGAATACCTGCATGCTGCAGACGGTGTTCTATAAATTTAATAGATTTACCCTAATGTGGCAATGACCTTAATTTAGAAAAACTGAACAGAATTTTTAGGTTCGGCAAAGAGGTTTTCTTACAACCAAACCAAGAACACTCCAGTTTCTACAGGGCTTGTACAAATACCTCAAATGCCAAACACATTGCTCAAACCGTTAGTACCTACCTCCCCGGTTTTAATGCATTCAAGTATTAAAAAATATTTTTAGTTGCATTTTTTTTTTTGTTTGTTTGTGACTCTACAAACTGGAGGAAAAAAAAAAAACAAGGTCAATGAACCACATGGTTTAAAGTTCTCAAAAAATAATAATATTATAAATAAGGCAGTTTCTCCATGTAATATTCTAACATCTATTGCACCAAACACAAAAGAACCGTCAACAGCCGCACTCCGTCATGACACATAATGGCTCCAGGTTGACCACCAGCAATATTGCATGTCAAAAAAAGAAAAAACAAAACAAGATAGTGTCTTCACGCAGGAAGTCATGGTTCTTTCCAGTTGAAATGATTTAACGTTCCTTTTCTCGTCCTTTTTGAGCTATCTATACTAGACCGTTGCTTTATCCGCTGCGGTTGAAACGTTCCCATGCCATATTATAGTCTAGACTCATTTCAGACGCTGAGTCACATTAGCCAGAGCAACGGCAAAGGCCTGGACGGCTGAAAAGGGATATTGAAAGTCTAAAATGTAGGCATTGCCATCAATCCTTCCAAACTGCATTACCTGGAAAGGAAAGAAAGAAGAGGCCAAATTACACTGGATGGATAACACTCTGCAAGACAGTCTTCTAGTGACACTTCATATTACTACAGGCATGCGGCACTCTAAAATTGTTATGCGGTATAAACCTTTTCTGCAGATATGTAGTGATTTAGCAAAATGCTAAAATTGGACATTGATTATCCATACTGTATTTTCCGCTGTATAAGACGACCCCCTGACTTTCAGTAAGATTTTCAGGGCTTTGCCTTTTACGCCGGAAAATGTTATCAATTAACTCATCTGTGACCCATTCCCAGCAGCCGCACGTCTCCCGTCCCGTTCCCGGCACAGACAGTGTGATGAGCACTCTCTGCACCAGAGGTCCCCGAAGTTATGCCGGGCAGCCGAACGTCTCATCAGAGAAGCTTGGAGATGCTCGGCTGCCGGGAGAGCTTCGGGAGAATGACAGAGGCTTTGGGGACCTCTGGCACAGGCAATGTCTCTGCATCTCACTGCCTGTGCTGGAAACGGGACGGGAGACGCACGGCTGCTCGAAACGGGTCACTGGTGAGTTTTTTTTTTTTTAATAGTGGTCGCCACATACGGAGGGGATGCGGACATTTTTGAGCTCCACCTCTGTATGCAGCGACCATACTCGGCGTATAGAATGATCCCTGACTTCTGAGAAGATTTTTCAGGGTTAAAAAGTCGCCTTATATGCTGGTAAAAAAGGGTACATACTTGGTGTTATACAGCTACCATATAACCAAATTGACACTAAACACTGAAAGCAAAACAACAAAACTTAACAATTCCTCCTTTAAAGACAAAGGCTCCAAACTTACACCTCTTTGCCATTACAGGTATAGAGAGGGCTCACAACAAGACCCCTCTCTACTATACAGAGTGGCCCCCAGCTGCAATCAGTAGATGGGGGTCCTTCTAATAGCCGCACAGAGTGATCACTAACCATTAGGATGCTACTATCAAAACTGACAAAACACAAAACCTTGACTTATACGGACACTTAATATGTCATAGGACATGCCCAGAGTGGATTACGGACCAAAATTAAAATGGACTGCGTGAATAGCCCAATATAAAGCAATGTGCACCGTGATTGTGGATCCGCAATTACGGACAACTTTACGGGACATGTGAACAAGGCCTTGAATTTTTTTCTTAAACAGTGAAGGGTAGACCAAATAGGTTTGAGGAACCTCTGCTCTAGTGCATCTAAAATAGATATAAAGTAACTTTGCAAATTTAGATTGTTTGTCCTCTACATATACTGTACATCACATTAAAGCAATATATTAATCCGTTTGCATGTTATCCTATTAAAAAAAAAAAAAAAAAAAGATAAAAAAAAGGTTTCCCATACCTGTCTACCTTCCAGTTCTATTTGGAAATTTTTTGCAGATTCCTGAGTCACCCGACCCCCAAAGTCCAACTGGTAGACCTGTGTTGCCTCATTCCAAAGAGGTTGCTTGTTGGCCATTACATACACAAATCCTTGGCTTCCCAATCTGCCATCATCTTTATCGTTCGCTTTTCGACACTTAAATTCATCCAGGTCGCTAGCCGTCCTAAGGTTTCTCTTGGTTTTCCATCCCTTTTTATTGCTCTGGCTCTGATTCATCAGCTCATCTCCACTGATAAAGAGCTCTGGTTCACTTTCAGAACTATCTTGGAATTCATTTGTCTTATTGAGCTTCTTGGATTTTAGCTGATCTTTTTGACTTTTGACCTTTTTCTTTTCTCTCCCAAGACGGGGGCTAGATATGAGAGAATTAAAATCACCCAAAGTCCTTGCTTCCTTTTTGACCTTGCCCTCGGTAATGGCCTGAACGTTTCCCTCTTCCGCCCTGCTATCCAAACGCTTGCGATTTTTCTTAGCAAATTTGTCTGTTCTCTGGGGTACGGGGCTCTCTGTCAAGGAAAGGACCTCCTGAAAATTATCAGCCGTTTCTACCATGACCTCGGTGCCCACGTTACTTTGGAGCTCAGGCTGAGGAGGAGATAGGACTGGTTTCTCGGGCAACAAATGAGGTTTTGGCGGAAGGGAAGCCTGTGAACTTGGAACTGGGGGGCATGCACTGTATGTGTTCCATGGGTGAAGGGCTAATGCAGGAAGCTGCAAGCCATTGCAGTTACTACTTCCTGGATACATTGGTGGCAAGGGGCAACAAGGCAGGTTGGGTGGATATGCCGGCTGTACTACTATAGCAGGCTCCTGTTGCACAAACTGTGCCGGAGCTAGAGGTTCTTTTGGGGAGCAAGGTTTTTGCACTTGTTGGAGAGGAGGTGGTACATTATAACCACCAGCAAAAGGTATCCCAACGCCATAATTTGGCTGGAATGGTGAAATGGGGCTGGTGGCCGACTTAGGGGAAATGAACGGCACACGTGACATATCTAAATGCTGGCCCTGTCCAAGTATTAGAGGAGGAGGCCTCTGGGGGATTGGCAATGTGTTATGGGCTGTCCTTTCCTGTGGAACCCATACATCCTCGCTTACTATTGGGTCCCACTGGTACGGTGGAGGACGTTTTATCGTGAGTCCCGCCTCTGCCAGGTTTATATGCCGGACTGGCTTTTCTACTTGGCAGTGTTGGGAAACGGATTCGTCTTCTGTAAAGGCAGAGTTAATATAGTCTGTCCTGTCTCTGCAACTTTCAGCAGGACTTAAAAGGTTGTAAGAAGACTGAGATGCTAAAGGAGCCGTGCTGGCAGAGTGAACTATAACAGTGCTCTGCTGCGGAGCACAAGCCGAGGGTAGGTCAGGGCGAATATTTGCGGCACCGATGGTGCTAGTGCTCATGTTACCATTATGGTTACTAATGCTACTGCTGATAACTCCAGTGCTACTGCTACACTGGCTACACGTGTACAGCGCTGTTGGTGTCCTTTGCTGGTATTGTCCAGTCACAACATTACTCTTTGATTTGGGTGGATGTTGTAGCGTAGCCCTCTGGTTATCAGCCATTTGAGCCATTTTAAGAGTAGCTTCCCGACTATTTCTCCGTAGAGTAGCATGAATGAGACTGCTGTCTATTCTCTGAGCTGCCCCCCTGCTTTGAGCAAGTTGGGCAGCAATCTCTGGGTATGGTGGTGGATCCCCAGGTGGTATAGAATAGCGAGGTACGGTCAGCCTATTCAGTGTGGCACTAGTGCAAGGTTGTTTAATCTTCTTCTCGGTTGCAGAAACTCTTAGTGTTGCAGAACTTCCTGGGCCAGGAAGCGTATAGGTATTCTGAGTGCACAGCATTCGGGTTCGCGGTCTGCACACTTCTTCAACATTGCCGCTGCTATCAAATGTTGTAATTCGCTCGTAACCTAGTGGGGTCTGGTAGTGCCCACTAGAAAACAGGGTAAAGTCACTCTTTTTCAAGCAGAGGTCAACAGGAGGTTGTGGGATTGGTGGTGGAGGAGCTGCTGAGGTCGGAGGAGCTGGGATGGTTCCCGGGTATGGAGGAGGGGGGTTTAGTTTGTTCAACTGCATTTCTTGAACGGTGGTGAAAACAACAGCATCTCCTTCTGCAAACTGAGGAATCTGACGTATGGGTTTTGACTTTTGGGGATGTTCGGGATGTTGGGGATGGTCCCGCTCATTGTGGTCAATAGGCATTTGCACCGTACTTTGAGGTGGATGAGGCAAAGGAGGCTGGGGAGGTTGTAACATGCGGCCCATTTCAACTCCTCCAAATATTACTTGTCCTGGATTAGAATATCGATTCTGGGCCGGATACTGAACGGTATTTTCTGCTGGATGATCTAGTGGTGCTGGGGCTACCATTTGATTGGCCAGGACATCTAGCTGCACATTTTGATTGGCTAATAAAGAGTGCACTAAGCCAATGCTTTGAGTCGGTGACATAGCCTGGGCGGAGCTATGGATAGGTGCAATGGGAATATTCACAGTGCAAGGTGGGTTATTCTCAGGTGCCCCTGAAGTTCCAGTTACTGCAAGAGAGGGAATAAAAACGCAAAGATCTTACATCATGGTGGATAACTAAACCAAACAGTTTGTTAAAACTTAAATAAAAGTTGTAAATTATAATTAAAAAAGGTATAATAAAAAATATATAATAAAATTATAATAACCAAAGAACCTTTTACATATACACACACTGCAGTAGGAATGTGATCAGCTCTGCACAACATTAGTGTCCCAAGAGCCGGGGATAATGACAGGCAGCCGCGATCACACAGCTGCCTGCCATTAACCCCTTAAACCCAGCAATCTATAGCGATCACAGGTTTAAGGGAGTCAGTGACAGAAGCGCCTGTCAATGACTGATTGTGACCCCCGCAGGATGCAAAAATACTTACCTCCATCCTGTTGGATTGGCGATCTTCTCATGAGAAGAGCGTCGATAATACTGATTAATGTTACGCAATAGCATTGATCAGTAGAAGCAAGCTAAAGACTGCATCTACAAGTCCCCTGGGGGAGTTAAAAAAAAAATTGTGAAAGTGTAAAAAAAAAAAAAAGATTTAAAAAAAAAAAAAAATTATATATATATATATATATATATATATATATATATATATATATATAATTTTTTTTTTTTTAACTCTCCCAATAAAAGTTAAAATCACCCCCTTTCTCATCAAAATAAAAATCTATGTAAAAAAAAAATTATATAGTGTGTGTGTGTGTATGTATATATTATATATATATATATATATATATATATATATATATAAAATTTGGTATTGTAGCATGCAGAAGTGTCCGATCTAGTTAAATATAATATTGTTGTATTTTTAATATATTTCTTTGACTTTTCATCATTTATGAAAAGAGTCCTACCGTATTAGGGTGTAGAAGCGGTTTGTCATGTTGCCTACTTTAATTATATTTGTAACAGTTGGTTCTCAGTGTACCTAATGAGGTGACCCAAGGGCCCGGCAATGCAGGCTATATACACAGGGGAAACAGCCTGATTGTTGGAGATACATCACTAGGTACTGATCTGGCTTCCGATGTCTTCGCAGGCTTTGCTGATGTTTACTCTCCTATGCTGCTAACCTGACTCGGTCCGTCTTGGGCTTCAGTCACAGCACGGTGAATAGATGTCATATATGTCAGCAATCTGTCAGAATGGGATGCAGGTGTAAACATGCAGAGACAGGTGCTGACTGGAACTAAAGTGACTCTGTCATCTCCCAAAGGGACTGGCAGCACTGCAGCTTCAAACGTAAACCCTTTCATGTCATATGCCTATAAGCGTGTTACCGAGCCTTCATGTACTCTGAATAGAGAGAGGTGGAGTAAGCAGCTTCCAGACACCTCAGCCAGCAACTTGTCTCCTTGAGAACACAAGAATGAGGCATGCCAAAATCCAACATGCCAAACCATTCTTTTCTTCCAACATCCATATTAGCTGGTCAGCCAATTCCAACTAAATTGACAGGTTTTGCCAACTTTAAACTAATATTAATGGACAGCTTAAAGGGGTTGACCGGAGAGCAGAAGACAGCTGACGACCTCTGCCTCCCGGCGCTCACGTCCAGCGATTCTTCCACATCTCGGTATCAGGCCTTCCAAGACGTATGGAAATCCCAGTCATCACGTGCAGGCAAAACTCCGTTTACATGCAATGTCCAATGGCTGCAAGGCTTGGAAGACTTAAGCAGGCTTCTGCTTCCTGGACAACCACTTTAAGTTTATCCTAAGACTACTGTCTTCACAGTTCCGTCATGTATATGTATATATATATATATATATATATATATATATATATATATATATATATATATATATATATGTAGCAATTCAACAGGATGAAACCTATAATGTAAAAAAATGGGGGCAAAGGCGAATGCAGTGTTTTCAGGGGTCAAGAAGGAGGACATCCTCATTGTGCTTTAAGCAAGTGAATTTGTCCACTAATTTCATGTATGGCAGGTTGGCGTCCAGAGCAATGGCCCCTCTCTACACCAGGGCCAGGGGACAACCCCTCAAAATACCACCTTTGCAACTAAAAATACCATCCAGGAAGGTTGTTCGGACCTGATCTAGACATCCTTATGGAGGAAGAGCTGACAAAAACGTGAAGTCTCTCCCATCATCTAGGCCAAGGCTCCTGCCTCACTCTGTTTCAGCCCAACCTACCTATGAATCCCTGACGTACATACAGATTAATTTAAGTAGCAGAACTGTAAGGGCTCGTTCCCACTGAGCAAAAGCAGCTGAATTTCTGCGCTGAATCAGCGCTGAAATTTCAGCTGTTAAAATAGGTGCAGAGCTCATTTCCATTGTGTTGAATGGAAATTCTGCTCTGCAGTTCACGCAGTGGAATTTCCGCACTGAACTAATCCGCTTTCCGCCAGAAGAATGAACATGTTCATTCTTCCGCTAGCGGAAGCCTATACAAATCAATGGGGCTCTGATTTTCTGTTTCAGCGCGGAATACGCGCGTATTCAGCGCGGAATACAAGCGTAATACAAGCGGAAATTACTCGCTGAATCAGCGCGGACATGGGGAAAAGGGGGGGGGGAGGAGGATTCTAGTATATGTTCTGGTATAGTCTAGTTTACTCACCAAATACTCGCTGAATTTCAGCGCTGAATGCATGCGGATTCAGCGCGGATTCCTCGAGTATTCCGCGCTGAATTTGTCAAGAGCTGATTACGAGCTGAACACTTTCCTAGCAGAATACGCAGGGATTCTGCTTACATTCTGCTTATATTCTGCTCGGAATTCAGCGTCAGTTCATTTCAGGCGGAAATATTTCCTTGCGTAATCCGCTCCTTTTGCTCTGTGTGAACGTAGCCTAATAAAGAATAACTATTTTTTCAGGGGTCTTGGAGTACAATTTGTACGAGTTTTTATTTCTATTTTTGCCTAAAAGGGGAGAATTTAATGTATCGATCAAAGTTTGTGGAAATATAAAAAATTTACCTGGCAAATCATCCTCATCTTCACTGAAAACATTTGTGTTAAATACTGGCAAATTAATATAGTCCATGGAAATTTTTCGCACTTCTGGGAGGTAAATGGTCATCTGTCTTGGTTGGAGGTGCAGCAAACTCGTTTTATAGATAACTAGGAAAGAATACAATACCTTAGTATGCATAAAAGACAGAAGGCGAGAGACAATTAAGGAGTATTCCCATAATATCACGGCCCCGTTCCCACTGAGCAAAACTAGCGGAATGCCATTAGCCTCCCGCTCATAATGGGAGTCTATGGGAGGTGCACGCTTCTGCTCTGTCCTCGCTAAAGATTGAACATGTTCATTCTTCAGCTCGGACAGGGCAGGAGCGCGCGCCTCCCATAGACTCCCATTATGAGCGGGAGGCTAACGGCATTCCGCCGTGGAATTCCGCTAGTTTTGCTCAGTGGGAACTGGGCCTTACTTATTCTATTATCAGCTCTGCAGCTTACTAGGAGACAATGCTCTTTGTTATGTATAATGTCACTGTGTGGTTACAGAAATTTTGGTGCTGTGTGACAGGAGAGCTGACCATACAATGCGAGCACCCCAAGGACACTCTGCTACTGAATGTGGACACCCAGCAGCTGTACATATGTACACTGAAGGGAGACACCTAGTGGCCATATGTATAATGCTGCTTTAAATAAAGAAAACGAAAAAGAATAGAGTATATTGCAAAACTGCTTGTGATCAAAACTCCTGTTGATTTCTTAAATCATGCAAAATGTGTAAAGAAAAAATAAGGGCGAACAAAGTCTAACTAATGGAAGTTTATATTTCAGCTCTGCGTCAACCATGTCTCCTATAGAATATATCAAGCACTTCTAGCCGTCTCTTTCATTGCAGAACAGGAAACAGAATACAAATAGAAGAATGCAATTATTCTGCCTCTTATTGTTCGGAAAGAATTGCTCCAGTACTTACCGGCTCCCAGATTGGCTGGTAGGAACGCTGCTAATCCAACTATTTTAAACTTGGTTCCCCATATATTGGATGTGACCTGAGCAAGGTAGTTATGCTGCAAGGAGAGAGGAGCGCCATCATGAATACATGGTTACTCATCACAGGGTATCAAACCTTTTTTACTTTACTTCATTTGAAACAGTCACTTTATTCCTTATTTATTCCTTTATTATGCGTCATGTAAAATTTTCAGCAACTAAAACGAATGATTGGCCCTGTAATAACCTGTACCATGTGTAGTGTATACAGAAAACATATTGCGCCCCTTGGCTAAAAAGGATACACAGCAAGCCATTATAGGCTGTCCTCAGAATCCCTTTAAAAGGGTACTCTGGCAAATTTGTTTTTCTTTCAAATCAACTGACAGTAAGTTATATAGATTTGTAATTTGCTTCTATTTAAGAATCTCCAGTACTTATCAGCTGCTGTATGTCTTGCAGGAATTGTATTCCTTCCAGTCTGACACAGTGCTCTCTGCTGCCACCTCTGTCCATGTGAGTTCAGTGATTGTTGTGTTTTGTTGGTTGATTTGTCATTGCCCCAACTAGCCAGAATCCTGCTCCACACTGACGAGGGGCAAATACCCCGAAACAGCTGTCTGTGGATGGATGCCTGCCTTGGCAAGCCCTTGTCATGATCGCAATACTCGCACCTTGAGTTAGGCTTTGACACAAAAGGGGCCACCCTGTTGTTTCCCTATTTATGTTCCAATACTCGCAACAGAGTGGGACTTAAGGGGCTACCTATTAGGGTGGTGTGGTGTTCTCCCCATCATGGAGGCACCCTGTGGCAACAGGCTTCCCTTCTCTAGAGGGATATCTGGCTATTCCCGCGTTTTGAGACTCGCAACCAAGACTCCACGGACTCTTGTTTAGCATGTCAGGAACTGTCCAGAACAGCAGCAAATACCCATCGGAAATCTCTGGTGCTCTGGACAGTTCCTGACATGGACAGATGCGGCAGCAGAGAACACTGTGTCAGTCTGGAAAGAATACACCACTTTCTGCAGGACATACAGCAGCTGATAAGTACTGGAGATTCTTAAATAGAAGTAAATTACAAATCTAAATAACTTTCTGACACCACTTAATTTTGTCTTTTTTTTTTGCCGAGTACCCCTTTAAGATGACCTGAACAACAATGTAATGTACCCAGTATCATAAAGCTAGTGTTTTATCTTTCAATCTTCCTGTTTTGTGGCCGCCAATCATTTGCTCCCAGACTACGCGGGCAACAGACAATGCAGGTATCTTAGCACTTAAAACTAAAGCTGATATGGTTTATGGACTAAAGTGTCTTGTGCTTCATCAATTTGGTAACTGTCATAGGAATATCATATAGTTTCATTATTATATTGATTCTAAGTGTGTCAGCAATCTCACCTGTGTGATATCTTCTAAAGGAAATTCCCTTCGGGTTAGGCTTGGTGACCCAATTGAAGGCTTCCTTATAGGTAATCGAGGGGACCTTGTAATCTCTTGTGCGGCTCGGGAAAGCTTTGGAGATTTTCTTGCTTCTATGTTAATTCTATAAACAGAATACGTGTTAGGAGAGGCCAAGGCTTCATCTGAGATCAAAAATATTGTATGCAGCAGCACAGACGCTCAGATAATAGACCGGAAGGTCAGGTGCACGCGTCACCCACTCAAGGGCTCCAGTAGTGTAATGTAGAATATAAAAAAAAAAAAAAAAATCTTTTTATTATATATATATATATATATATATATATATATATATATATATATATATATATATATATATATATATATATATATACACACACATATATATATATATATACACACACATATATATATATATATATATACACACACACACACACACACACACATATATATATATATATATATATATATATATATATATATATATATATATATATATATATATATATATATATATATATATATATATATATATCTCAAAAAAAAAAAAGGCTTCTTCCCACAAACTGCTGTCACAGGTGAGGATAAAAACACACCACAGCTGACATGTCACTTCTATGGGCGGACGGGCCCTTAGGGTATGTGCACGCTGAGGAATTGAAGAGAACACTTTTCTGCTGTAAATTCCTTGCCTATTCATCTCTGCCAGAATAGGAGCAGAATACAAATGGAATTCAACCGGAATTTAAGCAGAATTTAAGCCCCCATTGATTTCTATAGGATTCCTCCAGCAGAATCCGCCCAGAGGGTATGTGCACACTGAGGAATTCTCAAGGACCTGTAGAGGAAATTTTCTGCTTGAAATTCCTCGCCTATTCAGCTCTGGCAGAATAGGAGCAGAATTTATGTGCACACTGAGCAATTCTCGAGGAATTGAAGCAGAAATTTTTCAGGCAGAATTCAAGCAGAATTTAAGCCCCCCATTGACTTCTATAGGATTCCTCTAGCAGATCTGCGGCAGAAAATTCTGCTCTGAAATTCTGCAGTGTGAACAACAGAACAGAAAACCCATTGAACACAATGGGACTTTGCTCTGTACATATTTTACGGGAGGAATTTCAAGCTGAATTTCAAGCTGAATTCCTCGCCTTTTCCTCAGTGTGCACATAGCCTATGAGCGGAATTCACGCAGAATGCAAGCAGAATTCAAGCCCCCATTAGGCTCATGCACACTGAGAAAAAGGCGAGGAAATTCTGCTGGAAGATTTCTGCTTGAAATTCCTCTTCTAGGGTATGTGCGCACTGAGGAAAAGGCGAGGAATTAGGTGAGGAATTGAAGAGGAATTTCAGCTTGAAATTCCTCCCGTAAAATATGTACAGAACAAAGTCCCCATTGTGTTCAATGGGTTTTCTGCTCTGGGGTATGTGCACACTGAGGAAAAGGTGAGGAATTCAGCATGAAATTCCTCCCGTAAAATATGTACAGAGCAAAGTCCCATTGTGTTCAATGGGTTTTCTGCTCTGTTGTTCACACTGCAGAATTTCCGAGCAAAATTTTCTGCTGTAGATCTGCTAGAGGAATCCTATAGAAGTCAATGGGGGGCTTAAATTCTGCCTGCAAACTTTCTGCTTCAATTCCTCGAGAATTGCTCAGTGTGCATATACCCTTTGAGCGGCATTCAAGCGGAATTCAAGCAGAATTCAAGCAGAATTGTAAGCAGAATTCAAGCCCCATTGACTTCTATAGGAATTCTCTAGCAGATTCTGCCAAAAGAAGTGACATGTCACTTCTTTGGGCAGAAAGCAGATCTGCGGCAGAAAATTCTGCTCGGAAATTCTGCAGTGTGAACAACAGAGTGGAAATCCCATTGAACACAATGAGACTTTGCTGTGTTCATTCTTTTACAGAAGGAATTTTAAGCAGAATTTAAGAGCGGATTCCTCTTCAATTCCTCGTCTTTTGCTCAGTGTGCATGAGGCCATTGACTTCTATAGGATTCCTCCAGTAGAATCCGTCCAAAGAGTTGACATGTCCATTCTTTGGGCAGAAAGCGAATCTGCAGCAAAAAATTCTGCTCGGAAATTCTGCAGTGTGAACAACAGAATGGAAATCCCATTGAACACAATGGGACATTGCTCTGTACATATTTTACGGGAGGAATTTCAAGTGGAAATTAAGAGCGGATTCCTTCAAATCCTCAGTGTGCACATACCCCAACTGCCTATAATTAGGCCATGCAAAAGGGACAGCAATCAGCTGATGAGCGGAAAAAAAAACTTGGAATGTTGAACCTTCTAGTTTCAAATAAAATCTTTTTAATTAAAAAAAAAAAAAACAACAACAAAAGAAAACCCACAGTGTGAACCCAGCCATACTGTTAACAGGAAAAGTACATAGGACCCATTCTTCTGCTAATGTTTGGCTGTGGGATAATAAGTAATAGAGATGCAATCACTTATCAGGTGCCGCGAAGATACACACGGGTATGGTGTTAATTTTCGCCATGTGACACAGATGACTATTCTTAACAACTGATGTGGATCACAGGAACGGTTTATAAAAGGATAAAGATAACTAAAATAAGACTTTGAGAGACCTGGGTAATTTGGGAGACTTGCTAGCTCTTGCAATCTTCGGAGACTTCTTGGCTGCCCAATCATCGCTTAATTCTATGTCACTGGAGTCAGAACAATTACAGCTGTCAATAACGGTGGAGATGAGTCCATTGCTGTAGATTTCATCTAGAAAGACACAAAAAGCAGCAAAAACATTAAAACAGAAAAAAACTAAACCACCTCCAAATAATCTGGAACTTTCTGCAATTACTGATTATATACAATCCATCCCAGCTACGAACAGCAATAATATTCCCAGTGCATTTAGCCCATTCAGTTCACTCATCCATTCAAGTCTCAATTGATCTTTGGGAAATCCAATATTCTAATCCCCATCATTTACCTATAGCTGGGACAGATTCCTACAAAGATAATCAGTGAAACAGTTCCTAAAGCCCCTATTCCACGGGCTGACTGTGAGGAGGAAACAAGTGCTATTAGCGCTCGTTTGCTCCTCGTTCCCCGCTAGCTGTCGCCGCTATTCCACGCGGCAGCAGCGAGCGGGTGAGTGCGGGAGGGACCGCGGGGAGCTGCCCAGGTCATCGCTAGATTGTCCAGGCAGCCCATAGCATGTAGCAGCGTCTGCTGCCGCCGCTCCTATTCCATGGAGCGACGGCAGCAGTTCGTTGCTGTATGAGTCGTTAGTCTTTCAACATGTTTGAAAGACAAACGACGCAACGATCACCCGACATGTACGATGTCGGGTAATCGTTGCCTTAAATTAGGGAGCTTTTTTGTTTTTAAACTAGCTCACATGTTCTGCTGAAAATTATATATTTCTCCCAAAAAATACAAGATGACAAAAGAAGAAAAAGAAGAAATCACTTTGATTGTATTTGGCTCCTACATGTAAAGATCCCGGTACATAGTCTGTTATTACCAAATTAAAAATGAACATAATTACATGCAAAAAGGAGGGGGGGGGGGTTGAGGGGTATTGATGTAATGGCTTTGCAATAAGAAAACAAGCAGCACCAAGTCTAAAACAAGCAGTCTGAGCTGTGAAGATGATCACATTTGGGAGGAAGCATTGTTTACATTTAGGAGGCAGCATTGTCTACATTTAGGAGGCAGCATTGTGTACATGGTAAAAACACAAATAATTACACAAGGGGCACCCCCATAGTACTTTATGGGTGGTGAATGATGAACAAAACAAAGCCTTAATTCAACTTTCAGGTACAGTGTGCACCCTCTGGAGCACAGTGTGGACCCTTTGAAGGAGGTAGACAGTGTCATGCGTGGGGGGGGGGGGGGGGCTGGACTGTATACATGCAAGCCGAGCATAGATTATTGTGCTGTGTAATAAGGCCTTTAGTACTGCCCCGACTTCTTGTGTTCTGTAAAAAATTTTGTTATCATGTCTTAACGGGTGTTTAACTTGCTTTCAAACTTAAGCTGATTAGTACTGCTCTATAATGTCCGCTATGCTGCTTCTGAGGGTGTGCTGTAAAGATAAGGGAGCAGAATCTCATTTTGCGTGCAGCGTATAGGAGACATCGCTACCAAAAAGTTCGGATAAAATGAACATATGAGATGGAGCCTGGTAAGAATGCCTTATACACGTTATATAACGGCCAGAAATATTGTTACATCTCTTGTAAAAGACCATGTAAGCTTCAAAACGCTGACTTAGACTAAAATAGAGACTGTGATATAATGATCCTTTTGCCTGTAACCTCTACAATTAGAGGAAAAAAGTTTCACCATGGACGCAGATTCTTTACTGTAAGAGCATCGCGTGGCAGTGTTTCATAGTGTTACTGCTGTGATGGCTAGCTCATTGAAGGGGTATTAACATTTCAGTTTGTTATCCCCTGTTATCCTACAATGAACTGAGTTATGGGCTCTAGATTTCTGGTGATAGGACAGTGATCCAGGGATTTATTCTGATTACTATACAGTATTTGGAGTTGGGAAGAAGTGTTTCTCCCTGTGATGGGGCAGTTGGCATCTATACCCCATAAGTGTTTGTTTTTTTTTGCCTTTCTCTGGATCAACACACCTGGGCTATAAGTTGATAATTATTATTATCAACTATTAAAATATTAACAACAAGAACAACTCTTTCAGCACAGATAATTTACTTGGCAACTAGGAAAATACAGGCAAAAAAATCATAAGTATAATGTCAATAATCAATGTATATGAGATATGACATATGAAAAGGATGATGGGGCTGTGGCTGACACTATGATGTCTGACATTAATGGAAACATAACGACAAGTAAAGAGCGAGATTAATACCTGTTTTCCCATCTGTTTTGGGATCCATGATAACAAACTCAGGACGCAGCTTGCTAATCCTACGCCCTTTAAGAACGGGCACCAGTCCACCCAGGTACTCCAAATAAAGTGTGTAGCAGGGACCCCCAACCTCTGGGTCGTCTTCGGTCCTCTTCATAGTGCAGTGCAACCTCTCATTTCCCGATGTTGGATAACTGACAAAATCTCGCATATTATTGGGGTCAGGTATGGGAGGCTAGATGGGGTATAAAAATTCACAGTGATTATTTATATTGTAAACAGGAAAAATTTATGCTGTTTCACAAAATTTTAGCACGTTTAGTTCTATAAACAGTCTGCAAAATTAAAGATGACACTGTTTTTTTTTATAATAGTACCCCTTTACTAATAGTACCCCTTTACACTATTTAAATGGGGTACTCCAGAGACATTTTTTATTTTCCAAATCGACTGGTGTCAGAAAGGTATGCAGATATATATATATATATATATATATTACTTCTATTTAAAAATCTCCTGTCTTCCAGTACTTATCAGCTGCTGTTTGTCTTGCAGGAAGTGGTGTATTCTTTCCAGTCTGACACAGTGCTCTCTGCTGCCACCTGCCAACTGTCCAGAGCAGTAGCAAATTCCCCTAGGAAACTTTTCCTGCTCTGGACAGTTTCTGACATGAACAGAGGTGGCAGCCGAGAACACTGTCAGACTGGGAAGAATACACCACTTCATGCAGGACATACAGCAGCTGATAAGTACTGGAAGACTGGAGATTTTTTAAATAGAAGTAAATTACAAATCTGTATAACTTTATGGTAACAGTTGATCTGAAGAAAAATACAATACAATACATATACTGTATACAGTTTATAGCTTAGTTGGACACAGCAGCTCATATGTATGAGGGACCCATTGGGCTGGATTTTTCCTGTGCAATTTTTGCCATAAATGTTCATCAGCATTTAGTGGTCTTCCCCTGACTTATTCTCACGATCGGTCCGGATCTGAACACTCAAACCAAAACATGTGACATGCCTTTAGCACCCTTAGAGTTAGGTTTGTTATGCAGTTTCATGTGTTTTCACGCCCCTGCAAGTGTGTGTGTGTACTTTTTGGCTCCTTTGTAGATGAATAAGATACTAAAAATTAATCTCTTAATCTAATCTGTTTCTATTTTCTGACTTTATTCCACCCCCCCGCCCCCCCCCCCCCCCCCCCACACACACACTTTTTGTACATCGTTATGGGAGCGGCCACCTTGCCTAATCTGACTTTAACAGCATTTAGTGACATGCTTTACAGCAAGCCTCATGGACAGACTGCAATAGGGTCTGTCCCCTTGAGATGAATGTAAACATTACTGAGCGCTCTGTGCCCTTTGAAGGGGTCATTCCACAGGAAGCCGCTATTGTCTACTCTATCTACTGGTGTCACATGACGCTGCAATGTAGTAAAGATCACTTTACTGCAGCTTCCTATCATCACCACAGACACAACAGGTTGTCTCAGCTTAGTTTTAGCCCCAGTGGTGAGAATAAAAACTGTAAGATATCAGGAATTATTTTATAATATAGATAGTAACAAGGAAAATAAAAAATAAAAAAAAGTCACCAAAACAATCTTAAATGTGTTAAACATAAAACCATTATTTATACAGTAATTTTATGATGACACATTCCCTTTAAGAAATGCCGTTTATTTAATAATGAAATGATAGTTTGGACAAGGTAGAGATTTCTATTGACCTTAATGGTGGGTATAAAGGCGGTGGTGAGGTAAGAGCAGAGCCGAGGAGGCAGGGTAAGTTTGGCGATATCTTTGTCATCACGGAGACAGCTGGCAATCGCTTGCTGGCAGAGAAGCTGCAAATTCGCAACTCTGTGCTCCACCCGAACGACGTAGAGAGCCGGACCAGAAGCCAGGAAGAGGCGGGAATCTCTGTGGCCCCAACAGATGGAAGTGATTGGACGCTGAAATGACAAGGTGATTAGTTTGCTAGATAAAATCAGTCTTTTGCTTAGCAAAGTATTCCATTCATTTCTTTACTTTTACATATTATTTTATTGCAATGAAGAGATGAATGACCCCTACCTAGTGAATTCAAAAATTTCACCATGAAGAATCCAGAAAGCGATTCAGTGAAATTCCTTACCTTATTTTTCATTTGATTTTGGGTGTAAAGGCAGTAACTAGAGATGAGTGAACCGTGAACACACTCGGGTCCATACAAACCCCCAATACCTAGTAATGTATGGAAGACCCATACAATAAGAACGGCCACTCCTGCACCATTTACTCTATGCATGGAATCAGCAGGAGTCCCAGTGGTCGGATGCCCAGTGACCTGCAACGTACTCTCTATACTGTGCTCGGGGGTAACTTAGGCTGGGTTCACACTATGTTTTTGCAATCGTTTTTTTTTTGCAAAAAAAAAAAAAAAAACTGATGCATTTTTGTGCATCAGTTTTGATCCGATTTTTGACTGACTTCCGTTCTAAAAACGGATCCCTTTTTTTTTTTTTAACGGACACAAAATAGGGTTTGACTTCCTTTTTGTGTACAATAAAAAAAAACGGATTCGCTTTGATCCATTTTTATATTTTTTTTATATATTTTTTATATATAATGGAAGTCAATGAAAAAACGGATCAAAACGGATGCACACAAATGCATCAGTTCTTTTCTTCAATTAAAAAAAAAACGGATTAAAAACCCAATGGAAAAAACGGATGCATGTGTGTGCATCCGTTTTTCTATTGAATTCCATTATTAAAAAAAAAAAGATCAAAACGGATCAGTTTTTTTTAACGTACACAAAAACCTAGTCGACATCATTTTGCTGTCAGTTAAAAAAAAAAAAAAAACGAATCCGTTTTGATCAGTCTTTTTTTAGAATGCAATTCAATGAAAAACGGATGCACACAAATGCACCTGTTTTTCATCCGTTTTTTGCAAAAAACAGATGAAAAAAAACCCAGATTGCAATAATGTAGTGTGAACCCAGCATTAGCGACATGAAAAACTTAAAAATTTAAAGAATAACTCCACCTAATTGTAAAAGTCCAATATAAACTCAGACAGTCCAGCAATGGAAGTTGCTTTTCTCTTTCCCCAAGTTTAATATTACAAAATTGTAGATAAATTCAGTACGGCAGCCATTTACACTCCATGAAAGGCACAAGTTATTTTTGTAGCTGAGTGTACATGTTTGCTGGCTCGGCTTTCTATAGGAACCGTGAGCTTTAAAAAGATTTGTCCTCGAATGTTTTTGTTCTCAAACAATCTCTTTTTGTTTAATACAGAGTCTTTAGTGCGGCAGAATAAATGTAGCTGTCAGTATCTGTTCTAAAGGCGGAGGCATTACAGTCATTTCCATATACAAAGCGAAGGCGGGCCCTACCACAGCCGACTAAAATAGTTATTATTCTGACTTAGCCTGTTGTGTTTGATAGATTTGTTAAAATAGTGCATGGCTTTTAACATCAGGTACATTCGCTTTAAGTACTATGTACAGAACGGCGCTGGCCTGGGGATGACGATGCCGTCCTTTTTTTGAACCATGCCCCGTTCCTGTGTATGGCGCCATTCTATTTATTCTAATGGAGCCACATCATGGAGGGGCGGAGGGTTTCCTCCCACTGGGGGTTGGCCGCCCCGCCTACAGTGCTTCACCCCCAGCCAGGTGTTCGTGAATAGAACAACCCCATACACAGTAACCGGGGGGCAGTTCAAAAAAAAAAAAAAGGACTGCAGCAACACTTAAGCAAATCTACCAGTACTACCAACCCCCCCACCCAACTGCCAACCTAGCTGGCGGCACTGCTGAACAGATGCAAGCATAAAAAACTATGTGGGCTGTGAACAGTGTCAAGAAGGCGGGGTTTAATGTGTTACAGCACTGTTTGCCCACCCCCTTTCCATAAATAGCAGGATACAGGACTCAGGCAATGTCCCGTAATCGGTCATGGGGTGACAGATTTGCTTTACACAGAGTTGCTCTGAGAGAACATTCACAATAAGGGTCAGTTCACACTACGGATTTTGCACAGAATTTTAGGCTGTCCACCTGTCCCACTGATTGAATAGAATGTTTCACGCGCACCCTGTTTTCCCCTAAACCACCGACATCCTTCCGGTAGACGGCGGAGTGCGCTGTTTCTATTCAATTAATGGTACAGATGGAACTTTAAAAGGGGTCCTCATCATTGACTCTGTTTGAAATTCTGTGCAAATTCCGTAGTGTGAACTGAATCCTACACATAAAACTAGAGTACTTATTCCAAACTTTTCCTACCTGCACTGGGGTCTCCAGAGTGTAGATATGTTCTCCCCGGACATTGTAGAACTTGATGATGGCACTTTTAAGGGATGGACCATTTCCAAGATCGGGTAACAGACTCTGTTTCTCCATCCCAGCGACGGCCAGCAAATCCCCTTGTGTGCACCACTGAACCACTACATCTGAAAATCAAACAGGCCGACCTTGAAACGTATACAGCGAGACGCCATTGTACTTTGCAGACAGTTTTGGTTTGTTCCAATGAACGGATCTATGTAAGAAACTCTCCGACTCCACTAAGCTGTATTGTCGGCATTCCTACTATTTGTGCCGAGTAGAGAGATCCCTCTTTGTTCTAGAAAAAGATGGGAGTCTCTGATTTCTTGCTTTAATAGAAACTTGTACAGCTTGTGCTGCCAGGAAGGCCAGCTGGAGAGCGAACAAGGGAAAGATAGATGATTACGCTACTAATTGAGGAACAACGCTGCAGTAAGAGCATTCCTATAACAGAAGGTATTAAGAACAACAAACAGTATCCAACAAGTGCGCCGTACCCAGAGTATCGCAAGGGAGATGCAGCTTTTCACTTCTGCTATCCCAAAATGTCTGCTTAGCGAAGATTTATATTCTCCATTAAAAAAATCAAAGCTTAAAGGGAACCTGTCACCTAGACAATGCTATCTAATCTATTGCCATCATGTTATAGTGCAGGAAGAGCTGAGCAGATTGATATATAACTTTACAGAAAAAGATTCAGTATAACTTGTAACATGTTGAGTGAAATCCCTGATCATTCTGTGTTTGGAGTCCAGTGGGCGGGGTCACTCAATAGACTGGACTCTTTAGCATGGAAACAGAAATTTTAATCAATAAATTATATATCTTTTAAGTTATATATCTTTATGGGAAAAGATTCAGTATATCAATCCACTCAGCTCCTTCTGCTCTATAACATGATGCAGATAGCTTACCTAGTTATTTAATGGTGACGGGTTCCCTTTAAGTATTTAACTGATTAGAGTCAGATAAAAAAAAAAAAAAATGTTCTTTTATTCAAATCTGTTTCTATCTTCTGACTGTAAATTAATTTATTTCACTTTTTATACATTGTTATGGGGGCTGTAATCTTGCATAGACTGTTTTTAACAGCATTAAGTGGCATGCATTACAGTAAGACTCATGGACATAGACGACAATAGAGAGAGTGTCTTTTTGAGATGAATGTGAGACGTTTCTGAGCGCGCCCTGTGACCTGTGAAGAGATCATACTACAGAGAGCTGCTATTGTCTCCTCTATCTACTGGTGTCACATTTTGGTGCAATGCTGTACAGATCACTTTACAGCAGCCTCCTCTTATCACTACAGACACAACAAGAAGTCTCAGCTTAGTTTCAGCCCCAATGGTGAGAATGAAAACTGCAAGATATCAGGATTATAGATACTTTTTACAGATCACTTTACAACAGCCTCCTCTGATCACTTTTCACTTAAAAACTTAAAAAAAAATTTATTTGGTGTCAAAGATGCGGAGCCTTTTATTCTCTGGGCCTTACAGACCTATAATGGAGCTGCTTAGATGGATATCACTGTGCGTTGGGGAGTAAAATACGCTACCATACACTCCCCCAGTACTTTCTTCTAATCGGCCGAGGTCCCAGCATACCCGGACTGGCTTAAGGCTCCCATTACACTAAACAATTATCGGCCTTACTTGTAATAGGACATGTTGAAAGGCAATGATCAGCCGATGTTGCCATTGTATAACATATTATGTTCAAGCAACAGTGCCACCTAGTGTGATTATTAGGCTTTTGTGCCTCATCTGAGAACTGTAACCATCAAGACAGGAGTTCCACTGTATGTTGTGAAGTCTAAAAGTGTTAAGCAATGTAATCTAGCCTGAATTATTCCATCACTGACATCTTTTAAAATTGTTCCAGATTATAAAGTTTTTCGGAGCATCTAGTTCAGCCTGATGTGATGTAGGTCGCTTGTACAGTTGGGTGGCCGGGCGCTGGTGTGCAGGATAGGACGGTGAGAAGCCTTTGTACCATGGAAGGAGGAGGCAGCACACATGTTGGGAACCTGGTTGCACTAGTCTGGATTGTTTTGCTATTTGTAATCTTATTACTTTCCCTTATTAGAACTTTTGGTATATGCAAGTTTGTATACTGAAATATTTAATTTAATTCTATATTTGTGATGGTCCTAAAATTTTACTTGTGTAGAAGTCATGTGTGTAGAATGTGCTGCACCTTGTGTGCGTGCTATGATCTTATTCTATATGATTAAGGTATCTATGACAATTAAATAATCATGTTTTCTTATACATTGTGTATGGTTTTACTTTTATTTTTTGCAATTCTAAATAATTCCTTGTTAAAGAACATCGCATGTTTATATGTAAAGTCTACTGACAAGTTGATTTAAAGGGAACCAATCAGCATTTGGATCTCTGCTGCAGAGTATAGATCTGCTGTGCAGCTCCCCATGGCTACTACCTGCAGCCGCAGCTTTTCATCGAGGAAAAACTAAGTTTTATTCTGGTGCGCAAGGCCGAAAGAGGGGCGGCAACTAGTCATCTCAGTGGGGGGAGCTGCCTGTGACTAGTCACAGCTCTCTGCCTGTCAGCAAGCAGTGTGGGGATAATTGACAGGCAGATTGGCCACTAACGGGTCTCTCTGCCTGTCAATCTTCCCCGTACTGCACGCTGACAGGTAGAGAGCTGCGACTAGTCATCAGTGGCTCCCCCCCAAAGACGACTAGTTGCTGCCCCTCTCCCGATCTTGTGCACCATAATAAAACTACTTTTTCCCTGACATGGCTGGCAGCCTGGGGTAGCTGCACTGTAGATCTATACTGTGCAGCTGGGAACCATATCAGCACAATGGTGCCGATTGGTTCCCTTTAAAGGGGAACTCAAGCAATTTTTTAAACTTTCAAATCAACTGGTGTCAGAAAGATAGATTTGTAATTTACTTCCATTAAAAAATCTCCAGTCTTCCAGTACTTATCAGCTGCTGTATGTCCTGCAGGAAGTGGTATATTCTCTCCAATCTAACACAGTGCTCTCTGCTGGGAGACTGTACATGGGAGTGTATGCCACATCTAGCATATATGGAGAAAAGTCAGTGCATCTTACCACTAAGGGTCCTATTAAACGGAGCGATTTTTAACGAATAACGATAAACGATTGCAAACGAGATTGTTTATCATTAAACTGAAATAGTTAAACAGAACAAGAATCGTTAGTTACGATCTTTATTGCGACCGTTACTATGATCGTTTATTCCTTCTGATTCCAGCAAAGCAATGGACAGTGTGCAATTACACTGAACGATTAGTGAACAAATGCAGAGCTTGAGCGAACGAATGTCGAGTTACAGCGAACGATTAACGATAATTTTAGGTTCAGATCTAAATCAATGATCTACGACATTCAAACGATTTTTTGATCTTTGCCTGCAATAACACAGAACGATTATCGTTTGAATTCGACCGATATAACGATTTTTCGCGCAATAATCGTCCGTGTAATAGGGCCCTAACGGTAAGGGTTATTTTAATGATCATTGCCCATATGCTAAATTCTCAAAAACTTGCCAAATAACACTGACTTTGCACCAAGCAGCCTTGCATCTAATCCATGGAGGTGACAGTAGGGAATACAAGTGTGAAAATGTCGCCATTCCCTGTGTGTAATGTATTGTTTTAATTCTTTTAGAAATTTAGGTCTCAAATGTATCCCTATATTAAAGAAGCATTCCGGAATTTTTTTTGGTATGTCCTCCCACACGCCACGCCACAGCACACCTATCATCGCTGGTGAGTATATGCGCTAGTGCGCAGCAGGGGGGTCGAATAAAAAAATTTAACTTTAATATGTCATGGTGACAGGCTCTATTTAAATTCTCATTCCAATTTGAACCTGCAATCCGGTAATTTATCGTGCTTTCATACTGACGCTATTAATTTACTCTGAATAAAAAAACAACAACCGTCAAACAGAATGGGTTTCAAGGGAGAAAAACACTCTAAATCTAATTTAGCAGATTACAAATTATTGCCAGGAGGTGTCATCAATTGCACAAAAGGGAGATTACTTTCAGCTATGACATAGAGACGACCGAAGAATGGAAACAAATGTTAGCAATTTCTTTACCTTTCAGTCCTGAGCGGATGACGGTCGGCGACAGGTCGTCATAGTTGTTCATCAAGCTAATATCTCCAGATGTAAATCCAACAGTAAGTAAGGGCTTAATATTCTCCACTGGGATGGGATATGCAGCAGGGCCATCTGCAATGATCAATCAATGCTAAGTAAGCAGGAAACTAATAACGCAATCAATACAATTATGTCAATACGAGAGACAATATGCTGCGCAGCATGACATACTGCTGAACTATCATTACACCAGATACATAAACTAATAATCCTTTCCCTTCAGCCTCGATTTCTCATGCTGTGAGGTAGTAATATTCTGCAATACAGGCTGCATTTACAAAAGATTCTTAAAGGGGAACTCCAGCGATCTCATAAAAAAAAAAAATGCACAAAAGGCATAAAGGTGCCTTTACCGATCCTCCACCGATTGTTTGACACCTTTACCACTTGTCTACTCTGCTCCTAGCCCCAGAATCACACTTGATCCCAGTTTTACATCACGGCGCCCGGCAACAAAACTATATCTCCCAGCATGCATTGCACCTCAGAGCCAAGTGCCGTGTACTTGCCCCTGTCTTGTAGTATCTATCTAACAATGGCTTCATCTGCTTCTGCTTTGCATAGCATCTATCTATCTATTCATATGCAGAGATAAATTAGAGAGATGAAACAACAGTGTCTCCTCTCCCCTATACTACTCAGAAGAGGCTGCTGTTTCCCTCCCCTTTGCCGGGTGATCACTGTGTGATGTCAGTGGTGGGTGGAGTTACAGATGTGGCGTTACAACTTGCGTGGCAATGAAAGACAGATCATGTGACCTCTGTCTCAGAAGGGAGGGGGAGGACAAAGACGTGGAGACACAGAGGAGCAGGCAGTGAGGATTTTTAGCAGCCTCAGGGTGTAACTCAGGATGTGCTGCAGACAAAAGATCCAATTCATGTAATAGAAATATTTTACACACAAGCTTGATGGACACATTGAGCCATGACACTCTGTACTGGCCGGGACTTCATGTGTTTAGTCTCTTTTTTTAAACCAACACAAGACTAAAGCTTCAAGAGACTGAACCTGAATACAGTAAGTATAGCTGTTACATAGCTGCCTTCAGGAGACTGGACCTGGATACAGTAAGTATAGCTGTTATATAGCTGCCTTCAGGAGACTGGACCTGGATATAGTAAGTATAGCTGTTATATAGCTGCCTTCAGGAGACTGGACCTGGATATAGTAAGTATAGCTGTTATATAGCTGCCTTCAGGAGACTGGACCTGGATACAGTAAGTATAGCTGTTCTATAGCTGCATTCAGGAGACTGGACCTGGATATAGTAAGTATAGCTGTTATATAGCTGCCTTCAGGAGACTGGACCTGGATACAGTAAGTATAGCTGTTATATAGCTGCCTTCAGGAGACTGGACCTGGATACAGTAAGTATAGCTGTTCTATAGCTGCATTCAGGAGACTGTACCTGGATACAGCAAGTATAGCTGTTATATAGCTGCCTTCAGGAGACTGGACCTGGATACAGTAAGTATAGCTGTTATATAGCTGCCTCCAGGAAACTGGACCTGGATACAGTAAGTATAGCTGTTATATAGCTACCTTCAGGGGACTGGATCTGGATACAGTAAGTATAGCTGTTATATAGCTACCTTCAGGGGACTGTATCTGGATACAGTAAGTATAGCTGTTATATAGCTGCCTTCAGGGGACTGAAGCTTTCGGCCGGTGGCGCAGGGGTTAAAGGGGCCGGTCCCATACACGCAGCAGATCAGCTGCGTGTATGGGACCCACTCAAATTCACAGTACTGGATCCGCAGCGGATTTCGCTGCTAACTCGCAGCATCAAAACCGCTGCAGATCCGGTAAGTGTGAACATACCCTTAAAGTACATTTATTTTTGTTATTTTATGCAATTTTTACTCTTTTATTATTTTCGACCTTCACATATGCAGTTTGCAACCTGCTCCTATTTTCAAACTTTGCTCATGTGGTTGTGTCGTTCCTAGTAATACATGAAAGATGTAAACTGATTATTCAAATGCTGCAGTTTTCCTTGCTCTCACATGCATCACAGTTTGCTTCTTTCTAGTACTGCTTTCTTCTTTAATAGACTATGAGGGACCTTTTCTCCTCTGTATTGACAGATACTGGTGATGAAGTGTGTGCGCAGTCTGCGGGGTGCTTTCCGTTCTTTACGTACTTATGCAAACACAGCCTGTTTTAGATCTGATCCTGCGGATTTCTTTGTGTGTTCTTTCTTCCCAGAGTATGGGACTTGGGGATGTCAGTGCTTTGTCTAGTGTACTTAACCCCTGCATGACCAAAGGTCATTGATGCACAGATGTCCAGGTCACACTGAAGCAGTGCTCTCCTCCTCACCTTCTAAGAGCCATAACCATAGCACTTTTATTTTTTCCACCTACAGGGCTGATTGGGGTGTCATCTGTTGCGCCATGTTCTATAGATTTCATTGGTATCATATTGGTGTAAAAGAAAATTTTTGACCACTTTTTAATAATTTTTTTTTCTGATCTATATTTTTCTCTCTTTTCGTTTACACTGCTCACTGTGCAGGATCAATATTGTTATATTTTAATTGATCAGACAGTTAAGCACGCTACAGTAACAAACAAAAAAGTTAATTTTTTATACATATTTTTATTTGTATAATGGGAAATGTGAAAGGGCGTGATTTAAACATTTACTGGGGGAGTGTTTTTTTTTCCCTAGGGGACTTATATATGCAATCATTAGATTGCATATACTGATCAATGCTATCACAGGTGTTACTAGGATTCATGGGGCCCCATAGCAAAAAACTGTATGGGTCCCCCAACATACTAACCTGGACCAATGTGGTCCCCCGGCTCATCATTCGTGGGCCAGCAAGCTGGGAGAACGAAGGAACACTGTACATGGCACGGTGAGTATCTGTATCGGGGGGTGGGGGGAGCTCTTGTGGCTGGAGGTGCACAGCCTCCTCCAGCCACAAGAGAGCCTTAGGGCCCTATTCCACGGGCCGAGCAACGATGTAAACGAGCACCGATCGACGCTCGTTTTCTGGGCCTATTTCACGGCCCCGATGATCATTAAGCGAGGGCTGCAGGGACATCGTTACCGATGTCCTTGCAGCAATACATTACCTGTCCGGGCTTTTCCTGCACTCAGTCTTTCTCCCCGGGTCCTGCGGCGTAGCATCAGCTTCGGTGCGGCCTGACTGAGCTGTCAGACCGCTCAGCCAATCCCTGGCCGCGGCGGTCGTTCTCTCTATTCCACCGAGCGATAATCGGGCCGACTATCGCTTCCGCGGAATAGGGCCCTTATAGTGCCATGCCAAGTGTTGTGAGCCACTACCATGAAAGCAGAGCACACTGCACTTGGGGGGGGAAGGGGGGGGGGGGGGTTCCCACGGGTCCCATTGGTGCCCTAAGTGAGAGCCTACCCTAAATAAGAACCCAGCAAAGGTGCAGAAGAGTTGGCCATATAGACATAATGGTAGGAAATTCAGAAGACTGTTCAGCAAGTTGCCTATTTTTTTTTTTTTTTAATTTAGGAAGCAAATAAAAAAAATAAATAGACAAGGTCTATATATTATTCAAAATGTTTGAGTATTATATTTATAAAAACATTCTTGGATTAAAAACAAGCATAAAAATCTAGCTGCAAAAACTGTAAACTAAATCTAAAATGCAAATATACTGTTCCCCATGCATACTGGTCACCTGAAGTTACTGGACTAGAAAAGAAATCTATGGATGAGAAGGCAAAGCTAAAACTAGGATACAGTGTGTTCCTTTTATTTATAGAATGCTGAATAACACCATATTCATCATGGATAGAAAGCAGCTATGAGACAGGCAGTACATAGTCAGAGAATAAGGTCACAAGCACAACAGAATACAGAAACTAATTTTCTTCAAGTCTCATCGTGGTATACGCCCAGCTAAACACATGGTTGTCTATATGGAGGCACTGCCGGTATACACTGGATATAATTTGTACTAAACCGTTTAAATGCTGCTGTCAAAACGGACAGTGGCACTTAAATAGCTTGGATTACCTTCCCTGGTAATCCAGTCAGGGGATGGGCTATCCACAGTGAGACCGCGAGGAGTTTATTCATTCTCAGTGCAGTCCGCAGCCTCTATGAGGCCCTCCAGATACTGCATTGATCCCTATGTCTCTAGGTACTGCATTGATCTCTATGTCCCTAGGTACTGCATTGATCTTTATGTCCCTAGGTACTGCATTGATCCCTATATGTTCCTAGGTACTGCATTGATCACTATAAGCAATCATGGTATTGCTTACAAACATCCACTAGGGGGACTACACAAATGTGTTGACAAACAAACATTTTTTAAATACATAAATACATCATTCCATAACAAAAGTTTAAATCACCCCCCTTATGTTTAAAAATAAACATAATTGGCATTGCCGCGTGCACAACTGCCCAAACCATTAAAATATCAAATTGCTGAAAAGTGAGAATTTTCTAGATCCATAAGGGGTTAAACAATAGACATTGTCCGAGGATTTTCTGAACATGTGTGGTTTTGGATTCTTACGATTGCAACACTGATTCAGGGATCCGACGTGTTTTACAGATCTTGTCAGTATGTAAAGTCTACTCTGAGCTTGTTTATTTCAAAACAAAAGACACTTGGACGGTCATCGTACTGGGTGTAAAGTCTTCACATCTCTATCCAGCTTTGATGTGTGTCCATTTAAAGGGAACCTGTCACCCCCCATGCCGGGGTGACAGGCTCCCGACCCCCCGTTAGAGCCCTCTATACTTACCTAATCCCGCCGGGTCCCGCTTCTGGAGGTGGTCGGGTGATGAAGATCTCAGCAGCTGTAGCCCGACGCTCATAGAGAATGACGGAGCGCTGGACTCTCCTGTCATTCTCTATGGGTGTTGGACTCATCTCTCAGCGCGCGCGCGCCGGGCTGCAGCGG
The DNA here is from genome assembly GCF_027789765.1 of Dendropsophus ebraccatus. Classification (NCBI taxonomy): domain Eukaryota; kingdom Metazoa; phylum Chordata; class Amphibia; order Anura; family Hylidae; genus Dendropsophus; species Dendropsophus ebraccatus. The sequence continues at coordinate 64,582,176 of NC_091468.1, read as the reverse complement.
CTGAGATCTTCATCACCCGACCATCTTCAGAAGCGGGACCCGGCGGGATTAGGTAAGTATATGGGGCTCTAACGGGGGGTCGGGAGCCTGTCACCCCGACACGGGGGGTGACAGGTTCCCTTTAAGTATGTTTATCAACCCTAACCAGTCTTTTAGGACTATCCAAGTACAGGCCCTGTAATCTATTTTGCACCCCTATAGTTCATCTATGCCCTGTATTTCCTACAGTTCTCTGTGCCTAGAGACTTCCATTTTTACTTCTAAATGACTCAAAGGATATTTGGTAGATGTTATTTGCCGCCCACTCCTGAAAGTGACTCAGAGTCTTGTCAACAAGTTATACATGTATATTAATATCTAGCTAGAATAGTCGATAAATTGTAAAACTGCGCTCATCGAATACATTCTAATCATATGGCAATCATAATGCTACTAGCACAGGAGAATGGCTGGGTGCGCAAGAGCCATCAGCTTTTATATATGTGTTACTGGGAGGCAGATCTATTCTATGAATGATGATGCAGATGTTACAAAACAACTATACTCAATAGCTTCATATCACATTATCAAGAAGCAGCACAAACAGATGACTACCTTGGATTAAAGGGGTAGTGCAGTGTCTATCTTTTTCTGATTAACACACATTACAAAGTTATATAACTTTGTAATGTGTGTTAATAAGCGGTCTGCCCCCCAATCACTGTCAACCCCGTCCTCTTCTCCCGGGCGCCATATTGGGTTGATGTCGTCACAGCAGGGGGCGGATCCTGGTCTCCTTCCTCTTCTCTGTCTTCCATTTCCTTTTGTCTGTCATTCAGCAGTGAATGGGAGAGGAAAAGGCTGCTGGTGCGCATGCCACCGGCAGCCTTTTCATTGGCTGGAGCGCATCACATGGCTTCCAGCTTGCTCAGCCCTGAACCTCATTATTTTTGTGGAAGTTTTTTTTGGCAGTGGGGGGGGCTGCTTTTAACTATTTTAATGTCTGTAGTCAGTCTGTATCTTGCCATTGCGGTGACATTTTTTGTGTGTTTGCAACTTCAGCCGTAGCAACTTGCTCCTGCCTAGTGTGAATGGTGTTCTAGGAGAGCTGACCAAATTTTTTTTTTTTTTCCCCTGTGCTCAGCCCTGTTTGGCGGCTTTTCTCTCCCATTCACTGCACCTGCACCGGGAAGGGAGAAAGGCAGCCGAAGATGGCGGGGACATTCGGGAAATTCGAACGGCGATAGTCACCGGTGGGATGGTAAGTATTTTCTGTGTATGTCTTTTTTTTTTTTTTTTTTTTGGGGGGGGGGGGGGGGGGGGGGGTACTCCTTTAAGTCACATCATCATCCAGAAGGGAGACAAATGGACAAACAAAACCTCTTTCATGTAGGAATGATCTTTCCTTGAAAGAACTTCCCCATGATATTCCCTGAAAGATCTTTCAGTCCTCGCACTGGGTCAGGGAACAAGTCTGAACCAGCTTAAAGCGACTCTGTACCCACAATCTGACTCCCCAAAACCACTTGCACCTTCAGATAGCTGCCTTTAATCCAAGATCTGTCCTGGGGTCCTTTCAGCAGGGGATGCAGTTATTGTCATAAAAACAACTTTTAATCCTACAGTGCTGTGTCTAATGGCCGGGGCTTACATTTGTAGATGCATTAGGCTGGCACACCCTCTCTGTCCTTCCTCTCCACCCTCCTCATCATTAGGAATGATCCAGGCAGATTTCTTCCTATTCCCCCACCTGTGGCAGCCCGGCACATGGGCTGGATCGTTAATACACCTGTGCAAAGCTCAAACAGCAGTAAATGTTCCTGGATCATTCCTAATGAGGAGGAGGGTGGGGAGGAAGGACGAAGAGGTGGTGCCAGCCTAATATACATATAGCCCATATACAAACGTAAGCCCCGGCCGTTAGACACAGCGCTGCCGGATTAAAAGTTGTTTTTATGACAATAACTGCATCCCCTGCCGAACGGACCCCAGGACAGATCTTGGATTAAAAGCAGCTATCCGAAGGTACAAGTGGTTTAGGGAGGACAGATTGTGGGTACAGAGTCGCTTTAATGCACATGTATGGCTGGAGAAACAGTTGTGCACCTGACAATTATTCCTTTAACAGTGGCTCCTTTCCCCCCACCCTTCTCTATGGACAACCAAAGCCAACAGAACCTATGTGAACTATGACATTTACATACATACAGAGAATCATACTGTATGTTCCCCCTGCTAGTATTTTACCTTGAGGTGGAGAATAGTCATCGGAGTCCGTGTCGCTTTCACTGCTATCTTCCACAAGGAAGTTGGGGTAATTCCATGACATGCTCAGAATGCCGTCCGACTCATGTAAGAGAACATGTGCCAACATCCGACCATGGCAGTCCATTACTATAACCTGCCCATCTGCAGTCCCAAAGAGAACCTGAAAAACAGAGAAGAGAAGAATTAGGTCTCTGCATTTCTTTATTCTCATATATAAGAGCTTGGATAATTCTGTATATTACTTATTTTTCCAATAAAAATAAGCCCCTGGTAGATCCCAGCACTCCTGGATAACGCTCTGTGGGTCCATTGTAAACTAGTGGATATACCTTAAGTACTGCAGAATTTTACAGTCAATAATTATGTCTAAACTTTATCCTGTCTCAGTGTTTTCCCCTCATCTGAGACTTCCACCATGTACACATTTTATTTATTTTTTTTACTATGGTGTCCAGGAACTTCCATGGAGCCACCCTATACCACTAAAGACGATTCCCATAAGGAAATACGCGGAGATAAGGTCTCTTTCAAATGAGGCTCTGAATGAGTGCTTAAAGGGGCATCCTGCTCGGGTAAAATACATGTTAAAACCGGGCAGGTTAACCTGAGGTCACCAGCAACTTGACCTCACTGTGATTACTCTCCCAGCATTACAGAGTGCAGAGAAAGCTGGCTGGGGATATTGTTAAAATGAGCCGTCTCAGAACGGGGGGTGGGTGGGGGAAAGGAGTTCAGAGCAAAGACAGAGAACAGCTCGCACACAGTTTTCTGTGTCTTCAGCAGAAAGCAGCAGCTCAGAACTGGGGTAAGGAGACAGGATAGATAATAACAAGTAGGGAAAGAATTTTTAGTCTCCAAGAAGGGGGATGACTCAACATGTATTTTACCCCTTTAAAAGGGGTTGTCTGGTTGCCTAGGCAGGGCGCTTTTAAGATATATGCTTGGGGATGGGGTGAATAAATAAAAGAACCAACACCTTACTCTATACGGCACCGCCAACGCAGTCATGGAGGATCGGGGAGGAAACGTCACAGGCCCGTTCAGCCAATTACTAAGCTGTATAATAGCAGCAGAAAGGTGTCTGTTCCCTTACTCATTTACTCCACGCCCGGATGTCCCCTTCGACAAGTTACATTAGAAGAAGAATATCGATATTGGGTACAAAAAGTAAATATAGTGCAAGTATTACAGGCCTGAATTGATAGCTCAACTTACTAGAAAGTTAAAGGGGAACTCCAGAAAAAGAAAAGTATAAACCCTACATGACCAGTTAAACTAGTAAAAATAACTTATTACCAGCTTTGTACCGTTCTGCCGCCAATAAGTGACTGAAACTAACCAGAATACGGAGAAGACCATGTGACTCTTGTTCCGGCTCTGGGGCCTGGCGTTGATTAAGGACACCACCTAAGCCACGCCCCTTACTTTCCTCACCACTGGAAGCCAGGCCCCTTAGTGTGACGTAACCGTATCACATGACCCGCGCTGCTGCCAAAAGCAGGGAAATGTACTCTAACGGTGCTGCCCAAGAAGATGCCCGGGCACAGAAACGGAGCAGCCAGAACCCAGCTTTGGTGGACTGGCCCAAAGGAAGAAACAAAAAGGCTTCTTTTTTTTTTTTTTTTTTTCACAGGTCTCCAGAGTACCCCTTTACTATATTTGTATATAAATGTACTTTGTGACATTTTCGAATGTCATTTCATCAAGGGACAGGATGAGAAGAATACTAAACAAATTTATAATACTGTGATATTATAGACGTGAGAATTGGAATGTATGATGGTAGAATGGCGGGTTTATAGGGCATTTCACTGAATAATTGAGTTAGAAAGAAAAGCAGGCGGCCGGCAGAGGAACTCATAATTCTACTTAAAGGAAGCCAGACGTCTTCACATGGGAAGAGCAAAAAGTCAATAGTTAATGAAATCTCCCTGGGAGCTCAATAATGGTTTTATATAGCAGATTCCTCGGACACAGAAAACTGCATCGCTATTATATTACTCATCATGAAATGTCATCGGAATTTAAGGGGTACTCCAGCAAAGAAAAAAATATATATTTCAAATCAACTGGTGCCAGAAAATTGTAATTTACTTCTATCAATAAATAAATAATAAAAATCTTGCAGGAAGTGGTGTACTCGCTCCAGTCTAATGCAGTGCTCACTGCTGCCACTTCTGACCATATCAGGAACTGTCCAGAGCAGGTGAGGTTTTCTATGGGGATTTGCTGCTGCTCTGGACAGTTCCTGACATGGACAGAGGTGGCAGCAGAGAGCACTGTGTCAGATTGGAAATAGTACGCCACTTCCTGCAGGATATACAGCAGCTGTTAAAGGAGAAGTCCGGCGAAAATTTTTATTAAAGTATTGTATTGCCCCCCAAAAGTTATACAAATCACCAATATACACTTATTACAGGAAATGCTTATTAAGTGTTTTTTTTCCCTGAATTTAGTACTGCATCAAGGCTTCACTTCCTGGATAAAATGGTGATGTCGCGACCCGACTCCCAGAGCTGTGCGGGCTGTGGCTGCTGCAGAGGATGATGGCAGAGGGATGCTCAGTGTCCTTCCAGTGCCCTGTGTCCCTCTGCCATCATCCTCTCCAGCAGCCATGGCCCGCACAGCTCTGGGAGTCGGGTCGTGACATCACCATGTTATCCAGGAAGTGAAGCCTTGATGTAGTAATAAGTGCAGGAAAAAAGCACTTAATAAGCATTTCCCGTAATAAGTGTATATTGGTGATTTGTATAACTTTTAGGGGGAAATAAAAAACTTTAATAAAAATTTTCACCGGACTTCTCCTTTAAAGGGGAACTCCGGATAAGAAAAACTTGTTTTCTATTAAAAGTACATTAAAAGCTATATAGATGTGTCTATACAATGTATACGTTAGAAATCCAGGAAGTGAAAAAATGGCCTCTGTGCCAATTCACATTGTCTCCTGCTCATTCTGCTCTCCCACCTTAGGAGACAAATATTTCATGCCTCTGTCTCACATTGTGTGTGTTTGCTGAGCACAGGCTGATGATGCAGACAGAGGGCAGGGTGTGATGTCACAGGAGGATTGGCTGGATCCTCCAATCCCCTGAGTGATTCACCATCTCTGACCAGCCTGAAGCAGGTGCGGCAATAATTATACTGATTGTGTGGGTGGGGGACTGTGATGATCAGCTGAGGGAAAGCAATGTATTCTGGGAAATGCTAAACCAGGAAGGACAGAAACAAACGGATTTTTGGTCGTTTCAAAACTGGGATAGATAGTTAAGTAATGCTATATGCTTCTGCAGAAGTTTCATTTTTTTACCTCTACCTGGAGTTCCCCTTTAAGTGCCAGAAGACTGGAGATTTTGTAATAGAAGTAAATTACAAATCTATAAAACCTTCTGACACCAGTTGATTTGAAAGATTTTTTCCCCCCGCTGAAGTACCCCTTTAAGACTTGATACACTACAATTCAGAAGAACAAATAATAAAATACTACAAAGATAGGACTGAAAAGTCCCAAATCACTGAAAATCATGAGACTTGATTGTAATTTATCAGAAAGGCATCGGCTTCCAAACACAACAATTCTATCCCCACTTATTAAAAGTGGCTCTGAATCCAATTATGCCGGGAGTGTGTAACAAAGGCCTCGCTGCCGTCTACATGGAGTCCCTGCTGACACTGCCAGGGTATTATCACCAATCACAAACACTTCGTCATCTCATTAGCTGCTTCTATGTGCAAAACAAATGCAGGAAGATCCCCTGACAACAGGTCAGAGTATTACTGGCAATAAGGTCTGAGAAACTGTGTAAATGACAATGCCACAGCTGCTAGCATGTTCTGTTGGCACAACTAAAGAGATGGGGTGGGACTATATTTGCACATTCTAGTTTTGTATCTGTAGACACTCCGAAGCAAGCCGAAGCGTCTAGCAGGTACAGTATGCTCCGGCCGGCAGGGTGGGGGTGGCGGGAGTCGTTTTTAACTTGCATATTTGCAGCGGGATGTCACTCTCACTTTATTTCATTGGTTAACAGTGTCAACTGGGCAGGGTTTCATGGCAGTGGTCCCATTTCCTTGCTGGGGGGAGGGCCCAATTGCCATGAAGCTCCGCCTAGGTGACAATGTCCACCAATGAAATGAAGCTATTTTGCGGCAGAAAGAAGACGCAGACAAGTTTTATACAGGTGTATATCGAATGTGCAGCATCTAAGCTTGTGGATAGTGCAGAGAATCCCACAGGGTAATAGGGGTGACAGTATCACTTTTTTTTTTTTTTTAAGGGGACAATGAGCACTGTGCGCAATATGCAACTATAAGCAGGTTAGATTTGTCGCAGTGACAGCGGACTCTGTGCACAATAAGGAGCTATAAGCAGGTTAGATTTGTCGCAGTGACAGCGGACTCTGTGCACAATAAGGAGCTATAAGCAGGTTAGATTTGTCGCAGTGACAGCGGACTCTGTGCACAATAAGGAGCTATAAGCAGGTTAGATTTGTCGCAGTGACAGCGGACTCTGTGCACAATAAGGAGCTATAAGCAGGTTAGATTTGTCAAACCTGCTGATAGTTTGTCTTTAATTAATTACATTTTAATCAATAATATAATTTCTTGCTTTTCCTCAATGAAATGAAGCCAAAGAATGGCGTGCACAGATAAGTCAGACGGCTGATGACTGGCAGGACTTAATCGTCAGAACATCATTAACGGCAGGAAACAGATTTAGGTTAATGACTGATATGTTGGCTTCCAGCATATGGCCGCTTCTACAAATACCTATACGGTTAACCATTTTCCACTGCACTGATCGGCGCCGTTTAGTCTCCACAGATGTACATGGAGTTAGAGCTGGATAACCGGAGGCTTTTTATGCACTAAGCGATATGTGAAATGATAATATGCTACGACGAGTCTTTCTTGGTCAATAATTGAAGCTACTCAAGAATCAGGGCTGGAATTTCGGGAGAGCAAGTCAGGACATCTCCCTCGGTTCTCCTCCCCCCCCCCCCCCCCCCCCCCCAGCTATAACGCTCACTCCATTGTTTAGTGAACAAAAAATGAACGTTTACATCTTACAAAGTGAACCGTAGGGTTTTTAGGCAGCAAGTGACATCTGAAATGACCGGGAGCTTCGAGAAACCGGCTACAATGTGTCCTGGTTAATGACTGAAGATATTTAGGAATTACGATGGGGGTATAGGTAGGGCAAAATGAGGCTCCCACCACCCCTCGGCCTCATTACTCGCTCCATTGTTTAGCAGAGAGGGAATGACAATCTAAAAACATTGTTGTGTAGCTCCAACAATGAAAACATTTCATTACGCAACTCTTACTAAAATATACTGGTACGGTTTACAGTTCTGAGTTTCAGAGATCTCTCTGCATTGTAAGTAGAAGAAATCAAAATTGAAAGAGTCTATATTTATTGCCAGGCACATCATTGCAAGAGAAAAAGATGGACATAGAGCTATAGCTGTGATCTGTTATTATACATTTCTATATACATTACACAGATATTTGTCAATGAGGCGGGGCCTAGAGCATCCATACCCTAGGCCTGTCGATCATGAAGATGCAGCCCAGAAGCGTGATGACAGAAGAAGGTGGAGAGAGAGGTGCTGCAGGCCAAAGGAAGGGATGCTCTATGCCCCGCCTCATCAACATCCCGCCAGAATGAAATCTATTTGTAGCCCAAATAAGGGTTCCAGCAGACACACAGGCCCTGGGAGCAGCCATGCAATGGGGAAAACTAAATAACGGCAATGGCGGTTTGGGGGGTTCTGGCGGTACAGAACCGGCTTAAAGGGAAACTATCAGCAAGTTAGACAAATCTAACCTACCGACAGTCCCTATTATGCACAAGGTGCTGAGGATGAAGGTATGTCTGTTACCTATATCCTCTACGCCGTTCCTGCATCTGGTAAGGCCATCTGGAGCACTGGGTTGTGGCACTGATCCGACCCGCCTGCTTCCCTGATAATCATTAGAAGGGGAGGTCCCAGTGCTCTGGGATGGATCTGCTCTGGGAACAATAGCCCCTATTGCTTCAAACGGCCTTATTAGACGCTGGACTAAACTAAAAACAGCACAAAAACAGCATCAAGAATGAAGGTAAGAGACTTAGCCTCAACCTCACGCCCCATACGTAATAGAAAGATATCAGTAGGTTAGGTTTGTCTAACCTGCTGATAATTTCCCTTTAAATAACAGTGTAACTATATTGGTAAGATTGTCATATGTATTCCTTGTGTTGTCAAACCCCTTCAAGTCGACCTCATCATGACACCATAACCCAAATTGTTTACTCCGCGTCAAGAATTACGAGAAGTCTTTCATTGGATCAGTGCTGATGGCCCAACCCCGACCGTCAGATCCTAAGGATTGGCTATCAGTGTATTAGGCCTGACACAAGTCCACTGCATTTGCATGTGATCTGCTGTCAATCACCTGTATAATATCAGTCTTCCATCCTCCTGCTTCGTGTTCATTCTTCATATTAATCCCAACAAGGGGCTTAGGAGTCCAACTAGTCTCGGAGAACAGGTCTCGTTGCTCCCAAGAACAACTTTTTTTGTGTGTGTGCAGAGTAGAAAATGAAAAGCAATGTTTGATGAGGCTATAACTGCAATCCTTCAGATTATGCCCACGATTTAACTATACAACACATGGTGTCAAATTAAATCAAAGCGGATTAGGCAGAAAGGTTTATGGGGATCATGGACTTAACCCTCCTGAATGACATTTCATGTGTTATTAGGTCTTGGCAAAAGAATATTTGTGAACTTCAGTTGAATGGAGGAGTCGCTGTACAGAAGACGTGGTCACGAGTTGTTCACTACAGGAGGGATGTTCAAATGTAAGCTGTTCGTCAATGGCCGAGATAGGGAAAGGATGTCCAGCAAGTAGTGTTGAGCGGACATGCCGACCTTTTCGGGTTCTGCAACGTTCTCTGAACCCAAAGGCTTGGCATTTGACACCTGGTGACTGGAGAAGTTGGATGCTACCATAGGGAGTCTTGAAAAACATGGATACAGCCATAGGCCATAGGCTGTATCCATGTTCTCAGAGCAGCCCTAGGGCAGCATCTGACTTCTCCAGCTGCCGGGAGTCAAATGCAGAGCGTTCGGATTCAGAAAATAATGTAGAGCCCGAACAGGTCGGCACGTCCGCTCAACGCTGCCACCAAGTTTCTGATTATTGACCTAGGGAGTTAATTGTAATTGTCTTATTTTATCAATGAAACCTGGGGTCTTTAAAGGGTTATTTCACCCCCAAGAAATTCTATCAAATCAACTAGTGCCAGAAAGTTCCAGAGAATTATAATTTACTTCTAATAAAAAAAAATCTCAAGCCTTCCAGTACTTCTCAGCTGCTATATGTTCTGCAGGGAGTGTTGTATTCTTTCCAGTCTGGAGAGCAGGAGAGGTTTTCTATGGGGATTTGCTGCTGCTCTAGACAATTCCTGAGATGGACAGAGGTGGCAGCAGAGAGCACTGTGCCAGACCAAAGAATACACCACTTCCTGCAGGGCATAAAAAGTACTGGAAGACTAGATTTTTCTTTAATAGCAGCAAATTACAAATTTCTGGCACCAGTTAATTTAAAAGAAAAACATTTGGGGTGAACAACCCCTTTAATTATTGCTAAAATAATGGGGTTACACAGGATGTGAAGCACTGCAATTTCTCCAGAATTTTCCCTCCAGTTTCTATACTTGCAACCATATCACAACTAAGACCTATAAGCATTTCTTGTAATACGCATTTGTCAAAGCATCATTAACCACTTACATTTATTCCCATTCATGTGCTTTTAAATAAGTACATAAAAGTTAAAAAAAAAAAAAAAAAAAAACTTCTGACACGTCAGAACCTTTGAATAGTGAGAGCAACTGGGCACCAATTATCAAAGCTTCTGTTTTTTTTTTTTAAAAAAACTTTAGTTAGCCTTTAAAAGCGTAACATTTAAATATTGTGACTAATGCGAACCTCGAGCAAGCTCAGGTTCATCCGAACTCGAATGCTCAACATTTGACTACAGGTGGCTGAAGAAGGTGGCATGGAAAACATGGATACAGCCTATAGCCATAGGTTGTATGCATGCTGTCCACAACTTCCTAGAGCTGCATCCAACTTCTTCAGGCACCGGTAACTATATGCTTAGCATTTGGGTTCGGATGAACCTGAGGGTGCTTGATGTTTGCTCAACTCTAATCGTGAAGAATTTTCAGAAAGTCGATACAGAGGATTTAACCATCCAAGCAACCCATAATACCTGTTGATCATCTGGTGTCCAAATACCACAGGTGATTTGACTTTCCAGGTTTATCTCCGATGACCAATGTCGCTGACCACTCACTGAGCCCACAAGTACAAATCCGTCTCGGTATGATATCAAAGCTTGCGTGCCATCGTGACTCCACGTGAAGTCGCTAACCTATCAGTGGTAAAACAGAACACAATTAGTGAGGAGGAGGAGAATGGATCTCACGGACATACAGTTAGGGTTGTTGGGAAAAAAAAAAAAAAATTTTTTTACTAAAGTGAGAAATCTGACTGTGCATTTCATAAAACACTCAAAGGAGAAGTCCGTCAAGAGGATTTTTTTCAAAATGCAGGTGCAGGGGGAAACAGACTATACTTACCTCTTCCTGTGCCTCTACAGCACTGGATCACCGCTCTGGGACCCCCGCTAGGCCCCGGAATATCAAGCAGAGCTAACTTCACGCCGGCTGATGGACTGCCCGCTCAGCCAGTCAGTGACAGGGACGCCGCTGCAGTCACTGGTTGAGAGTGCTGTCTATAAGCCGGGACAGGTATTTTCCCCTGCTCCAATCATTACAACTCGGGGGGAAAATGCCTTCCTGGAGTTGGTCACACAACACAACGTGGGCATGGGGAGAGGTGAGCAATACTTGATTATTTTCTCCCCTGTCCTGTGTTATCTTCAATGTGGCTAGACTTCTCCTTTAAAAAATGACAGGCATCCCAGAGAACAGCCCAGGGGCCTTTACACTATAAGTTAATTTCATTCATTTATAAGAACTCTTGCTGCTTCAGTACTCTATAAGACTGGGTTCACACAACATTTTTGCAATCTGTTTTTTGCAAAAAAAAAAAAAAAAACAGATGGAAAAAACAGATGCATGTGTGTGCATCCGTTTTGATCCAATTTTCCATTGAATTCATTAGAAAAAAAAAAAAAAAAAAAAAAAAAGATCCTTTTTTTTTTTTAACGGACACAAAAACGAGGTCGACTACATTTTTGTATACATAAAAAAAAAAAACCTGATCCGTTTTGATCTTTTTCTTATAATGGAATTCAATGGAAAAATGGATGCACACACGCAAAAAAAATGTAGTGTGAATCCAGCCTTACAGGTACAGGATGCACGTTCATTTATACACTGTCAGCCTTCTTGCTTTACTATACTCTTTTTTTTTCCCTCGACTACAGTTCTTATTCAAAACCGCAGAGTCAAACAATTGGCATATATTATTTATTAATGTGAATTTCAATTTTATTTGTGCCAGTGGAGATCTATGAGATCTATGGCGTTGTGGCTTTATATGGATTTATTGACAATTCTGCTGATGTACGGCCTTTTCTGCATAGAATAAGCAGTACGATACCCAACACAAATAATACAGGACTATGACAGTAAAAAATAAACAGCAGGATCAGACACATGGGTTTATCTGTTACCACGGAAAAGAACAGGTCAGTCCAGGGGTCAAGTGCAAAAAAAACAACATGAGAGCCTTTCGGTTACTTGCAAAGCATCCTCTTAAATGCACTGGAACAATATAAAAAAAATACCCTTATTGCAAAGGATATAAAGGAAGGTGTGGGAAGGGATTGTGGGAGTCATCCACTGAGGACGGCCATTAATGCATACAGGGAGACGTTCTGCTCAGCAGATCAGCGCTCGCTTCCTCCTTGTTCCCTGCTCGCGGTCTGTGCTATCACATGCACACACATCGAGTAGAAGAGTGGGGTGGTGGGAACCCGCTGCCTGGAAGATCTTTAGATTGTCCAAGCTGCCCATAGGAGAGAACGGCGGTCTACTATCGCCATTTTTATTACACAAGGCAACATGCAGCAAACAGTCGTTGAGCTGATGGTTTTTTTTCAGAATGTTGAAAGATCACGATCAGCCGACATCGTACATGTCAGCTGATCGTGACCTTTTAAAAGCCCTATTAAACCAAGCGATTATCAGCCGGAGGGGTCGGTAATTGGCCAAGTATCGCTTTGTGTAACAGTGCCTTTAGTTAGCTTTTGCCAAGGGACCTTGTAAGCCTATATTTATAAGACTCTCTCCTCCTCTGGGCATGATCACACAGCAAATTCAGCGGAATTCTGTGGCGGAGAGAAGCGGATGTTGTTAAAACGAGGGAGGGAATGTTTACACTGAGCGGCAGAGCTCTCCGCCGTGGAATCCTGCCGGACAGTGTCAAACTACATCACTATGGGAGGGCTCACACACCTCTGTTCTCCGCTCAAAGAATTGACATGTCCATGCCATTGGCACTAAGGCCCTGTCCCTTCAGCAGCGTCATTGAATAGGCCGACCTATAGACATAGGCTTCGGTGTTTAGGATGCCAAGGAGGGGCAGGGCCGACGGCATATGTGTTGGCGGGGCTATGGAGAATGACGGGCATAAAGCTCCACACATTTGGCGCTCTCCACTTAGAGTAACATGCATTTTTGAGGGGAGAGACCACAAAGAAATCCTTTATAAGGTAAGATATGAAATGTCCAGAATATAAGCTTAAAGGCAACCTGTCACTCCGGCTGCCAGGGCAGAGCCCGCCCGACCCCTGGTGGAGCCCCACATACTTAATCCTTCCAGGAAGTTCCGCTCCTGGACCCAGTCCCAGGGTGATGAATTCACCACCTTACTCTGTCCATGCGCTATATGCAAATAACTAGAGACGAGTCCGGTGTCCATAGAAAATGACTGGTCCAGTCATTTTCTATGGACGTCAAACTCATCTCTATTGATTTGCATATAATGCATGCACAGCTTCCGCCCTGGGACTGGGTCTAGGAGCGAGACTTCCTGGAAGGATTAAGTATGTGGGGCTCCACCAGGGGGTCCGGCGGGCTCTGCCCTGGCAGCAGGGGTGACAGGACCTCTTTAGGAATTGTGCCAAAATCTCCTGATACGTAAAGAGGGGTGGGGGGAGGAGTGACACTATCAGTTTAAACTAATCTTACATTAAGTTTGGTTCTAATTTACCATAAATAGACTATGGGTGTCCCTTTGGGACTATTTTGCCAAGTATACATTATGATATCTATTTTTAACAGTTTTAAAACGTTTGGTTGTGCGTTTCTAGTTACCACAAAAGCCCAGGTTTCACGACAACAACAGCGTCCATTCTCTTCCACACCACTCAAACATTGCATACACATACACTGAACAATCTGTGAATGAAGCAGCTATACCTTATATAAACTTTAAAGTGTCACTGTGCTTTTTTTTTTTTTTTTTTTTTGCAGAAATCAATAGTCCAGGCAATTTTAAGAAACTTTGGGTTATTGGGTTTATTAGGCAAATCTTCCATTATCTGTATTCAAAAAGACTTTCCCCAGGTCCCCCTCCTCCCTCTCTCTGATTCACTGCTTATTATCAGGAAATCTTGACTCTTTTACATCAGTCGTGCCCTGTGTAACCTATGGAGAGGGGGAGGAAGAAGGTTAGTCGGCAGCAGAAAGCAGAGAACAAAGGATTACACAGCAGGACCTGTGTGAATGCCAGTATTCAAAGGTCAAATTAACTCTTTGTTGTCCTGTTTTGCTGCCTCATCTCCCTACACCCCTCTCCTTCCATAGAGAACAATGAAGACAGGGGGAGAGCTTCAAATTGCTTTTTCATGATGATAATGCATTTTTCAGCTAATAAACCCATTAATGGTGCGTTCACACCTACAGGATCTGCAGCTGATTTTCTGCAGCAGATTTCATTTAAATAACTGAACACAGCATCAAATCTGCTGCAGATCTGCTGCAGATCCTGTAGGTGTGAACGCACCCTTACAAAGTTTCTTAAAATCTCCTGTATTATTGATTTCTGCAAAAAAAAATTTAAACTACAGTGACACTTTAAGCACGCACAAAATCAGAAGTGTTATCGGAGCCCGCTTACTGAAGATCAATCATTAGAAGACTTAGAACATCCAGTAGTAAATGACGGAGGAAGAAAGTGCAAATCGATTGCTTGAAGAGCTTTTGTTTTGCTCAGTAATGAATTCGGAGAAGATCCTGGCATTGACATCCAGTCTACTTTTCTGAAGAACTCGTTCAACGTACCCGACGTTTCAGGTACCGTTTTCAGGATGAGCCATCGTGTGTGTGGACAAGCAACACTATTTCTCACCATTATATAACTTGTAACAACTATAGTGGGTTAGAGTTGCTCAAACTGGATTATAGAAATGAGCGAAACTGGAGGACGCTCAAGACCAATTGTTCGGCATTTAATTACTGGTGGCTGAAGTCGGATGCAGTCCTTGGGAGTCCTGGAAAACACTGATACAACCATAGGCCTTAGGCTGTATCCATGTTTTCCAGGACTCCCCTAGGGCGGCATCCAACTTCTTCAGCCACTGGTGATCAAATGCTCAACAATCGGACTTGTTCGTGATCCTGATGGAACGCAGTGTGAACCCAACCTTACACATAACCTTCCATACAAGATGCTCCCATATTAGTTCTCCCATATCATACAAAATCTTAGCAAATAAGAAAAATCATTAACACTAATTCAATACAAATTTTACCTGACTGGATAGCCCCCTTTATAAGTCGCCTTTATGGTTTCAAACCCCAAAAACACAGCAATCAAATCCAACACAGTTAGGAGTCAAAGGTTTCATTCGATGTAATAAGTGTGCAAACTGCCGAATCGAAAATTTTCCTATAGGAACGGAACAGGTCACTTTCACGGTCAATGATTTCACATTTATAGTAAAAGAATTTTTAAGCTGTAACAGTGCAGAGGTCATTCGTATTACAGAACGCCGCGCAAGAAGCAAGCAGTGGTCACACGTCAAGAATGCTTAAAGTGAGAATAAATGAACACATATATATATATATAAAACATATAACTGTTGTCTTTAGCTTCATCTTTTATCTGCACATTTTACAGAATGTAACCGTGACCCAAATGGTGGCAGTTTTACAGCTATCAAATGTGATAGGTTATGTACGTCTTTAAAATTTCTCAATTGTTCCATGACAAGATTCTACAAACAGATAGTTTCACATTACTAAATAATTGTATGCAGAGCACCAAGTTGTTTTACGATTGAAAAAATTTTTTTTTCAAAAAACACAGGAAAGAGCATTACTTTTTTTTTTTTTTGCCTTCACACAAAGCAAGTTCGCTTTCATTCTGCTGCGAGACTGTAGAGACAGTCTTGTTTAACTAATTAGCAGCCAGGCTGGTAAAAATAATAAACAGCCCATGCTTACCCGACTGTGCTCCTGCTCGAGTCTCTGGGTCTTGGCTCACTGACAGCCTGACCAGTCAGTCACTGGCTGCAGCAGTACTGTGCACCGATTGGCTGGGGTATTCCCCCCCCAGAAGTTATACAAATTACCAATGTACAGTTATTACAGGAAATGCTTATAAAGTGCTTTTTTCCCTGCACTTACTACTGCATCAAGGCTTCAATTCCTGGATAACATGGTGATGTCACTTCCTGGATAAGACGGTGAGGTCACTTCCTGGATAAGACGGTGAGGTCACTTCCTGGATAAGACGGTGAGGTCACTTCCTGGATAACACGGTGAGGTCACTTCCTGGATAACACGGTGAGGTCACTTCCTGGATAACACGGTGAGGTCACTTCCTGGATAACACGGTGAGGTCACTTCCTGGATAACACGGTGAGGTCACTTCCTGGATAACACGGTGAGGTCACTTCCTGGATAACACGGTGAGGTCACTTCCTGGATAACACGGTGAGGTCACTTCCTGGATAACACGGTGAGGTAACTTCCCGGATAACATGGTGAGGTAACTTCCCGGATAACATGGTGAGGTCACTTCCCGGATAACATGGTGAGGTCACTTCCTGGATAACATGGTGAGGTCACTTCCTGGATAATAGTGTGATGTCACTTTCTAGATAACAGTGTGATGTCACTTCCTGGATAACATGGTGATATCACTTCCTGGATAACATGGTGATATCACTTCCTGGATAACACGGTGATTCCACGACTCCCAGAGCTGTGTGGGCTGAGGCTGCTGGAGAGGATGATGGCAGAGGGACACAGGGCACTGGAGGGACACTGAGTAGGGATGGTCTGAACCTGGTTCGGATGGGGTTCGTACGAACCCGAACCCTCCGCAATGATTACCGCTGTCTGCCCGCTCCGTGCAGCGGGCGGATCCAGTGGGAGGAACGCCTGGAAAACTGGGATACAGCCATAGCCATAGGCTGTATCCCAGTTTTCCAGGCGTTCCTCCCGCTGTATCGGCCTGCTGCACAGAGAATCTGATGCCGAGCATTTGGGTTCAGCCGAACCCGAACCTCGGCGGGTTCGGACCATCCCTAACACTGAGCATCCCTCTGCCATCATCCTCTCCAGTAACCACAGCCCGCACAGCTCTGGGAGTCGGGTCGTGACATCACCATGTTTATCCAGGAAGTGACATCACCATGTTATCCAGGAAGTGAAGCCTTGATGCAGTAGTAAGTAGAGGGAATAAAGCATTTTATGTGCATTTCCCATAATAAGTGTATATTGGTGATTTGTATACCTTTTGGGAGGCAATACAATACTTAAATAAAAATTTTCGCCGGACTTTAAAGGGGTTGGCCACTTTATAGTAAAATAGTTCAGTATATAGTATTAGTAAGTGTATTCCCTGCACTAGCTGACAGCAGATCCCTGTGTACATCATAGCGGTAATACCCCTTTAACAGTTAAACCTATATTATAAATATAATATAAATATATTAAACTGACATCTACCCTCTATTAGCGGTCTTCCCTAAAATGTTTACCCTCTGTAAAGAGGAAAATTAATTTCCATATACCAAAAACCATCCGTTCAAAGAAAGAGAGGCCAGATTTCCCACCCACCTGTGCGCCACGATCATTGACCAGTTCCACAGACCATCTGCCTTCGTACTGGATCCACACAAATATGCCTCCGTCTGCATCGCAGGTTGCCAGCTTCTGGAAGGGCTCATTCCATCTCACTAGCACCACCTGATAAACAACAAAAACAAGATCAATCAACATTACCAAAGACTCGGTGCCTGCCTCTCGTACATCTCTCCTTGTTATGATTCATTAACTTCTAATTTATCTCTTGAAGTTGGAGCCGTCAGCCATTAATCACTAGATTCAGAAATCTTTGGTGGGCGCATTAAGGGGTAGAGCACTTTAACATTTAGGATTCCATTTCATCCGGAGAGCTTACAAGTCTGGGAAGTCAACCCGTTTTTTCTGCTAAGTATAATGGAAAACAAGTGAGACTCAGATCTAAGCTGGAATACAGTCAATGGTTGTACATTTTCATTAATAGAAGTGTTTAAAGGGGTTATCCAGCAAAATATTTTTCTTCCAAATACACTGGTGTCGGAAAGTTATGTAGATTTATAATTTACTTTTAAAATTCCAATACTTATTAGCTGCTGTAGGTCCTGTGGAAAGTGGTCTATTCTTGTCAGTCTGACACAGTGCTCTCTGCTGCCATCTCTGTCCATGTCAGGAACTGTCTAGAGTAAAAGCAAATCCCCATAGAAAATCTCTCCTGCTCTGGACAGTTCCTGACATGGACAGATGTGGCAGCAGAGAACACTATCAGACTAGAAGGAATACCCCACTTCCTGCAGGACATATAGCAGCTGGTAAGTACTAGAAGGTTTGAGATATTTAAATAGAGTTATTCTACAAATCTATATAACTTTGTTACCAGTTGATTTGAAAGAAAAATATTTTCACTGAATAACCCCTTTAGAGTGTGAAAAATAAAGGGCAATTTTCACATAAAAAAATCAAGAGCAAAGTTAAAGGAGTAGCTCAGCAAAACATTTTTTCTTTCAAATCAACTGGTGCCAGAAAGTAATTTACTTCTATTAGAAAAATCTCTAGTCTTCCAGTACTTATTAGCTTCTGTATGTCCTGCAGGAAGTGGTGTATTCTTTTCAGTCTGGGGAGCAGGAGAGGTTTTCTATGGGGATTTGTTACTGCTCTGGACAGTTCCTGACATGGACAGAGGTGGCAGCAGAGAGCACTGTGTCAGACTGGAAAAAAAAGCAGCTGATAGGTGCTGGAAGACTTCCACATTTTTTTATAGAAATAAAAGACAAATGTCTGGCACCAACTTGAAAGATTTTTTTTTTTTTTCTTTTTGCTGAACTGCTTCTTTAAGAATCTCAGACCACAACAATAATGAATGGGAATAATAGCTGTATTAGCTCACAACTACCTAAAAGAAATCTAAAACATTGGTGTTATCAACCAAAGAGTTCATTTTAAAGACTATTTTGTATTCCTGTTGTACACAATATTACAGGAGGGTCATATTAGAAAAAGTAATCGGCACTACTGTGTCCAGTTCATGTAACAAAGGTGCGTCGGAGTATTGCACTATATACTATGGTGGTGCTCACTTATCGGATAGATTCACAAAATGTCTTAAAAGTCTATTAATGACAAAGCAGGTAGCAGGGACGCCATTAACTCCTCAGCAGCGTGACAGCTGTTTCGCGTAACTAATTACGCATCACCAAAACCGTCTGGTGATGCGTAATTAGTTACGCGAAACAGCTGTCACGCTGCTCAGGAGTTAATGGCGTCCCCACAACCTGCTTTGTCATTGATAGACTTTAAAGATATTTCTACAATAAAGACATGAAAATTTTAAATGGTGAGTGCCCTTATATCATTATCCTTTATCTGTTATCCTTTTTTTGAAGACATCCTGCATTACATGAACTCCCCCCTCTGGTCCATTCCTACACTACACATTATATATACACATACACACATATATATATATATATATATATATATATATATATATATATATATATATAAACACTGTACCGCCAAGTGAAACGCAACATGTGATCAACCACTGCAGAAAAGAAATGAGAAGACTTATCATCTTGTGTTATTCCCCATGGACGTGAACTGGATACGCACTGAAGGAACAACTATTACTTTGCAGTATAAACCATTATCACTCGAAGATTACAGGCAGGAGGCCAGGAGAGTCAGTGTTTAGTCTGGACCTCATGGGCACCACAAATAGACTCCTCTAACAATCTAGTATCTTCTCTTCTGCCATGAGTCACACACACACTTTTTTTTTTTTTTTTTAAGGATAAGAATTAATAATGCCTTTTCCCAGTAGGGTATTTTCTACAACCTATTATTCCCGGCCTAGAAAAACCTAACACTGAGAATGAAAGACGGCGAGAGAATGCAGATGCTATAATAGGGATAAAATGTAATTCAAATAGATTTCTGGCCATATTATATCTATAAAAATTAGAAGATGACTTCATGTAATCGTCCTCCTGTAAATAGAAGGAAGCGATGCTTCGACCGGACTCGCAATGTCCTAGAAGTGCTTCATCCGATGATACCTGCTGATATCTCCCTATAGAACACAAGGAGCTGGAGGAGGAAGTTTTTTTACCTTCATCCTTGGTGCGGTTTCCGTACAGTTTGTAATTTAAAGCGAATTGTACTATGTACCGGTGCGGTGGTCCTTTTTTTTTTTTTTACACCGCGGCCCAGTTCCCACGCATATCGCCAGTCTATTACCGAGCACTGGCCCAAGGCTGAAGGACCGGAGGCAGGCTGGCTGGCCCGCCCCTAGTGTGACGAAACCCCCACCCCTCTATGACGCGGCTCCATAGATTCTAAGGGAGCCGCGTCACAGAAGGCAGAGGGTTTCCTCCCACTGCGGTTGGGCCGGCCCGCCTCCAGTGCGTCAGCCTGGTGCGCGAAAACCAGGCTACATTTATAAAAAAAAAAAAAAAAAAAAAAAAACTGGCACGACTTCCCCACGCAGGCGCCGTTCTATTCATGTGCAACGCTTAAAGAGAATGTGACTGATGGTACATTTACTTTAATTCCTAGGCTAGTAAAACTGTTTTGTGTACCAGGGCAAATCAGTGCACCAGGGGCAGTAGTCCTGCCCCCAGTGCACCCTAATAGCCTTGGGAACTACAAACTGCACGGAAACATTGCCCCATGTAAAATAGGAACATATCAGCAGGTTCAATTCATCTAAACAGATGCCGAAAAGACCTTTTTAATTAAACAGAAACTATCAGCAGGTTAAAAAAAATCTAACCTGATATGTCTCTATTGTGCACAGGGTGCTGAGGATCATGGAAAGTTTCTTACCTTCATCCACGGCGCAGTTTCTAGGTTAGTCCCTAGGTTAGTAAAGTGGTTTAGTGCACTAGGGTTGGGAATACCACCCCAGATCACTGGTATGCCCCAGTAGCCCCGCCCCATGTGCACCAAATAGCCTTACTAGACATGGCAACTCTGAGTGGAAAGCGATGGAAGCAGAGGCACGCCAGCCATCCCATAGAGACACTGAGGCTTTTATTCCTCAGTGTGAACATACCCTTATTATTAATAATAATAGTAGTGACAATAACAATACTAGTAGATATAATAATAGTAATAATAATAATCAGTACATAAACAATTATTTGTAATAATTAAATCAGTCGTCTAGCTGAAAGGGTTGTGTGAGCCGGGCAGCATCACAGCAGTCGCCTAAGGTCAGCAATCTATTCTGGACACCTAGGGCACTTAGCATATCCTCTAATCTCCAATATGAGCAGCAACAGGGAAGAAGCAAATATCTTTGGCCCTTCAAAATATTCTAGCAGGGTTCTAGCAGGGGTCCCCGGATACAGAGAATGTGAGCCAATAACATGATGTTTAAAGGGAATGTGTCACTAAGACCGTGCTGTTTAATCTATCATGATCACGTTATAGAGCAGGAGGAGAAGATTCAGCATAACTTGAAACATGTTGAGTGAAATCCCTGCTCATTCTGTTTTAAGGAGTCCAGTGGGCGGTGTCACTCAATGGACTGGACTCTTGGAGATCTCAATCAATAAATTACAAGTTATACTGAATCTTTCCCCATAAAGATATATATCAATCCGCTCAGCTCCTTCAGCTCCATAACATGATACTGATAGTTTAGGTAGGATTTTATAGTGACGGGCTCCCTTTAATAGGGAACAGGACTAGACTTCTGAAAATCCAAGCTGATATGGAAGTAGATTTTAGAGATGGTTCATGGTTTATAGCTGTCACTGTAATTAGTAATGGGACAAGAACCCAGAAAGGGGCTGACACACGGGTTTCACTTGTACCAATCAGGAACGGCTAATTATGGTTCAGTCACTTTCACATCTACTGCAATTTACTTAAGCGCATGAGACAAATTGATTTTCCCTGGAAGCCTATACCGTTAGCGATGAAGTCAACACTATTATGCCCGTGAAATGCATCTTCCTTTGCTATAAATGTGCTCCGTTTCCCCCCACTTATTCAGATTATCTTCTCAGGGGTTTGCCGAACGCCCGGTGCCTCTATCATAACATTTCCCCAGCCGGCACATTTCTTGCTCTTCACTCTGAACAGCTTCCTAATGATCTGTCCACCAGACACTGATTAACAGCATCAGATCTTGCCCAGTGTAACGCCACACTCCATGTAGGCCTGCAATCTGTAACAGCGGGGGCCAGAGAGTCCTTCTCTACAGCGAGAACATAGCCCCGTACAGAGCGGCTGTGTGATACCGCAGCACAATGACACCGGCACTGCACATCTATCCCCTAGATCTAACAAGCACAATATTAAAGCGTTTTACTCCCTACTAATTCAAAGTAACATCTCATGTATAATCTTCACAGCTAAACTCCACCGGAAGAATAACCCCGCAACAAACGAGCAATATTCTGCCACTTCATCTATGCTCTTTACATAGAATACAGGCAGGTTTGCACAGGGAGGTTAAGCAGGGCTAAGAATACCTTCAGATTACTATATTCTATAAAAAATGTAAAAAAAAAGGGCTATAAAATAGCACATTGTATGGCAAAGTATCCAGTTATATTGTTCTTTGGGCGGAATGCTACTGCTTATAAGGGAAAAAAAATTGGCTGCATTATGACCAACATGGCTTATCCCAATATTAAAAGCGACTCTGTACCCACAATCCTCTGTACCCTCTGTACCCCCCCAAAACCACTTGTACCTTCAGATAGCTGCTTTTAATCCAAGATCTGTCCTGGATCCGTTCAGCAGGGGATGCAGTTATTGTCATAAAAACAACTTTTAATCCGGCAGCGCTGTGTCTAACGGCCGGGTCTTACATTTGTATTTGCATTCGGCTGTCACCACCTCTCTGTCCTTCCTCCCCACCCTCCTCATCATTAGGAATGATCCAGGCAGATTGCTTCCTATTCCCCACCTGTGTGTATAATGAACATGGGCTGGATAGTTAATACACCTGTGCAAAGCTCAAACAGCAGTAAATGTTCCTGGATTATTCCTAATGATGAGGAGGGTGGGGAGGAAGGACAGAGAGGGTGTGCCAGTCTAATGCATATACAAATGTAAGCCCCGGCCGTTAGACACAGCGCTGCAGGATTAAAAGTTGTTTTTATGACAATAACTGCATCCCCTGCCGAACGGACCCCAGGAAAGATCTTGGATTAAAAGCAGCTATCCAAAGGTACAAGTGGTTTGGGGGGGGACAGATTGTGGGTACAGAGCCACTTTAAAGGGAATCTGTCACCTGGTTTATGTTGCCTTAAATGAGGGCAGCATAAACTAGTCGCAGAAATAAAAAAAATTACATCATCCTGTTCAGCCGTTCTCCTAATATGCTGGAGAATAGGACAAGTGCCGCACCCCTCCCCCCGCCTTCCAGCTGCTGAATGACAGTTGACTGCCTATACACAGCATGAACAGATAACTGCCAATCAGCAGGTGGCGGGCGGAGTTTGCTGTTGCTCATGAATACCCAGGACTACAGAACTCCTAATATGCAGGAGAATGGGCTTTGTGCTGCCCTAACCCCCCCAGCTGTCATCTGACAGATGTTTGCCTATAGACAGCATAGACAGACAATTGCCAATCAGTTTCCAGGGTGCAGGGTGTGCTGGTGCTCATGAATATCCAGGACTACTGACTAGACGCACATAATGGAGAGGAGCGTCCTTGTTAATTAGGAGGATATGTCTGAACCAGTTGCACAAAACAATGTAAGCGATAGATTATTCTGCCACTAGTTTATGCTACCCTTAGTAAGGTCAGCATAATCCTACTGACAGGGTCTCTTTAAAGTGTACTTGATCTTTCAAAAAAAATTCAGGGGTTTGTTTCAGTAACCTTTCAGATTGTGACAAGGTGAGTGTTGGGCTCCATGGTGCGCAGCTATTTCCGGAGCCAGGACAGAGCTGGGTTGTTTGCCAGCTGGGGGATATGTATCATTGAGTTTGCATGTTTTTGCAGGTGTAAACCGTGCAGTGGTGTGCGCAACATTTATCATGTTGTTTTTGCACAGACTAAACAGTTTTCCATTGGCTTTGCGCCAAAGGCAGATAAGAGGAACTGGTCACACTATGTCATACCATGTTAGGCTGCATTAGTAGAGACATCCTCCAAAACACATTTTCAACCCCTTAGGGACTGGGCTGATTTTGGCCTTAAAGGAGACGTCTGGCGATTTTTAAAAGCCGTCACCAGGGGAAATTAATTAGCTATCAGCTGGGTTGTGACATGGACACCCGGGAGATCCCGGCTAGGGTTCCGCATCCAGTCCCACCGCGTGCACGAGGAGGGTAAGTTGTTACTTGTAATCATTTGCCCCCCTGCCCCTCCTGGCGGCAGGATTTTAGAAATGGACGGACTCCTCCTTTAAGGACGGGAGTCCATTTTTAAAATCTGACCTGTCTCACTTTATGCGGTTATAGTTTTGTGAAACTTTAACTTATCCAAGTGATTAAGACTTTTTTCAGGACATACTGTACTTCAGTGGTAAATTTTGGCCGATTTCCTTGAAATTTTATTGAGAAATATGCCTACATTTAAAGAAGTCCAGCAAAATTTTTTATTAAAGTATTGTATTGCCTCCCAAAAGTTTTACAAATCACCAATATTACACTTATTACGGAAAATGCTTATAAAGTGATTTTTTTTCCCTGCACTTACTACTGCATCAAGGCTTCACTTCCTGGATAACATGGGGATGCCACATCCTGCATAACATGGGGATGCCACTTCCTGCATAACATGGGGATGCCACATCCTGCATAACATGGGGATGCCACATCCTGCATAACATGGGGATGCCACATCCTGCATAACATGGGGATGCCACATCCTGCATAACATGGGGATGCCACTTCCTGCATAACATGGGGATGCCACTTCCTGCATAACATGGGGATGCCACTTCCTGCATAACATGGGGATGCCACTTCCTGCATAACATGGGGATGCCACTTCCTGCATAACATGGGGATGCCACTTCCTGCATAACATGGGGATGCCACTTCCTGCATAACATGGGGATGCCACTTCCTGGATAACATGGGGATGCCACTTCCTGGATAACATGGGGATGCCACTTCCTGGATAACATGGGGATGTCACTTCCTGGATAACATGGGGATGTCACTTCCTGGATAACATGGGGATGTCACTTCCTGCATAACATGGGGATGTCACTTCCTGCATAACATGATAATGTCACGAGCTGACTCCCAGAGCTGTGTGGGCTGTGGCTGCTGGAGAGGATGATGGCAGAGAGATGCTCAGTGTCCCCTTGCCATCTTCCTCTCCAGCAGCCACAGCCCGCACAGCTCTTGGGGAAGTGACATCACCATGTTATCCAGGAAGTGAAGCCTTGATACAGTACTTAGTGCAGGGGAAAAAAGTACAATATAAGCATTTCCCGTAATAAGTGTATATTGGGGATTTGTATAACTTTTGTGGGGCAATACAATACTTTAAGAGAAAAAAAAAAAAATTTGCCTGACTTTCTTTAACCCCTTAAGGTCAAAGCAAATTTTCGTTTTTGCACTTTTGCTTTTCCACTTTATGTTTAAAAGGCCATAGCACTTGCATTTTTTCACCTAGAGACCCACATAAGCCCTTATTTTTTGTGAAACCAATTGTAATTTGCAATGACAGGCATTATTTTTCCATAACATATGCTGCGAAACTGGAAAAAAATCATTTGCGCTGTCAAATTGAAAAAAAAAAGGAATTTGTTTTGATTTTGAGGAGTTTTGCATTTACGCCGTTCGCCCTATGGAAAAACTGACTTGTTATGCATGTCCCTCAAGTCGTTACGATTACAACGATATATAACATGTATAACTTTTCTTTTATCTGATGGCCTGTAAAAAATTCAAACCATTGTTAACAAATATATGTTCCTTAAAATCGCTCCATTCCCAGGTTTATAGCGCTTTTATCCTTTGGTCTATGGGGCTGTGTCAGGTGTCATTTTTTGCACCATGACATGTACTTTCTATCGGTACCTTGATTGCGCATATACGACTTTTTGATCACTTTTTATTACATTTATTCTGGATTTGATGCAACCAAAAATGCACAATTTTGCACAATTTTTTTGCGCTGACGCCGTTTACCGTGCGAGATTAGGAATGTGATTAATTTATAGTTCGGTCGATTACGCGCGCGGAGATACTAAATATGTTTATTTATTTGTTTATTTATAAAATGGGAAAAGGGGGGTGATTTGGACTTTTAATGGGGAGAGGATTTTTTTTATTAATAAAAAAACATTTTTACTTTTATTTTTACTTTAACTAGAAGCCCCCCTAGGGGACTTGCATATAGATAGCACTGATCTCTCATAGAGATCAATGCTGTGTATATACACAGTAAAGATCGATTAGATCGGTCATAGATTGCTATGGCCTGCTGCAGGCCATAGCAATCTATTGCCGAGCCGGGATCAGCGTCATTCCGACGCTGAGGCCCGGTCTCGTCGGGACCCCGCTCTGAACACCCCCCGCGGCACCATGACTTATCAGATACGTCATGGGTCGCTATGGGGGTTAATGTAAAAAAAAAAAAAAAAAAAAGGCTAAATTAGCATTTTTGTAACTTTTTCTAATTTTCTGCATTCACTGTATGGGCTACATCATATATTTTTTGCTTTTTTTTTTTTTACTGTCCAGAGCAGGGGAGGTTTCTATGGGAATTTGCTGCTGCTCTGGACAGTTCCTGACATGTACAGAGGCGGCAGCAGAGAGCACTGTGTCAGACTGAAAAGAATACACCACTTCCTGCAGGACATACAGCAGCTCATGAGTACTGGAAGCTTGAAGATTTTTTTTTAAAAGAAGTACATTAAAAATCTATGCCACTTTTTGACACCAGTCGATTCAAATTTTTTTTTATATTAAAATAAATTTTTGGCTAGAATATCCTTTAAAATTGGACAAGCTGGTACATCTGCAGCAAGGGGTTAAAGAACTGCAGTGGTTTCTCGGTTCTCAAACTACTTGGAACTCAAACTGTATTTTCAAGAAAAGTTTGCTTTGGTTCTCAAACACTTTTCGGGCCCCCAGTCTTGAAGTACTCGGTATCTGAACATTTTTGCGAGCGTGGATGGTGGGTTGTACCTGGTGGGTTGTACCTGGTGAGTTTAGCACTGGTGGGGCTTCACTTACAGTACATTACTGTATAAGACTGCTGGAGTGCATATACAGTACAGTCGTAGTACAGTCAGTGCACCACCATCTCCCATCCTGTACTGTATAAGATTGCTGGAGTGCATATACAGTACAGTAGTAGTACAGTCAGTGCACCACCATCTCCCATCCTGTACTGTATAAGATTGCTGGAGTGCACATATGCAGTAGTAGTACAGTCAGTGCACCACCATCTCCCATCCTATACTGTATAAGATTGCTGGAGTGCACATATACAGTACAGTAGTAGTACAGTCAGTGCACCACTATCTCCCATCCTGTACTGTATAAGATTGCTGGAGTGCACATATGCAGTAGTAGTAGTACAGTCAGTGCACCACCATCTCCCATCCTGTACAGTATAAGACTGCTGGAGTGCATATACAGTACAGTCAGTGCACCACCATCTCCCATCCTATACTGTATAAGACTGCTGGAGGGCATATACAGCACAGAAGTAGTACAGTCAGTGCACCGCCATCTCCCATCTGTTACAGTGCTGGGATGGGGAGACCCTATACAGTAAAGGATGAGTGAGGAGATAGTGACCACTGTACTATAATTGCTGGCGCTTTTTTTAATGTTCCTTGAGTATAATGTCCTGTACAGTATATAGTGTTGCTCTGTACTGTGCTGTAGAGATTAAACTGGGCAACTTTTTAATGTAATAAATGAGTATTGAAGGTAATTATTGGTGGGGGCTGGAAACAATTAAATACATTTACATTATTTCCTATGGGAAGACACTGCTCAGTTCTCAAACTGCCTTCCGGAACCAATTAAGTTCAAGAACCGAGGTACCACTGTATTTCCCGATTACAAGATTGAATCCATAAATTAAAAGTGATCACATGCCCAAAAACTGGTAATTTTAGATGTAAAAAATAAACTATCCCACAGCCCCTATGGCTTTCATTGCCCTTCATGTAATCCTGTCCTTGGGAAACCTCCAGAGCTCATGGATTTTCTTCATGTCGCCCCAGCTGATGTAATGGATGCTATGTATACTTCCTTCACAGGACATCTTTAAGCCGTGACCTGCTGGGGATCCTCGAGGACGGCTTTGACAAACACTGATCTAGAAAAGGCAAAAGAAAATGGTGTCTTTGCCCTTTGAGCCTTACAGGGCACTTCGAATTCTTCATGTAGCTTTATTCCAGAAGACGGGTGCTCAGCCGGCAGTGACCATACAGATCATCAATTGCAGGAGGTTAAAAGAAAGAAAAATGACCAGAAAAGTTCACTCGGCTGCGGTCACTGCTTTTTAGTGGCCGCATCAATTATCTTAATGACTTGTGCGTTTTCTCGACATGGAAAAAGAAAGGAGACGACATTGATGTGACACTTTTATTTACATCGTTGTCATCTTGAAGCAAAATCTACAACCAAAGAAAGTTCACTGAAATTATTACCGAAGGACGTTAATAGGAGGTGACAAGCATTAAACTCTAGGCCTAAAATTTCCAGTGGAGCTTGGCAGCAAACCGAAATTTAACTTCTTACTATCTACAGCTACAGATATCAAGCAAACGGCTTCTTAAGGTGTCACTGTCGTTTATTTTTTTATTTTTTTTGCAGAAATCTACAGAAAGCTACATGACCGGTCTATCTCCTCTGAAGTCAGCACTGACCTCTCTGACCTCTAAATACCGACTTTCCCACAGCTCCCACTGTGTAATCCTTTGTTCTCTGCTGGCGACTAATCTCCCTCCTCCCCTCTCTATAGGTTACACAGGGCCTGCCTAATGTATAAAAAAAAGTCGAGATTTCCTGATAATGAGCCATCTGTTTCAATGGGATTCCTTGCGTCAACCTTCTCTCTGTGCCTCTCATATGGAGGGGTGCGAGGCATCCCATTGAAACAGATGGCAAATGGGATTCCAAGTGGAGTCTGCGGGCGAGGGTTCCGTTTTCCGTAGTGTAAATGGGTCCTTACATGGAGTGATAATCATCAAATTGGGCCGATTCAGCCGACTATGGCTCTGTAATAGAAACAACGATCATCAGCTGATCGTGTCTTTAGGTTGGACAACAAAATCATTGGCCGTCGACTGCACATTGCTACGTGTAATAGCAACATATGGCGGATGGCTAATAGAGCAAACTGTTATACATCACCTCTCTAAGCTCCCGGTCTTCTCCAGCCCTCTACTTTCTCCCCGGCCCAGTGGCTGCAGCTTCAAAGTGGTGTCTGACCTGACAGGCCGCTCAGCCAATCACTACAGCGCACGGTGACAGGAAGTAAGCAGAGGGCAGAAGAACACTGGGAGCTTGGACAGGTAACAAATGAACAGTTTAGGGTAATGACTGCACGGACACTGCACGGACATCGCTAACAATGTCCCTGCAGCCCTCGCTAAATTATCATCAAGCCATGTAATAGGCCCTGTAAACAAGTGCTGATCTAGCAGATTGGCGCTCGCTTACATTATTGATGGGGCCATCTAATAGTACAATAAGAGTAAGCTGTAAAATAAGCACTGCGGTTTCACACAACTTCTCCCCATTTGAAATTCACCACCTGACCTTTGACATATTTTGTGTATAAATGTTTAGCGCCGCACTACCCCTTTAATTTGGCAAAACTAAATACTGCTGTGGATGGCGCAAACAAAAATGAAAGGGTAAGTGTGAACCAAACAAAGGTGGTGTACTTTTAATGGATATAAAGAATGAAAAAACTGAATGGGGGAAAAAAAAGAAAAAAAAGAAAAAACGCGCAACATTTTTCCAGCAAAATCTCTTATATTCAGTGGCGGGTATCAGTGAGGCTGCCGTATAGGATGATAAACACCGGCTAGCACCATAGTAACACGGCTTCTTCTACATGTCCACAGTGTACCGTCACCATGGTTACACAGTGAACATACACTAGGGCCTAGATGAACGGAATAGGACTAGAAAAACAATGCTGAAGAGGAAGGATGAAGGGAAATTCTGTAAAAAAAAGGAAAAAAAAAAAAAAAAAAAGACTTCCCTTCCATATAAACAAAACTAAACGTATTATGCATAGTAAATGTATTTTGCACAGTCATATACAGATCATACAAGGATATAGATATAGACGTGTGTACCTATAAAACAAATATGTGGCTATCACGGTTCTGGGTCCTGTGGATCTGAAGAAGTAATGATGACAACCTCGAAACACGTTATCTGAATATGGATCCTATTGAAGCTTCTTCATCTATAAAGCCTGCGCAGGTGGTTGTTTTTTTTTTTTCAGATATTGATGCCTGGTTCATCAAGTGTCTTTGTCTATTTGTCTTAGTAAATTCTGTATTCCTGGTTTCGTTCTGTCTGTTCCTGTGCTGAACGAGGCTTTTGTTCCTGATCCTGAGTCTAGACTTCAGTTCTAGATACTGCATTGTGTTCTGTAGTCTGGCACTATGCCTTATTAGTTTGCTTGTGACCACTCTTGTCTTCGACTAAAGCCCCTATTACATGGTGCAATCTCCGGGAACTAGCGGACAGGTAAGGGTCCTATTCCACGGGCCGATGGAGGCCCGATTAACGATGTAAACGAGCGTCGATCTGCTAGATCGGCGCTCATTTACTGGGACTATTCCACAGCCCGATGATCGTTGAGCGAGGGCTGCAGGGACATAGTTACCGATGTCCTTGCAGCCCTTGCACCATACATTACCTGGCAGGACTTTTCCTCCGCTCAGTCTTTCTCCCCGGGTCCTGCGGCGCAGCATCAACTCCAGAGCGGCCTGTCTGAGCTGTCAAACCCGCTCAGCCAATCACTGGCCGCAGCGGTCCTGGCCTGTGATTGGCTGAGCGGTCTGACTGCTCAGTCAGGCCACTCCGGAGCTGCTGATGCTGCACCGCGGGACCCACGGAGGAAGACGGAGCGGAGAAGAAGTCCTTCTAGGTAATGTATGCTGCTTCTCAAATCGTTGGTCGCCCGCCATGCACCGCTATTCAACCATAGCGATGCGCGGTGGGGGACAGATGATTTTAGGTCTGGCCCTAAATAAACGATCGGCTGATTGTTTTCTCTATTCCACCGAGCGATAATCGGCCGATTATCGCTCCTGTGGAATAGGCTCCTAAGTTGCCTTCTATTACACAAAGAGATTATTGACCATAATGGCCAATAATCGGCCAAATATGTCCGATAACACCTGGTTAAAAGGCTCTTTAGATAAAATAAAAAACCTCACAAATGTATAATGTTGGCTTAAAGGGGTATTCTGGGAAAAATTAACCCCTAAAAATTTTCCACTTTCCACTTAAAATACAATATGTTCCAAAACTGAAATACTAAATACTGGTGTAATCACCACCAACCAACAAGCAGTATAAAGTTAACCTAACAGCCTATTCTTAACACTCTGCGCTCCCCTGGTGTTCTTCTACGTCCTTTTCGGTCCTCGGGTGAATGATCCCACCTCCACTTTTGAGACTAGTCTGGGTAGTAACAGCCCGCGCAGCCAATCACAGACCGTAGCGATGTCCCGTCTCAGTTTGTGACTGGCTGGGCAAGCTGTCACCCTCAGACGAGTCTGTGTCGGAGGTGGAGACGGGATTGTTCAGCCGAGGACTGAAAATGACGTAGAAGGATACCAGAGAAGCGCATAGAGGTAAGAATAGGCTGTTTTCATATGTTGCTGCCCAGACATAGAACATAAAGTTAATTCAGAGCGGAAGACCCCTTTAATTCTTAAACTATAGAGAAAAAATTAAAAGGGAGTCTAAAATAAAACCAATGCAAGCTTACCATCAACTCCTCTGCAAGTACACGGATCCCTTGTAACATGAGTCAACAGCGCTAAAAAGGGATCCTAGCAAACAGATTTATTTTGACACTTACTAAGAAAACAAATTAAATAACATTTGGTTTATGTTAATGAAGAATGCTTTTTCTTCAACAATCGATGAGAAGAGGAAGGTAACGGGGTAAAAATAACACTGGGTGGGTTGTGGAGCACAATGTACATGACGCAGGCATCCACCGTTCTCACTCACACTTACAGACCGTACTTTTTAAAGACCCTCAATGTCTTGAAAAACTACTAGCCCACCTCTATAGTAGATGAAGTTTACAGTGTTCCTACAGCATATACCTACAGGCTATACACTGTATACCATGCTGTATAATACGTGGTTACACAAACCTGTTTGGACAGGACGTGTCACACGAAACTTTTAGAGTGTTAAACAAAAAAAAAAAATAAAAAAAAATCAGGAGAACGAGTGGGGAGAAGTCCTCTCTCTGTTCTGTGTTATATGACTTAGACGGCCGCATGAGGAGTCTATGGAGCAGTCTTGCTTACAAAAGACGCAGAGCGGAAGGTGAGCACGCTGTTGTGTGTTCATATCCCTCCTGGTTCTCCTGAACACTCAGACCTCGACTGAACAAAACGTTTGACAGTTTTTTTCTAATGACAGGTATGGTCACCCCCCTTATGTGCGGTTCTCCTTAGATCCTGCACATGTGATATATACCTGTATAACGCTTGTCTCCTTTCTGCTCTAAAATTGCTTAATTTCATTGGTGAAAATAGTCATCTAGGCGGGGCTTCATGGCAGTTGAACCCCCTCTCCTTTCATCTAGGCGGGGCTTTATGACAGTTGGGCCCCCTCTCCTGTGATCTAGGCGGGGCTTCACGGTAGTTGGGCCCCATCTCCTGTCATCTAGGTGGGGCTTCACAGCAGTTGGGCCCCCTCTCCTGTCATCTAGGTGTGGCTTCACAGCAGTTGGGCCCCCTCTCCTGTCATCTATGTGGGGTTTCACGGTAGTTGGGCCCCCTCTCCTGTCATCTACACGGGGCTTCACGGCAGTTGGGCCCGCTCTTCCAGCAGGTGACACAGTCTACCAATGAAACAAAGAGTGTGTGGGAGGGGGGGGGGGGGGGGGGTGTATCCGTTTGGATCTGTTTTCCATTGACTTCCATTATAAACCCCCCCCCCCACCCTCCCCCCCCAAAAAAGACGGATCAAAACAGATGCCTTTTTTTAACGTACACATAAATAGTGCCGTTTTCTCTCTGTAACCAATTAAAAACAGATACGTTGAACAGATAGGAAAAACGTGTCTGTTTGTCTATTAAGAAAGCAGCATTGATTGGGGGGGGGGGGGGGGGGGGCACCACAATCCTAGGCTGTCTGTGCCCCCTGGGAGTATAACGCGGGTTGCGCTCACCTCCCACAAAGCAGCGCAGTATTTTTAGGAGCGCAATAATCTGGAGTCTTCTACAGCCATGGTGACTCAGAGACGTGGAGCTCCTACTAGGTACTATGCACAAAAATATAAGAGAGCCATTACACCGAATTAAACATTAGCCACGGCTCCAGCTGAAACCCCTCTTTGAAGGCACACAGGCACAGCCATTACACTAATGGATGACAGCACAACATCATTTTGTTTTGATCCAAGAGGTTCTGTAAAAGAAAATGCATTGACGGGAATGGCTCCCCGCCACTTCAGCCAGCGCAATCATCCAGAGCGGCCGTCTTCCCTCACACGGGTCTTGTGCTAGTTGTTGTGATTGCAGTTTTATTTATCGTTGCTGCAGGGACCTGTCAGTATAGGACGGCATTTCTACATCCTCCACAACCTTATTACGGGACCATGCAGAAACACTTGGACGCTATACACAGGCCCGGTGTGGGCTGATAATCAGAATTACCATTCTAACAGTAAGGAGGAGGAATTTATTGCGTCTATAAAAAGGTCAGACGAAGAGGACGCCATGCTAATTAATCCGGGTTTATGGAGGGTGAATAGAAAGAGCCAGAATCCACTCAAGGCCTTTTACACAGTCTGATTATCGGCCAGGATTGCTGCTAGAAATGGCAATCAGCCTGTGTTAAAGTGACAGTGATCAGCTAGGCGGTGGGAAAATGCCTGATCCTCAGCTGATTGCTATCATTAATGGAGAGTTTACACAGAGATTTATCTGATAGATTTTTGAAGCCAAAGCCAGGAATGGATTTAAAAAGGGGAGAAATCTCAGTCTTTCCTTTATGACCTCTTCCCTGTTTATAGTCTTTTCCTGGCTTTGGCTTAAAAAATCTGTCTGATAAATGTCTCTGTGTAAACGCACCCTAAGGATGGGGTCACACTACATATGAGTCACAGAACGGCCGGTGTCAGTGAAGTTTATCCCCGACGGTACTGCAATACTAGCCGGATAAACTTAAAGGGGTTGTCCAGTGAAAATCTTTTTCTTTCAAATCAACTTATATCATAAAAGTTATATAGATTTGTAATTTACTTCTATTAAAAAAATCTCAAGTCTTCTCATACTTATCAGCTGCTGTATGTCCTGCAGGAAATGTTGTTTTATCTTCAGTCTGACACAGTGCTCTCTGCTGACATCTCTGGCCGAGACAGGAATTCTGTTTTTGTTTTCTATGAATTCCCATAGAAAACCTCTCCTGCTCTGGACAGTTCCTTTCTCGGCCAGATGTCAGCAGAGAGCACTGTGTCAGACTGAAAATAAAACATTAAAACATAAAACATACAACAAGTATAGGAAGACTTAAGATTTTTTAATAATAGTAAATTACAAATCTGTATAACTTTCTGATAGTAGTTGATTTGAAAGAAAAAGATTTCGCTGGACAACCCCTTTAAATTCAATTGAATTGCGATGCGAACTGGAGCCACACGCTCCATTGTGTGAACTGACACGTCTGTGCAGCCCCCATTTAATGAATAGCGGCCACAGAACGGACATGTCAGTTTTCCGTGCGGCCGGTTGGAATCCCGGCCAGAGTGTATACTGTGTGTATACACTCCAGCTGGGATTCCATTTATTCAAATACAACGTATCTTTTACATTAATCACAGCCGTTATTGCAATTGCAACAATGTTGGGTGAACATAGCCTAAAGGTACAAAGCTCCTGTGCTGCTTGCGGCACCTACCGGCTGCAGCAGCTTTATACCAGAGAAAATTAAGTTTAAAGGAGACCTGTAACCATACACACACCCCCCCCCCCCCCCCCCGTGCCGGGGTGACAGGCTCCCGACCCCCAGCTAGATCCCCTTATACTGACCTCCTCGCCGAGTCCCGCTCCCGGGACAGAGATATCCTGGTCAGAAGCCGGCGCGCGCACTGTGGAGATGGGTACGGCGTCCATAGAGAATGAATGGAGCCGTGCGCGCTCCGGGATCGGGACTCAGCGAGATGAGGTTAGTATAAGGAGATCTAGCTGGGGGTCGGGAGCCTTTCCTCTTTAATCCTCAGGCGTGCGGCAGAGAGGGGAATAGTCATCTGGGCGGCTCCCTGCCTGTCTGTAGTCACCACACTTGGCGGGATGATTGACAGGGAGAGGCACCAGTAACAGGCCTGTCACTCATCCCCGCCAAAAGGGCTCACAGGGAGAGAGCGGTGACTACACAAGGGCAGGGAGCCGCCCAGATGACTACCTCCCGCCTATCTCACTGCCGCGTGCCCAGGGATTTCTGGTATAAAGCCGCTGCTGAAGCCACGGCCAATACTTGCCGGGAGCTGCACGGTAGCTTTATACAGTGCTACAGGGAACCAAATCAGCCCAATTGGGCTGATTGGTTCCCTTTAAGGCCCTATTACACCAAGCCATTATGGTCCAATGATTATGGGCTGTTATAGCCGATATCATTTGGTGTTTCCCTGATGGTCATCTGCCGATGCAATAGGAGCAGCAGCAGCAGCAGACTGCCACTATGTCCTATGGACTTCCCGGACGATCTATGGATCCTGCTCAGTTAGTGCGTGTAATGGCGTCAACAGCGAACGGGGAGCAAGCAAGCGCTGCATAATAGGGCCTTTCGAGCAAGCTTCAAAACTTATTATCAGCCACACATCCGTGTTAACAGATGTAAGGCCGATAGCAAAGGGAAACTAACAGCACGGATCGGCACTTATTAGCGTCCATGCATGGCCCCACATTGGGCTGTGAAAATGGACCCTTAGGCTTATGGCCAAATAGTTAAGAGAAACCTGATGTCAAAAGACACATAGCCATAACAAAAAGCACATATTGTATGATCACATTACTTTAGGCTGGCACATTGGGGGTACAACAGAGGACGCAGGGCATCTGCACCAATTCTGTCTAATGCAAATGGATGACTGTAAAAGGGTAGAGCGGCTGAACTCATGAGGTCGGCTTTATACGGCTGTGCTAGGAAAGACAACGGCTTCCAAGAAGATTAACGTTATACAGAGAAAAGCCAATAAGTGCCAGGAGATGTAGCATAGGTCTCAGACAAGTCTCATATTATCACAGCAAACCCTGTCTTGTATATGTGACGCTGTAAAATGAATGGGGTTGTTGTTGCTGAGGAGTACGCAGTTCCCCCTTCTGATCTGCATTATAGAGCAGCACGACTTTCACATTGAGCTAATTAAATTATTGAACGCTCTCCGTCTCTGAGGCACTCTTAGGAGTAACATTCTCTTTAAATATGTCTATATTTAGGGGGATGTATAATATTCCTGATTAATCTATGACAGTATCTGTGACTATGGAGAGATGAGTGCTTTACTCCTACACAATCATTGTCATTCATATATCTAGCAACACTTATAATGTATAAATTATTCAGGGTGCCTCTAGTTACATCTCCTCGCTGTCACCATGTAGGCCCCATTAGACAGGCCGAACAGGACGACCATTTACAGGTCACGATATTAAAGGGTAACTATGAATCTAACCTGCTGATATGTCCTTATTGCACAGGAGACGCAGAGGATGACTATAGGTCTCTTACCTTCCTACTCGGCGCCGTTTCGGTGCAGTTAGTCGTGTGCTCCACAACCTGGTAAGACTGTTAGAACACTGGGGCACCAGTTAGGAGCGCTGCCCGCCGCCTCCTCGCTGATCTGCCTCACCGTCGGACGGCCCAGTCCACTGATTATCATTAGAAAGAGACGGGCCAGTAAGGGGTGGATCTGCGCTATGTGCAAGGGGCAGTGCTCCTA
This sequence comes from Dendropsophus ebraccatus, assembly GCF_027789765.1. NCBI lineage: Eukaryota > Metazoa > Chordata > Amphibia > Anura > Hylidae > Dendropsophus > Dendropsophus ebraccatus. The sequence continues at coordinate 64,545,260 of NC_091468.1, read as the reverse complement.
AAGGGTGCTCCAATGCTCCTAACAGTCTTACCAGACTGTGGAGCAAACGACTAAGACTGGGTTCACACTACGTTTTTGCAATTCGCATTTTTTTATGCAAAAAAAAAAACTGATGAAAAAAACGGATGCAATTGTTTACATTTGTTTTGATCCGTTTTTCCATTGACTTCCATTATAAAAAAAAAAAAAAGCGGATCAAAACGGATCCCTTTTTTGTAATGGACACAAAAATGAGTTCGACTATGTTTTTGTGTACATTAAAAAGGGGGGGAAAAATCCATTTTGATCCGTTTTTTTTTTTTGTTTGTTTTTTTTAATAATGGAAGTCAATGGAAAACAGATCAAAACGAATGCAAGCAATTGCATCTGTTTTTTTTTACCCGTTTTTTGGGGGGGAAATGGATGGAAAAAAAACAGATTGCAAAAACATTGGTGTGAACCCAGTGTAACTGCACCAGAATGATAAAGGTAAGAAGCATACGTCCATTTTCAGCATCTCCTGCACAATAGGGAGCTATCAGCAGGTTAGATTCATCTAAACTGCTGATAGTTCCCCTTTAAGCTCAGTGAACAGCTAAAAAAAGGTACATAAACTAAAAAATAAATAAAATAAAAAATTTAGAACTGTAGTTTTTTTTTTTTTCGCCACTACTAAGGGGAGCTCCAAGCATTCAAGCTTACAGGGCTGGGCTACTAGTGGTCTCCTTTTGCTGAAATTTGCCTAAATATGCTCTGTCTGCCTAGTCTAGTAATTGAAACACCAGGACAGAACACAGGAAGTGGGGGCGGGGCTTAGATTGTGCTGTGAACAGGAGAGATCAAGAGAGTCTGACTGTGAATTTACAATCTGAGCCAGTCTAGTTGCTAAAAATAATCCCTCATGTAAGATTTCCCTCTCATCTCTGATCACCCATAAAGCTCAGGGCAGATATTCCATGGATTATTATCATTATACCCACTGCTTTATGTCCACAGGGCTTCAATGTTATCTCCCCCTCTCTCTTTAGCTCCTCAGGAGCAGCAATTCAGAGCGTAGTGTAACCCCTTTCCAGGAGTATAATGGACTTTAAAGCGTCACAGTCATCATAAAAAACATTCGACACGTCTTTAAGACATGTCAAAAGTTTTGATATGTCTGAATGTTCAGCCGCGTACCGATTGGGAGGAAGTGTCACATGTTCAGTTGGCTCATAATCTAAGTCTATGAAGCCCGACTGATTATGCCGACACAGAGCAGGGAGTGAACTTGCTGCAGAGCGGTCTTCTCCTGGACCGTTCTGACAATCTGTTCGGGTCTGAACACTCACATGTTGCTATGACATGTCAAAGTGCTCTATCACAGGGCCTTTTTAACATGGTGGGATTAGTGATAGTATTTCTATGACTGTATTTCATCGGTGGACAGCAGGGCGAGGGTGCCCAACTGCCATGAAGCCCTGCCTAGGTGACACTGTCCACCGATGAAGTATAACGATTTTACAGGAGACAGGCGGCGAGACCATTTCTACACAGGTATATATTGATAATGGAATGTGCAGCATTGTGAGTGGTGCGGTGGAGAACCGCATATAGGAAGGATGACAATATTACTTTAAGGTTACAAACACATTGGGTGAATCCGCAGCAGATTTTTTGCTGCGAATTTCCAGCAAGACCCGCTGCAGATCCCTGCCCTGTGGCAGACAAACTTGCAGCAGAATGGAGAAGTTTGTCAGCAGCCCGCCCAGTTAAACCCTGGCCGCTGGAGTGTATGCAACACCTGGTCCCCGCTCCGGCTTGCTTCGGGGGTTCTCGGCAGGTCCCGCTCGGCCAATCAGTGCGCTGCCCCGCTACAGCGCACTGATTGGCTGAGCGGGACACAAAGATGCCGGGAGCCCCGAAGCAAGCCAGAGCGGAGAGCAGGTGATACATACGCTCCGGCGGCGGCGGGTGTGTGTGTGTGTGTGTGTGTGTTAACGGGGCGGGCTGTTGACAAACCCGCAGTGGGATGTGAATCTGGCTGTGCATTTGTCTGCCCTATAGAGTGTACAGGCAGGGATCCGCAGCGGGTCTTGCCGAGAAATTCTCTGCGGATACACCCAGTGAGTTTGTACCTTAAGAAGCCTCCTGCCATTACCTTTCTGATTAAAAAAAGAGAACAAAGGGGCCCGGAAATAGAATAAGTAATGAATAGGCAGCCTATCAATAAATGATATAATACACTGCAATGAGCTCATACTAATATCAGACATGGTGAAAGCTAAAGGACACTGGTTGACCTCAGGGAGATCAACCAAAACACCGCAGAGACACCATCACGTGTCTCAACGTCAGTGTATTCTAGAACATTGCCCCCTGGGAAATCGAATATGCAAAAGAACACTGCAGAGACACCATCACATGTCTCGACGTCAGTGAACTAGCCAGACCTTCCCTCCGGGAAGGAACAACCAAGCCAAAGCGTTCTCCAGTCAAGGAAACCACCTCAGCAAGGTATCCATCCACAGACAGCTGTTTCGGGGTTTTTGCTCCTCATCAGTGTGGAGTAGGTTTCTGGCTAGTGGGAGCAATGACTAGTAAGTGCATGCAAAAGGACGCTGGTTGACATGGTGAAAGGACCTTCATTATGCCTAGAGACGACACTTTCCTTACTGCTGTCACCTTACAGATCCCATCAATGACATCAGCCAGATAAAAGAAAAAAATTATATATATATGTATATGTATGTATGTGTCACCTACGCAGTCCATATTTCATGGCACTACCCTGACAGCGCTGTCTTCCAGTAAGCAGCGCCCAGCACAGTGTCTGCACAGACAGTAATAGAATAGACGTAGATCATTTCTCCGTGAAAAGCTTATTTGCTGGAACCAGAATGAATTACTGAGCTGCTCTTCTACACATTATGTGCTTCATCCTTCAAAAGCGAGCAGGTTTCCAACCTCAGGCGTCCCCCTTCACAGTCATTCAATGCCCTCAGGAGTAGAAGCCATAAATAGCTGTGGATTTTTGTTTTTTTCCTTCCTCCACCCTCCCACTTCTATGTATGCAAGAATTCACTGCCAGCGCTAAGGTGCAGCACATTCCCATTCATTCCACAGCCAAACAAGTGGAGTCTTGATCAAAAGGCATGAAAAAAAAAAAAAACACAGCACATATATCAGAGATGTCCTCCCGACAGGCCAATACTGTGCACCGAGATCAGGAGAGATCCACAATATACCAACAGGTTCAATATAACGACAACTGGCATGCTGTCCACAACCATGGTGGGGGAGGGGACCATACCGATAAGGAATTAGGACTATAATAGTATAAGGACAGGTTCATACACAATATTATTTACTTTGGCTGAAATACATAGCAGTAATTTAAAGGGGTAAACCCCTCGGCTCCATTTATTGTGTGTAACAGTGGGGCTGGTGAGTGCAGCTGGATAAGACTTCCGGCCACCGCACATTATTTCTGGTGCCAATCGGATGACTGGCACCGGTGTCAGGTGTCCTGCGGATAGGCCATCCATAGTAGGATGGAAATACTATTTGATTAGTGGTCATGGACTCCAGTGAGTCCCATTCAAACACAGCATCTTGCGGCTCAGATGCCCGCTGTAAGGAATAGCACTTACTGCAGCAAGTATCAAATGCACATGCAATAAAATATTCTCTATGTAAACAGGTTTTCAGATTGAAAACAATGAGAGTAAATTGCACGTGGTTTTTGGCCCATACTTTGGTAGGTTATATGTGCCAAAGTACATACACACACTAATATATGTATATAAAATGTACACAGGAAAACTAAATGTGTAAACACAGCCTCGGGGGATTGTTCAGATGAAGCAGATAAGTAGCTGAGATTTCAGCACTGTCAAAAAAAAACCAAAAAACAACATGCATCTACAATACTGCACCTATACAATACTGAGTATATAGAATACTACGCCTATACAATACTGAGTATATAGAATGCTACGCCTATACAATACTGAGTATATAGAATGCTACGCCTATACAATACTGAGTATATAGAATACTACGCCTATACAATACTGAGTATATAGAATACTACGCCTATACAATACTGAGTATATAGAATACTACGCCTATACAATACTGAGTATATAGAATGCTACGCCTATACAATACTGAGTATATAGAATGCTACGCCTATACAATACTGAGTATATAGAATGCTACGCCTATACAATACTGAGTATATAGAATACTACGCCTATACAATACTGAGTATATAGAATACTACGCCTATACAATACTGAGTATATAGAATGCTACGCCTATACAATACTGAGTATATAGAATGCTACGCCTATACAATACTGAGTATATAGAATGCTACGCCTATACAATACTGAGTATATAGAATGCTACGCCTATACAATACTGAGTATATAGAATACTACGCCTATACAATACTACGCCTATACAATACTGAGTATATAGAATGCTACGCCTATACAATACTGAGTATATAGAATGCTACGCCTATACAATACTGAGTATATAGAATACTACGCCTATACAATACTGAGTATAGAGAATACTACGCCTATACAATACTGAGTATATAGAATACTACGCCTATACAATACTGAGTATATAGAATGCTACGCCTATACAATACTGAGTATATAGAATGCTACGCCTATACAATACTGAGTATATAGAATACTACGCCTATACAATACTGAGTATATAGAATGCTACGCCTATACAATACTGAGTATATAGAATGCTACGCCTATACAATACTGAGTATATAGAATGCTACGCCTATACAATACTGAGTATATAGAATACTACGCCTATACAATACTGAGTATAGAGAATACTACGCCTATACAATACTGAGTATATAGAATACTACGCCTATACAATACTGAGTATATAGAATACTACGCCTATACAATACTGAGTATAGAGAATACTACGCCTATACAATACTGAGTATATAGAATACTACGCCTATACAATACTGAGTATATAGAATACTACGCCTATACAATACTGAGTATAGAGAATACTACGCCTATACAATACTGAGTATATAGAATACTACGCCTATACAATACTGAGTATATAGAATACTACGCCTATACAATACTGAGTATATAGAATACTACGCTTATACAATACTGAGTATATAGAATACTACGCCTATACAATACAGAGTATAGAGAATACTAGGCCTATACAATACTGAGTATAAGCAATGCCAGGCTCAGGACATTGCATGCTGTTCTGTAGTTTATTATCTATGAGTACACCCAGATCCTTTTCTACCAGTGACTCTTCCCGTGTAACTCCCCCTAGGACATATGATGCTGCAGGTTATTACTCCCCATAGGACATATGATGCTGCAGGTTATTACTCCCCCTAGGACATATGATGCTGCAGGTTATTACTCCCCCTAGGACATATGATGCTGCAGGTTATTACTCCCCCTAGGACATATGATGCTGCAGGTTATTACTCCCCCTAGGACATATGATGCTGCAGGTTATTACTCCCCCTAGGAGATATGATACAGCAGGTTATTACTCCCCCTAGGACATATGATGCAGCAGGTTATTACTCCCCCTAGAACATACTGTATGATGCTGCAGGTTATTACTCCCCCTAGGACATATGATGCTGCAGGTTATTATTCCCCCTAGGACAAATGATGCTGCAGGTTATTACTCCCCCTAGGAGATATGATGCAGCAGGTTATTACTCCCCCTAGGAGATACTGTATGATGCTGCAGGTTATTACTCCCCCTAGGACATATGATGCTGCAGGTTATTACTCCCCCTAGGACAAATGATGCTGCAGGTTATTACTCCCCCTAGGACATATGATGCTGCAGGTTATTACTCCCCCTAGGACATATGATGCTGCAGGTTATTACTCCCCCTAGGACAAATGATGCTGCAGGTTATTACTCCCCCTAGGACATATGATGCTGCAGGTTATTACTCCCCCTAGGACAAATGATGCTGCAGGTTATTACTCCCCCTAGGACAAATGATGCTGCAGGTTATTACTCCCCCTAGGACATATGATGCTGCAGGTTATTACTCCCCCTAGGACATATGATGCTGCAGGTTATTACTCCCCCTAGGACAAATGATGCTGCAGGTTATTACTCCCCCTAGGACATATGATGCTGCAGGTTATTACTCCCCCTAGGACAAATGATGCTGCAGGTTATTACTCCCCCTAGGACATATGATGCTGCAGGTTATTACTCCCCCTAGGACATATGATGCTGCAGGTTATTACTCCGCCTAGGACATATGATGCTGCAGGTTATTACTCCCCCTAGGACAAATGATGCTGCTGGTTATTACTCCTCCTAGGACATATGATGCATGTGGGTTATTAGTACCCAGGTACATTTATCCACACTGAACCTCATTTGCCAAAAAAAAAAAAAAAACAGATGGGTGTAAGGTGTAGATTTATAGATCTGGATTATACATAAAGCTGGATGTTTCAAAATATAACCTAGAAATGGTCACCTAAGAAGATTTAGGCTGGTGTTTTTTTGGAGTTTGCAGTTTTCAGTTTTGAGCCAAACCTAAAAGTGGATCTAGCAGAAGAAGTAATCTCACAGCACAATAATTAGCATTTTTTTTCCCATTTTGGCCCAGATTTATCACGGCTCGTCTTACATTTTACCAAAGCTAAAAAGCTGAGCTGGATTGGTTGCTGTGGGCAGTTTACACCAGTGAATATTTTACCCTCTTTGTTAAATCTCCCACTTTGGAGTTTCTCTTAGCACTTTTTTTTTTTTTTTTTTTTTTTTAAAGTGATGAAAAAAATGGGTGGCCTCCGGCAGACCGACAGGTTTACTATACCTTATGCCAGACCTGACAAATGAGGACATAAATCTATACCTGCTGCTATGGCTTCTAAGAATTTAGAGTAAAAGAACTTGAGGTCTGTGACCTAATCCCTAGCCAACATTTCTGCAAACAGACATCGACTAGTCTCACCGCTTGAGCTTACTGTCACTTTTTTTAAGCAGAACGGACACAGACTCCCACAAACAGAAACTAAACTTTCCAAGAAAAGTGAAGGGACCAAATTTCAAATCTGGTTTTTAATTTAGACAATGGACCAAAAACTGCAAAAAAAAAACCCAAACAAACAAGGAATAAGAAAAAAGAAGAAGGGCACAATGATAGTTACCAGGCTGTGTTATAGTTTTGTTTTTTTTTACTTTTAGCTTTGTTTGGAAGCCGTAACTATAGAGCCAAAAACTGTGATCGGATCACATCCGTTTGTAATCAAGGAGGTATTTCCTTAAAGCTTTTCTGATTACACATTAGGGGATTTTTTGTTTTTGGCTCTAAAATATACAGCTGTCATAGCAGTGGCTATACACGTAACACAAGATAAGTTGGATGCAGCCCAAGGGAATCCTGGAAAACATGGATACAGTCTATGGATGTCTGCATCCAAGTTTTCCAAGACTTCTAAGGCCGCATCCAACTTCTTTAGCCATAGGTAATCAAATGCCAAACGATATGATTCCAGCATGCTCCATTTCTGTTCATTTCTATAGTTCATACATATTAGATCAGCAGGATTTATTAACCTCTAACTAACGTGTATGGGCAGTATAAAGGGGAACTATAAGGAGGTTCATGCAAACGAACCAGCTGATCTCCCCCTGTAGCTCTGATCCTGATGTCTACGCGGATGTGCTTCCCGTGTCTGTCGGCCCTGCAGTTTTGAGCGGTAGGATTGAGATTAAATGTTCCAATGGGCTAGTTAGGAGCACTGGGCAATTCGCTCATCTCTAGTCATGGTGCTTTAGGCTGGGTTCACACACAAAGTATTAATGTTCATATTTTAGGTAAAGCTATGAGTAAGCCTAAAATACTGAAAACCCTATAGTTTTTTTCTGTCATTTCCCATCAACGGTTGACTAGAATACGGATAAAATGCTGACCAAACGTGACCACAACCTTAGTCTTTTGTCTGAAACTGCACCAAACACAACCATTAGCAGGATCAGGAATTCCAACACAGTCCCTTTCTTTAAAGGGGTATTCCATTGAAACATAACTTTTCATATATTGCTGCCCATGGTGAGACTAACAATCCATCCAATAGTTATTATCTTTTCAGTCTCCTTCTCTCAGTTCTGAGCTGCTGCTTTCTGCTGAAAACAGAAAAAAAAAAGTGTGTGAACCTCTCTCAGTCTCCCCCCCCCCCTCTCTTCTGAGACGGCTGATGTAAACAAGTCCCTGGCAGGTTTTATCTGCAACACTGTAGCTTCTTTGTAATGCCAGGAGGGTTATTCTGAGGTCAAACTGTTAATGAACTTCCTGTGTTTAATCCTCCCAGCATTACAAAGAAGCTACAATGTTGCAGATAAAGCCTGTCAGGTATCTCAGAAAGGAGGGGGGAGGAGGAGACAGAAAGAAAAGCTCATACACAGATTTTTGTGTCTTCAGCAGAAAGCAGCAGCTGAGAATTGGGGGAAGGAGACTGAATAGATAAATATTGAAGGAATTGTTAGTCTCCTTATAGGCAGCAACATTAAAAGTTACGTTTGAATGTAATACCCCTTTAACTAAATTACGGGTGAGAAGTAGTGGGTTTTTTTTTACAAAAAAGCCAAATATTTATTTATTTAAAAGAATAAAACACCAAAAAAATGTCATAATGTTAATATATCTATATATTAAAACATTTGATTCTATGGGTATCTTGAGCTAAGTAAAAAGTAAAAGCTAAGGAAAATAAAGCAAATAAAAAAAGCACCTACCTCACTGTTGTGACCCCGAAGGTTGAAGTTGGTTCTCTGAGGAGTGTTTCGGTCTCTCCTACAATGGCTCAGAGTGAATGTAACACCTACAACTCCTCTCCCATTGCCTGTAGCCAGCCAGCCTTCCTCGTAGTAGCGCCTTCGGCACACCGGTTTCTCCTTCTCGCTTTTTGGCACCCTTCCTTTCCAAGAAAGGCATAAAATGTTGGAATCGCTGCAAAGAACAGGCCCATGCTCCACCGACGCGAACATGCTTCCACAACTTTTCGCTCTCCGTCCTCCTCTCGAGAATTGTTTAAAAATAAATTAAGTTAATAAATCGAGTCCAAAAAGTCATGTGCATTGAAATGCAAGCAAAGTCCTCAAAGGGTTAAAGCTGACCTTGAGTATGTTAGGTGGTCAGTGCGTGTGAGCATCCTCTTAATGCATAGTAACAGTAATCCACGTACAAAAACAACTATGGAAATTTGGCTTATAAAATTAACCAGCACTCTGGATTCTCGTCATGAAGGTTGTGTGGTTGAGTTCCCTTTGGACAGTCATGGTTTCTCGCCCCGATTTCCTCTATAGCCTGCAATGTGTCTCATCAGCAAGTTACTATGCAAAAAAAAAAAAAATTATGCAGCCTGAGATTCCAGTTCCAGGATGGGAATAGAGCCGTCCAATAACATCACAGACATGATTCCATAAATTAGAGGATTGTAAAGGTTTCAAGTATTTAAGGCTTAAAGTACAAACACCGGATTCTTCTAGGTGCACAGCAAAAGTACTTTAACTCATATCGGTTACGAACAGCAATTCACTTTCTGGCAGGTTCTTGCAGCCAACACATATTTTGCATAAAAAGCAGAAGGAAAAAAGGCACACAAACTGTGCAAAAGTATTTCCAGGCCAACTTTTTTTTTCCCCCCTAAACAGCTTTAGACAATATCCAGTTGTGCAAAAAGGAAAAGTTCTCTATAGTACAGCTATGGCAAACCTCATTTTGGTTATGGAGCCGACCACATGAGAATGCTCAATGTGCGCCATCAGACACACTGACAGTCCAAAAACAACGATCCTTACTAGGCCCAACAAGACATCCGTGTATAGGAAGCAGACACTGTCCCATGGCCGTTCTGATATTACTGCTAGCTGAGAATTTCTCCGCTCTTCCCGACACGCCGATACATGAACAAGGCATGCATTTTCCTATTGCACGTCCAATTTTACTTATTCTATTCAGTCCGAGATAAATTTTTATTACCAGACTAAGTGCAATATATTACTGCCAGAAATGGGAAAATAACTAAAAAATAAAATTTTTTGAAGTGGATAAACAAAGAAAAAAACTTTTACGTTTCTTCTACGCAGAATTTCTTTGTCTCTTGCTTGATAGTAGTTACTGGAGAATTGTTATTTGCAGCCTCTGCTCACTCGTAAGGGTGAAGCTGGAGAGAGTAGGCATGTCTCCCTACCCATTCAAGAACCAGTCAACCACCAACTTAAATGGTATTTAAACCATTTGAGGAAGTAAGAAGAGGTGTGCAAAATACATGGGAGGAAAAAAAAAAAAAAGTGTAAATTAATTTCACGACCCAGTTCCCACAGTACACAGCAAAGTCTATCTGTCAGAAGAACGGCCAGACTTTCCTTGCCTTATTTCTAACGTGTTCTCTTGCACGCTATCGATACACATTAGGCCTGGCTATTTACTGGCCTGTGATATCTCGAAGCCTAAGCATTCCCTTCTCCTTAAGTATAGGTTGTTACTGCCGCTTTGTACGCTCAGCCAGGATAATACGTCTACAGGGGGTTTCTTTTAATTTTCTGAATGTTTTTTCTTGCTGAATGTCTGTGTTGCCGCTTCGGTTTTATGAGTTAGTACAACGCTCCAGTCTACTCTATGGTAGCTGGGGATGAGAGTGTAAATGGTTTGATGAAGAAAGAGGTGTGCACGGCTGCCGGCATGATGTCCACTGTGCGATAGAATAAAGATGGCTTTGGCAGTGTTGCGCTGTAGGGGTTTTGAGGAGGTACGTTAGACCGGGTGCAATCTTGTGGCTGCCTGCAAAAAGAAAGGGAAAAAATTGTTACAATCAAGGAGCTTCATATAATGATAACAAACGGGCTTCCAATAAGTATTTCAATAAGTTTACATCAAGCAATTATAGGGAAGTTCACCCAAAGAAATGTTTCTTTAAAGTGTCACTGTTGTATTTTTTTTTTTTTTTTTTGCAGAAATCAATAGTACAGGCGATTTTAAGAAACTTTGTAATTGGGTTTATTAGGCAAATCTGCCATTATCTGCATTTAAAAAAGACTTTCCCCAGCCCCTCCTTCCTCCTCTCTCTCATTCACTGCTCATTATCAGGAAATCACGACTGTTTTATATCAGTTCAGCCCTGTGTAACCTATGGAGAGGGGAGGGGGGGAGGAGGGAGACTAGTCGCCAGCATAGAACAAAGTATTACACAGTGGGACCTGTGTAAAAGCCATTATGCTAATTATGGATTATGGTGCACTGGGGGTGGGACTACCAGCCTGAGTGCACCAATCCGCCCACATCCAGGGCACCCTTCCTACTGAATATCAGCAGGGCCGGCCGGTCCTAATGCACCAACATGCCTAAGTAGCATAAAGATTAAACTCCTAATAGCACAGAAACAGCGCCAGAGATAGTCAGATAGTAGATGGTCAGAAAATTGCCCTCATCCTCGGCGCCCCTTGCTCTATAGGGCCATAACACGTTAGATGCTTCAAACCTGCTCATACTTTAATATATCTGCCTAGATGAACAGCAGCAGAGCGTCTACATGCGATACGCCAGTCTTAGTAAATTCCGCCTATGTGTTAGTCCCCATTCACGTCCAGCTTACCCCTATATTTACCACGTAGATCTGAATAGCCCCTGGCAGACATGTCAGATATACTGTCGGAGAATACCAAAAGAGTCATTGTGGCTTCCACATTAATATACAACAAAACTAAAATCCAGTTTACAATGCTACCCCCTACTTCCAGATCCTTAAGCGGTAGACAGATATTGTATAAGCCTATGGACGACAGATGCCAGGATCTTCTGACTACTGCTGCCGGCGGCAGGCCGGAAACAGCTGCTCTCTACACGGACTAAAGTTACATCTAGTGACTAGGAGCACCGTCACATTGATCAGTGACCTCTATGAGAGCGACCATTCAACCTACTTAGGTACGAGGATGAATAAGCGACTGGTCATCGGGTAAAACTAGCAGGCACAAAGCAGCTACAGCGATGGTTACCATGCTTAAATAATGGCGTATCTCCAGAATATGATATATGATCTGTGGGAGTCTGACGTCTAGGTTATGTGTTCACCTGACTGCTCAGCCAACCAGTGGCCAAGGCAGGATGGCGGTGCAACCAGTGACAGTTCCTGCGCCATCATGGTATCTTGTACATAAAAAGAGATGAGCAGCAGAAAATTAGAAGGAGCCACAGCGGGACCTGCAGGAGCCTGGGGGTAGGCAAGCAGGATTTTTTTTCTTTCTTATACACATTATTAATGTTCCAGAATACCCCTTTAATAAGCTTTACATACACAGCACATGTATCCTGTAAAACTGAGCAAAACAGTACGAAACCTGAACAAATGCTATCGGTCAATTGAAAATACTTTTAAAAACCTGCACGGTTTTATTAAAGAGCAAAAAAAAAATTCTGAGCAATTGTGATATTTTAATATCCTGCATACAGAACTAGTTAAAGAGGAACTCCAGTGTAAATGTTTTTGTTTTTCAGATGAACAGGCGTCAAAAAGTTATATAGATATGTAATTTACTTCTAATTCAAGTACTTATAAGCTGCTGTACGTCCTGCAGGAAGTGGTGGATTCTCTCCAGGCTGACAGTGTTCTCTGCTGCCACCTTTGTCCACTTCAGGAACTGTCCAGAGCAAGAGAAAATCCCCATAGAAAACCTCTCCTGCTATGGACAGAGGTGGCAGCAGAGAGCACTGTGTCAGACTGGAAATAATACAGCACTTCCTTCCTACATACAGCAGCTGATAAGTACTGGAAGACTTGAGAGTTTTAAAAATTACAAATCTTTGGAACTTTCTGACACCAGTTTATTTACCCCTTTAAAAAAAAATTGCAACAGTGGCACTTTAAAGAAAAAACACAAAAATATTACGTTGACATGCAAATAAAGAAACAAAGCAAAAGAATGTAAACAAATAAGCCTCATTAACCAAACGGTGTAACCACAAGATCCCGAGAGATGTGCACGTCCGGCCTCTATATGATACGGTGTATGCTCGGGTAATACAAAAGGCAGATGGCTACAGCTAGTTGTAAGGGCTCTGACTAGAAACCTACTAAATGACAAGGTATCACATACATCCACCTTGAATATTAATAGTGAGAGCAAAAAGATATGGCTCCCTGACTAACATAACCAGCCAAACATAAGAAGTACTCAGACATCTGGGAATGGGAGAAAATTAACTCCTTGGATGACAGATCAACACATTGTCCTATTAGTATATGACACGATGGCGGAGATTATTTATGATATGCATTTCACATTATGCCGTCATATGTAACATTTACTTCATGTGTAACCTTCATCCCCGTTCACTTTACAAGCAGGATCGGTTTCCGTGTAGAAGATGATAACAGAAGAGGAGGAGCGAAAAGGGGAGGGAAAAGGGGAGAACCCTCCAGACCAGGGCTGTGGAGTCGGAGTTGGAGTCGGAGCTGCGGCTTACCGACTCCACAGCCCTGCTCCAGACCAGGGATTGGGAACTTTCGGCTCTCCAGCTGTTGCAAAACTACAACTCCCATCCCATCCTAGCCTCTGATTTAGTGTCCCTGCTGTTTGCTGATGTCCGGTCCAGGTAGGGACCCTGCACCTCAAAATTTCAGAGGTATAAACAAAACCAAGTGCGTCAGTATCTGATGTATCACACACATCAAAATATATTATTTAGTGGTGTTCCCGTATTCCAGTGTTCCTGCTGTCTGGCGCTATACTCCTGGTTGGTTCCCGGATGCTGTCTGTCCGTGTCTGTCCTGAGGTGATTTCTGAACCTACCCGTGTCTGTCTACTATATCCGTTGCGATCGTACTGTCGGTGGTTACACCTCTTGCCATCTGGTCTGCCTGGATCAGCTGTCATGTGTTCCATTTGTCGCAAAAGGTGGCAACCTGGCGTGTCCTCCAGGAAAGCCTATCTACACCATCAGGAGTATCTTGTAAAGAACTGAGGATACGCTGAGACAACATCCTTAAAGGGGTAGTCCACCAAAAAAAATTTTCTTTCAAATCAACTGCTGCCATGAAGTGCCAGAGATTTGTAATTTACTTCTATTAAAAAATCTCAAGCCTTCCAGTACTTATCAGCTGCTGTATGCCCAACAGGAAGTTGTATTATTCCCAGTCTGGAGAGCAGGAGAGGTTTTCTATGGGGATTTGCTCCTGCTTTGGACAGTTCCTGACATGGACAGAGGAGGCAACAGAGAGCACTGGGTCAGACAGGAAAGAAAACACCACTTCCTGCTGGACAAACAGCAGCTGATAAGTACTGGAAGACTTAAGATTTTTTAATAGAAGTGAATTACAAATCTCTGGCACTTTATGGCACCAGTTGATTTGAAAGAAAATTTTTTTGGGTGGACTACCCCTTTAAGGATAAATGGACACGTGGCACAGTTGGCTCACATCCGTTGTTCCCGACAAATAAAACAGTTTTTGTTTCACACAGGTTGATAAAGCTGGGCCTATAGTTATTGGGTACTGTGGTGGTCACTGCAGCCCGCTCCTGGAATTGCCCCTCAGCAACGTGCCCGCTTACATCATCCTTGGGACATCCACCGGTCATCTGAAGCCCAATGTGCACCAATACAGATATAACTAGTCTTTATTAACAGCTCTGAGAGCCAAAGCTTCTGGAAAATGAAGGCTTTAAGGCTACGGCGTCCTTAAAATGAGACAATCAAGAGCTTATGGATCTCTCTTCCCCAGCGATGTCCAATGCATGTGAATGCATCAATCTCCAACAATTCATAAAGGCTGTAGGTCTGACGGCCAATTATATAAAACAAGAAAGAGCCAAGACCCTTCGCCAGGAATAACGACCATAAAAATCCAGTTTATCTTTGAAGAGACACGAACGCCTGTGCATAATCTGGTCTGAGAACACAAACTAAGTGTAACACAGCAGTAACATGACCCTCACATAGAGCACACAGCGCTCCGCAAGATCAAAGCAACTTTTCAAAAGCATAAATCTGTCCCCCAGGGAGTAAGCTATCAGGACACGCTATAACCCAGGGGAGCAGCAAGATGGAAAAGCAGCATTAGCAAATTTAGGCACAATACACAAATAAGTATTCTTCACTGAAGATACAGTCTGCACAGCAAAGAACGGAGATAACATGCTGTATCCAAATCACTGCTAAATATTCTAAGAATATATCTAACACTAATGCTACGTTTACACAGAGCGATAATTCACCCGATCGTACGATTAACGATGTCTGAGTAACGTTTTTTGTTCATAACGATCAGCGTTTAGACGGTACGATATATCGTACGGAAATTCGTTTTGAAATCGTTTTAAGCCTCACACATTGGTTAAATCAGCGAACGAATGATCTGCGATTTTTTTGCAAACGATCAACAACGATTTGAGAAGTTGTTGAAAGATCAAAATGAACGATTTCTCGCTCGTCGTTTGATAGTTCGCTGTGTTTACACGTATGATTATCGTTCGAATTCGGTCGTTATCTTGCGATTTTGCACGATAATCGTTCCGTGTAAATGCAGCATTAACCTGCTATACAAAAATAGTATATACCTCAGGCATCGCATACCACTTCACTCTGAAAGACTTTAACCCCTTAGCGACCCATGACGTATCTTGTACGTATCTGGGACCCCGCTGTGGCTGTGGCCTGCAGCCGAGAAGCGCCTCTATTAGCCAGCGCGGGTCCCGTTGCCGGGTCGGCTAATTAAGCACTTCAATGCAGCTGTCAAACCTGACAGTTGCATTGAAGTGCTTCAGACCTCACGTCCCTGGTGTCTAGTGGGACGGATCTCCCCCCCGCGATGGTGAATAACTCAGGGGATTGGGGGATCCAGCCGCGCCTCAAGTGACATCACGCCCTGTCCCCTGTCTGCATCATCAGCCTGTGCTCAGCAGACACACACAATGTGAGACAGAAGCATGGAAGATTTGTCTCCTAAGGGGGGAGAGCTTAAGGAGCAGGAGACAATGTGGATTGGCACAGAGGCCATTTTTTTCACTTCCTGCTACCAGTGTGGCAGAACCGCACAGATATGGTAATACATTGTATAGACATATATTTAACTTTTAATGTACTTTTAATAGAAAACAAGTTTTTCTTATCCGGATATCCCCTTTAAATGGAAGTAAATTACAAATCTATATCATTTTTTGAAAACAGTTGATTTGAAGGGGGGAAAAAAATTGTAAAGTACCCCTTTAATAAGTCAAAGTAGTACAAAATGTGGATAAAGATATTTCAATAGACGGATGTGTTTTTGGTGCTTCCTTTAATCAGCACCACTAGAGCGTCCGATAATTCGGCATTTGATTGCCGGTGGCCGACGAAGTTAGATCGGATTCCACCTTTTATTTTCCAAAAAGTCTGTGAGGAATGAGAGGTGGAATCTGATTGGTTGCTAGAGGCGACTGAGCCAGTTTCACTTTAACCCATGTTTGATAAATCCCCCAAATGTGTCTTGTATCTTCATACTACATTGGTTGGATACATTCCAGACCACACGTGTCAAACTCAGGCCCTTCAGCTGTTATAAAACTACAATTCCCATCATGCCTTGACAGCCAAAGCTAAAGTGTTTGACATCCCTGTTCCTGACAGTCCTCATACACCTGCCGCACACAGGCCCATAGACACATTTAGTATGTACTTCAGGACCCAACATTGATTATTCCAGAAGTTTTCTGGTTGAATTCACCCAAGAAGAAATCATTATTGCAGGCCACCTAGAAATGACTGGTTGACGTGCTCCTGAAAAGGTCAGACGCTGATTTCATCATTTTGCCTGAGCGTATCTGTTAATTTGTCATTTAATTTTTTTATTGGCTTGATGAAATCAGGGTGACATTTGCTGGTCCTCCCGACTGTCCTGAGTATTGATGTAGATCATTAACACTGTGTGCTTGAGAAGGCTTTACTGTATGTGATATTCGGCCATGTGCTGCAGCAAGCTAGCGCCGATCAGTGAGATTGCAGTATCTTTACAAACCACTGATGGCGATTTACACAGATTTAGGCAGATGTGCCTACATCTTGCGGTCGGAAACGACAATTTTTACGGCCACGGAAAAGATTGAATTAGCCAACAATCGAGAGTTTCCACGTTATTGGCTGATCAATGATCACACAGGATAATTATCGGCTGATTAAGCGTTCCTCCTTAGCTCATCAGCCATAATCGTCCTGCGTAAAAATTGCCTTAAAGTGCCACTGTTGTTTCTTTTCTTTTTTTTCTCTTTTTTTTGCAGAAATCAATAGTCCAGGTTATTTTAAGAAACTTTGTAATTGGGTTTATTAGGCCATTATCTGCATTCAAAAAGACTTTCCCCAGGTCACCCCCTCCCTCCTCCCTCTCATTCACTGCTCATTATCAGGAAATCTCAAATCTTTTACATCAGTCGGGCCCTGTGTAACCTATGGAGAGGGGAGGGGGGAGATTAGTCGCCAGCAGAAAACAAAAGGATTACACAGCGGGAACTGTGTGAAAGCAGATATTCAGAGGTCAGTGCTGACTTCAGAGGAGATAGCCCAGTGATGTAGCTGTAAATTAACTCTTTGTTGTCCTGTTTTGTTGCCTCATATACCCCACCTCTCCCCTCTCCATAGAGGACAATGAAGACAGGGGGGAGAGCTTCAAACTGCTTTCTCATGATAAAAATGCATTTTTCGGCTAATAAACCCAATTACAAAGTTTCTTAAAATCGCCTGTACTATTGATTTACAGCTCTAAATACATTACAAAATGACCCCCAGCACTGTTGACGGACATATAAGTAACGCTCACAGCGTTTATTTAAACGTCCCTGAAAAACGACTTTGTAAAACTCGCCCATCTAGTCATGTGGACGGCCTGGGGCTCTTAAAAGGGAACTATGAGCAGGTTAGACGAATCTAACCTGCTGATAGCCCCTTATAGTGCATGCGGCACAGAGGGGTAAGGTGGGTCTCTTACCTTCCTCAGCTCCGTTGCCGTGATGTTAGCAGTGTAATCCACGATCCGGAGCACAGTTAGGAGCACTGCCCCGTCCACATCACGGCAAGCCAGCTGCTTCCTTGTAATGATAATCAATGGAGCGGGCAGGCGCTATGGGGAACGGGGCAGTGCTCTGGACAGAGGATTACACTGCTAACAGCATGGGAAAGGCGCAGAGAAGGGATGTAAGAGACATACCTTACCCTCATACGTCCCGTGAGAATTAGGGGACTATCAGCAGGTTAGATTAGTCTAGCCAGCTGTTAGCTCCCCTTTAAGTAGTCAACGCTGGCAGAAAACCTTGCCGGCCATCACGCCTCCCTGGCAGTTTCGGCGATCAGAGACGGCCCATACGTGATGCTGCCAGGCTCCTATACACCAACCCTCCCAGGGAGGTGTGGATGCCGGCAGGATCTCCCGCCAGCCATGATTACTTAGGAACTCCGGACCGCCCAAACGACTGGATGGGTGAGTTTTATGGTTCGTTTACACGGAGCGATAATTCGCCCAATCGAACTATTAACGATTTCGGAGTAACGATGTGTCTTTTATAATGATCAGCTTTTAGTTGGAACAATATATCGTTTGGAAAAATTGTTATTGCGATCGTTTTAAGATTGCTTAAGCTCATCTCACACACAGGATGAATCGGTGAGCGATCTGCGAATTTTTAGCGACCGACCAACGATGATTTGAGAACATGTTGAAAGATCACAATGAATGATTTTGTAACAGTGATTTTAGTGTGACTGGTTCCCTTTAAGAATGCAATACATCTTTGGGTTCTATTCACACATACAGGATTTGTAGATGATCTGATATTGTGTTTAAAGGGGTTATCCAGCGCTACGAAAACATGGCCACTTTTCCCCCTCTCTTGTCTCCAGATTAGGTGGGGTTGGAAACTTAGTTCCATTGAAGTAAATGGAGCTTAATTGCAAACCGCACCTGAACTGGAGACAAGAATCCTTAAAGGGGTAGTCCACCCAAAAAAAATTTCTTTCAAATCAACTGGTGCCATAAAGTGCCAGAGATTTGTAATTCACTTCTATTAAAAAAATCTTAAGTCTTCCAGTACTTATCAGCTGCTGTGTGTCCAGCAGGAAGTGGTGTTTTCTTTCCTGTCTGACACAGTGATCTCTGTTACCTCCTCTGTCCATGTCAGGAACTGTCCAGAGCAGGAGCAAATCCCCATAGAAAACCTCTCCTGCTCTCCAGACTGGAAATAATACAACTTCCTGCTGGACACACAGCAGCTGATAAGTACTGGAAGGCTTGAGATTTTTTAATAGAAGTAAATTACAAATCTCTGGCACTTCATGGCAGCAGTTGATTTTAAAGAAAATTTTTTTGGGTGAACTACCCCTTTAATGCTAAGTTTACACGAGGCGATTATTGGCCCGATCGTACGATTAACGTTTTCGAAGTAACAATTTTTTTTTATAACGATCAGTGTTTAGATGGAACGATATATCGTACAGAAAATTCGTTTTGCGATCGTTTAAGCCTATCTCACACATAGGTAAAATCAGTGAACGACTGTTTACACGGAACGATCAGCGAATTTTTTGCGAATGACGATTTAAGAACATGTTAAAAGATCAAAATGAATGATTTATCGATCGTTCACCGCGTTTACACATACGATTATCGTTCGAATTTGATCGTTATCGCGAAAAATCGCTCCGTTATCGCCAGATAATCGCTCCGTGTAAACGTAGCATTAGTTACATTGATATATGCAGCAGATCCTTTAAGGGTGATTCTGCCCTTAGGGTCATATTACACAGGACAAATATCTCTCCAATCAGGCGGATTCGGACAGATATAGCTTCCTGTAATAAAGACAACGGCCAGTCAAGGAGCTGATCATCAACTGATCATTGTCTTTCAGCAGGTTATAAAATTATTGGCCACTGACTGCGCATTGCTCTGTGTAATAGGAGGTGCGCGGTCATTGGTGATTAAAGTATATAGCAATTAATAAGATGTATACTTACTAGAGATGAGCGAACCTGGAGCATGCTGGAGTCGATCCGAACCTGAACTTTCGGCATTTGATTAGCGGTGGCTGCTGAAGTTTGATAGAGCCCTAAGGCTATGTGGAAATCATGGATATAGTCATTGGCTGTATCCATGTTTTCCAGACAACCTTAGAGCTTTATCCAAGTTCAGCAGCCCCAGCTAATCAAATACCGAACGTTCGGGTTCGGATCAACTTGAACTTGAACCCGGTTCGCTCATCTCTAATACTTACCTGTCCCTGTTCCCCGCTGAAGCTTCTACAGCCGTCTTTGAAGTGAGAGGTGTAGAAGCTTCATAAGTGATTCCGGTCAGCAAACAGGCAGGAGCACACCAGGACAGGTAACCATACAGCTTTGTTTTATTTTTTTGAAGCAAGGGCTGCATGGACATAGCTAACAATGTCTGTGCAGCCCTTGCCACATGATAAGCCGTATAATAGGTTCTTTATGCAAGACTGAGCTATCTAATACAGCGCTTAGACAAGTTGCTGTCATTTTTTTTTTTTATAAAATCAAGTATAAACACTGTACTTCTTCCTAGGCAAAAAAACAAAAAAGCTACTACTACCGAATACACAATTAAATCCAATGACGTACAGTCAGACCTCTAGTGTAGGAAGGTGTCTGTACACCTTCAATAGCTGTTAAGCATTTGTTCATTCAGCCAACAGCAGCCATCTTTCCTGATGTGGAATGGGAAGAGAGGAGAAAGAGCTGCCAGACTCCTCCGATGGCTGCCTATCACCCTGAGAAGAAAAGGGTCAGGCAGTTAAAGGGGGTTATGTAGCATTAGAAACTTTCTTCCAGAGACAGCACTCCGTTTTATTATACTGAATGGAGTCAAAACACAAACCACACCTGAACTGAAGACAAGGATAACCCCTTTAAAACCTACTACACCAGGTCTTTGTCTCCCTTCATCTGCCATAGAAAGCTTCAGAAGGGGCCAGCCGCAGGTAATAAAATACATTGCTTTTTCTGTTTGTCTGATCAGGAAGTATCAGCACCGCCACGGTGCCCCGCCTCAGCTGCTGATTGGCTTAGCAGGCAATGGACATGCCAGCCCCCAAACAAAAGCAGCGCTGTGCCACAGGACTGGCTCTGGATGAATTGCAGCAGAGAAGTAAAGCGAGGAAAGTATGTTTTTTTACCTTAATAAAATTCTAAGAATTTCTGAGGACAATAAAACAACTCTGAACGTGCCTCGTCCTAGACAGTAAATCACTTTATCACATTTTACTTCACAAACTTGATAATTCATGATTGAGAATTTTATTAAGGCCAATGCTCCAGTAATGAAAAACAGAATAGCGGTACGGCAGTGTGCAACAAATTATTTTAAACTATCAAAAAAAGCAAATTGCATTCTCCAAACCAGATGGGATACGTAGAGGCACTGCCACAAAACTAGCACAAACAGGTGAAATAAAATAAAGAATGCTGTAATAGGGCACCCAAAGCTGTCCCCTCTGTGAAAGCTCTCTATGGGGGATTCCATACAATTACAATAGGAAAAACATAGGCCAAAATACTGAAACCTAAATGTATCAGAAGACAACGTTATCTGTACTTATTAACATGTTTTTAAGTGACATAACACAGAAGGTTTGGTAGGTAAGGCTAGTAACAAAGGAGAAGGTTTGGTAGGTAAGGATAGTGACAAAGGAGAAGGTTTGGTAGGTAAGGATACTGACATAGGAGAAGGTTTGGTAGGTAAGGGTAGTGACATAGGAGAAGGTTTGGTAGGTAAGGGTAGTGACATAGGAGAAGGTTTGGTAGGTAAGGGTAGTGACATAGGAGAAGGGTTGGTAGGTAAGGATAGTGACATAGGAGGTTTGGTAGGTAAGGATAGTGACATAGGAGAAGGTTTGGTAGGTAAGGGTAGTGACATAGGAGAAGGTTTGGTAGGTAAGGACAGTGACATAGGAGAAGGTTTGGTAGGTAAGGGTAGTGACATAGGAGAAGGGTTGGTAGGTAAGGATAGTGACATAGGAGGTTTGGTAGGTAAGGATAGTGACATAGGAGAAGGTTTGGTAGGTAAGGGTAGTGACATAGGAGAAGGTTTGGTAGGTAAGGGTAGTGACATAGGAGAAGGTTTGGTAGGTAAGGACAGTGACATAGGAGAAGGTTTGGTAGGTAAGGGTAGTGACATAGGAGAAGGGTTGGTAGGTAAGGATAGTGACATAGGAGGTTTGGTAGGTAAGGATAGTGACATAGGAGAAGGTTTGGTAGGTAAGGGTAGTGACATAGGAGAAGGTTTGGTAGGTAAGGACAGTGACATAGGAGAAGGTTTGGTAGGTAAGGATAGTGACATAGGAGAAGGGTTGGTAGGTAAGGATAGTGACATAGGAGAAGGTTTGGTAGGTAAGGGTAGTGAAATTGGAGAAGGGTTGGTAGGTAAAGATAGTGACATATGAGAAGGTTTGGTAGGTAAGGATAGTGTATAGGAGAAGGTTTGGTAGGTAAGGATAGTGACATAGGAGAAGGGTTGGTAGGTAAGGATAGTGACACAGGAGAAGGTTTGGTAGGTAAGGATAGTGTATAGGAGAAGGTTTGATAGGTAAGGATAGTGACATAGGAGAAGGGTTGGTAGGTAAGGATAGTGACACAGGAGAAGGTTTGGTAGGTAAGGACAGTGACATAGGAGAAGGTTTGGTAGGTAAGGATAGTGACATAGGAGAAGGTTTGGTAGGTAAGGACAGTGACATAGGAGAAGGTTTGGTAGGTAAGGATAGTGAAATTGGAGAAGGGTTGGTAGGTAAAGATAGTGACATATGAGAAGGTTTGGTAGGTAAGGATAGTGACATAGGAGAAGGTTTGGTAGGTAAGGGTAGTGACATAGGAGAAGGTTTGGTAGGTAAGGGTAGTGACATAGGAGAAGGTTTGGTAGGTAAGGATAGTGACATAGGAGAAGGGTTGGTAGGTAAGGGTAGTGACATAGGAGAAGGGTTGGTAGGTAAGGATAGTGACATAGGAGGTTTGGTAGGTAAGGATAGTGACATAGGAGAAGGTTTGGTAGGTAAGGGTAGTGACAGGAGAAGGTTTGGTAGGTAAGGACAGTGACATAGGAGAAGGTTTGGTAGGTAAGGATAGTGACATAGGAGAAGGTTTGGTAGGTAAGGATAGTGATATAGGAGAAGGTTTGGCAAGTAAGGTTTGTCTGTTTGCTGATTCTCTATGGAGTGCCGAAAAGAGGCGAGTGCTGTACTTGGTACTCTCCGTTGGCTCCATAGAGAATGAATAGAGCCACTGGAGAGAACTGAGTACGGGACTCAGCTCTTTCTGGCTGCTCCATAGGAATAAATAGAGCCGCAGGTCACATGCCGCACCCACAGCTGTAATTATAACAAAGGAGTTGGGGCCGATATGGAGATCGCCGGGACCCTATCATAGCCATATAATGTTAGTTAAGAGAAAGGAGTCTTCTCAGCTATACTAACATGTATAAATAGTCTTCTTTGGGCTTTACGTTGACATGAAAGAGAATGTCTGTAATTGCTGTATGTGACACCAAGACCTTATATTCCTTCAGTTACCATCATGTAATGCCTGCTGAAAAATCATCATGGAGATACAAATAGATTCTCATCTTGCCTAATGTCCAATCAGAAGCCTGACGAGGAAAATGGGCTGGTACTATTGGTTTAGTTAACCAGTGATTAGAAAGGGCTTCCCAGTTTGGTAAAAGGGAACTCTGTAACCTAGACTGGGCTTCACAGCAGCTGGTCCCCATCTTCCGGCAGGGGAGCGGACTCCTAAGTGACACTGCCCACCGCTGGAACAACAGGTGGGCGACAGTATCCTTTAAAACAAAAATCGCCACAGACAGGCACTATGAGATGATCACAGATAACACTGACCAGTGCAATGCTATGGCATTGCATTGACCAGTGTATGCAATCTAATGACTCCTGGTAATTAACCCTTGGGGGGAATTAAAAAGTGTAAAAAACATAATATATCGTAGTATTTGCAGTTGCCTGATCTAATAAAATAACACTGTACCCGCAAAGTGAACGGCATAAGCAAAAGCAGTAAAAAATTAATTGCCAGGATTGATGATTTATTACTACATTTTATAAGAGAAAATAATAAAAAATGATCAATACGAACAATCTACACAGATGTGATACTAATAAAAACTAGAGATCATGGTGCAAAAAATGACACCCCATACAGCCTCGTAGGTGAAAAATAAAAGTGCTATAAAAGTCACAATAGGGCCATTTTTAATATACCCCCAAAAATTTACTGTTAGAAAAACTATATAAAATGCATATCGCTGCACTCAGAGTTACCTATAGAATAAAGATAAAATGCCAGTTTTACCATGAAGTGCATTACATAAACACAGAAACCCCCCAAAATTTACAGAATTGCTTTTTTTTCCCAATTTCACCCCATAGATAATATTTTTGGGGTTTCGTCATTTATTTTAAGGTGGATTGAATAGTGCCATTACGATTTACACCTGTTCCTAAAAAACACAAGCTCTTACATGGCCCTTTAGATGAAAAATAAAAGTGTTACGGATATTAGGAGGCGAAGAGGAAAAAACAAAAATGTAAAATTCAACATTGGCGCGGTCATTAAGGCCATTTTAGGCTCTGTCCTTAAGGGGTTAAAAGAGAAGTCCAGAGATTTAAAACATGTGTCACTCGGAAGGGGGAAACATAATAAGCAATCACTACTTACTTCTCCCCGTGCCTCTGCAGCGCTGTCTCACCGCTCTGGGACCCCCTGCCATGCTCCGGGATCTCCTTCGGCTGCAACATCACCACCCGGTTGATAGACTGCCTGCTCGGCCAGTCAGTGACAGAACACAGCTGCAGTCACTGACTGGCTGATGGGGAAATTACATCAGTTGGGTATTTTACACAGAGTTGTGACGAAACTCGGGGCAAAATGCCTTCTGGAGGCGGCACCGAAGCCTGTGAGTCACAAGTTGAGGTGATGATTGTTTATCATGTCCTCCCCCCCCCCCCCCCCCCCCCCAGGTCAACAAATGTTAAAAAATCACCGGTCTGATTAAAGGGGGTTAAATGGGTTTTGCACCCAAAAAATTCTTTCAAATCAACTGGTACCAGATAGTGCCAGAGATATGTAATTTACTTCTATTAAAAACCTTGAGTCTCCCAGTACTTATCAGCTGTTGTATGTCCTGCAGAAAGTGGTATATTCTTTCCAGTCTGACACAGCACTCTCTGCTGCTACCTCTGTCCATGTCAGGAACTGTCCGGAGCAGCAGCAAATGCCCGTAGAAAACCTCTCCTGCTCTGGACAGTTCCTGACATGGACAGAGGTAGCAGCAGAGAGCACTGTGTCAGACTGGAAAGAATATACCACTTTCTGCAGGACATACAGCAGCTGATACGTACTGGTAGACTTGAGATTTTTTTTAAACGGACTGTACCCTCAGGCCTGGGCTGAAGCACTGGAGGCGGGCTGACCCACCCCCAGTGGGAGGAAACCTCAGCCCCTCTATGACACTGCTCGATTAGAATCAATGGAGCTGTATCATAGAGGAACGGGGGTCTCCTCCTATTGGGGGTGGGTCAGCCCGCCTGCAGTGCTTCAGCCCAGGCCTGATGGTACAGTCCCTTTAATAGAAGTAAATTACAAATCTCTGGCACTAGATGACTTGAAAGATTTTTTTTTGTGAACTACCCCTTTAATGGGGAGTCAACATAAGACATAAAATGAGTGGTATTACACGGAGCGATTATCGTTTGAAAACTCGTTAAATCGTTTTGAATTTGAACGATAATCTTTTCATGTAACAGCAGGCAACGATTAAACGACCAACGAGAAATCGTTGATCGTTTAATAGGATCCGGAACTATTTTTATCGTTTGATCATTCGCACATCGTTCGGTGGAATAAGAATTCGCAGCTGAAACGTATGCAATAGTGACGACTAAACGACCGCAAGAACGATCATAAGTAACGATCAACGTTCCGTGTAATTGGGCGAACGATTTCAGGTTGTTTGTCTTAGCGGTTGCTTGGTGAAAAATTGCTTGGTGTAATAGTACCCCAAGAAGCAAAATTCACAGGTGTAACAACACAACACTAAAGGGGTGATCCTGATATGTACGTATTTTACAGCTGTAAAAAAAAATAATATATATATATATATCATACTCGCCTACCTGCATCCCCTGCTGTGACATCATCCGGCTCTCCGCTAGTCACTTACCACTTCCAGACAGACAGCGCTGCGGCCAGTGACTGAGTAAGCTGCCCCTGCCCAGACTAATCTGTCTCAGAAGTAGGAAGCCGAGTGACCAGCGGGGGAGAAGATGATGTCACAGCGGGAGGTAAGGAAGGGAAGGACTTTTTTTTTTTGGTTTGGTTTTGTTTTTTACAGCTGCACAAGCAAAATAACAAAAAAGTCTTGGATGCCTAAGTAAAAAGGTCATGTCTGGAGCTGACAGCTAGGAGCATGACAGAGCTGCTGTATATGTAACCTGTCCGACAATATCCACGGCATAGTGGGATTAAATACCCTGACGGACATCCTATGGAGTTATTTATTAACCCCGGCTGCTCCGATTCCAACACTTTTTTTTTCCCTTGTTGCTATATACAAGTTCCCCATGTGATTGACTATTTGTCCTTTTCAATGACTACTCCAGGGGTAGGGAACCTCGGCTCTCCAGCTGTTGCAAAACTACAACTCCCATCATGATGGGAGTTGTAGTATTGCAACAGCTGGAGAGCCAAGGTTCCCTACCCCTGTTGTATAATATGATCCTTATTGGGGGGAGGGGATAAATACACTCAATATATTCAATACATAAATACATATGCTATGATCTATATTACATCAATAAATTATTCTGCTAGGAGAGTAGAACACAAGATGGAGCGGCTCTATCCCTGACGATACTACAAGACCCCATCCTAGTGTGTAAAAGGAGCCGGAGACAATGGATGACATCACTGAGGACAACATGAATATTACATTAGGAAGACAATGTGTCTATGACGGGATGACATCATACATGTGCCGGAGACATCGGAGCACTGGTTATTGTTAGACAGACACACTTCCAATGTCTTTTTTAACATGTTACTTCAAAGGACAATGGATGTAAGTAGCCGCTAAAGCCGGAGGGATTGGCTGATCGGCACATGAATGCAGGGTGGCAGCGGTGGCCGGCTCACAATGAGGGAAAGCAACAAGGTAGAAGGAAGAAGCCACAGCCAAACAAGCAGATGATTATATGAACAGCGCTGCACATGCTATATATATATATATAGATTATATCCTTGTGTGTATATATACATAGACCATATCCTGTGTATACCTCCTCATTCATAGACCATATCCTATGTGTATATACATCCTGATACACAGACTATATCCTATGAGTTTATATACAGTACATAGACTATATCCTATGTGTATATACTGTACATAGACAATATCCTATGTATATACAGACCATATCCTATGTATATATATACAGAATGTATCCTCTGTGTATATACTGAGTATATCCTATGTGTATATACATCCTGATACACAGACTATATCCTATGAGTTTATACTGTATATTGATACATAGACTATATCCTATGTGTATATATACAGACTGTATCCTGTGTGTATATACTAAGTATATCCTATGTGTATATACACAGAGGATACAAAGACTACATCCTATGTGTATATATATAGGCTACATCGTGTGTGTGTGTGTGTGTGTATATATATATATATATATATATATATATACATACACACATATACACACATACATCCAGATACATGAGTATATCCTATGTGTATATATACTGATACAAAGACTATATCCTCTGTGTATCTATACAGATTCATACTGATAAATAGTCTGGCTGGGGATATTAGATAGCATAGTCAGTCAGGGTATAGCAGTATATAGCAGGGACCCCCTGTATACAGCCAGGCATCAGAAGATCTCAGGGAGTCTCCAGGTGGCTGTCACCATACCCAGTGCCCAGCCCTGCCAGCACCTCACAGTGACAGACAGCTCTCCATAATAACCTGGGGAGAGATGACAGCATCGTGCCCATCTATATACACAGCCCCCCCCCTCATCTATATACACAGCCCCCCCATCTATATACACAGCCCCCCCATCTATATACACAGCCCCCCCCATCTATATACACAGCCCCCCCCATCTATATACACAGCCCCCCCCATCTATATACACAGCCCCCCCCATCTATATACACAGCCCCCCCATCTATATACACAGGTCCATCTATATACACAGCCCCCCCATCTATATACACAGCCCCCCCATCTATATACACAGCCCCCCCATCTATATACACAGCCCCCCCATCTATATACACAGCCCCCCCATCTATATACACAGCCCCCCCATCTATATACACAGCCCCCCCATCTATATACACAGCCCCCCCATCTATATACACAGCCCCCCCCATCTATATACACAGCCCCCCCATCTATATACACAGCCCCCCCCATCTATATACACAGCCCCCCCCATCTATATACACAGCCCCCCCCATCTATATACACAGCCCCCCCATCTATATACACAGCCCCCCCATCTATATACACAGCCCCCCCCATCTATATACACAGCCCCCCCCCATCTATATACACAGGTCCATCTATATACACAGCCCCCCCATCTATATACACAGCCCCCCCATCTATATACACAGCCCCCCCCATCTATATACACAGCCCCCCCCCATCTATATACACAGCCCCCCCCATCTATATACACAGCCCCCCCATCTATATACACAGCCCCCCCATCTATATACACAGCCCCCCCATCTATATACACAGCCCCCCCATCTATATACACAGCCCCCCCAATCTATATACACAGCCCCCCCCCATCTATATACACAGCCCCCATCTATATACACAGCCCCCATCTATATACACAGCCCCCCCTATCTATATACACAGCCCCCCCTATCTATATACACAGCCCCCCCCATCTATATACACAGCCCCCCCCCATCTATATACACAGCCCCCCCCATCTATATACACAGCCCCCCCCCATCTATACACACAGGTCCATCTATATACAGTGTGCGCACTGCCGCCCTGCACCAGGCATAACAACTTCCCCGTGCAGTCCCCGCAGAGCGCTGCATTACTGCCGCAGGAGCTGCGCTCATTAGCTGCACCCGCACACACTGATGCCTGACTAGACCGCGCCATGGCTGCCGGGGAGCACACAGACACATAGACAGACATGTAGTCTCCTCACCTCCGCTCGGCAGCCGCTCTCCTCTGCTTGTCTTGTGTCTTCTATGCAGGCCTATGTCTCTGCCGCCCTCCTCCTCCTCCCTCACTACCTCCTCCTCCTCCACCTCCTCCTTCAGCTGGCGGCACACGTGATCCCTGTCACATGACTCCCCCCCCCCCCGCTCCGGGCTGTCTGTCACTTCCCTGCTTCCTCCTCCGCTGTGACTGGAATTACAGGGACGTGATGTCAGGGCCTGTGCTGGGGGCCACAATGGCCGCCCTCCCCCTCACTCACCTTCCCACACGAAAACATGGCAGAAATTCATTATAATGATATGTCTGTCAGGACTGTGAGGGGCCTCGTCACCCCTGGTTACCATAGAGAGGGCAGAGCTGAGAGGGCAGACTGGACTGGGAGCAATCTCCTTTGGTTGGGGCCCATGGCTGCTCACTAAGGATATTTTTTTTTTATTTCTGTTGATTGTTGTGCCTGAAAAATCTCAATACTTTTCCCTTAGGAGGTATTCACATGTACCTTGCACGTCCTTACGATACGGACGATGCTACGGAGCGCAATTCAGAGTTTCATTTATTTTGATGGCGGGAGCTCCAAAACTGTTTAACTCCGCGCCACTGTACTGACACGCTGTATCAGTACAGTCGCACAAAGCTTTAAAGGGCAACTATCAGCACGTTAGACGAATCTAACCTGCTGATAGCCCCTTATAGTAGGGCTGGGCGATATTGGCCTAAATCAATATCGCGGTTTATCGCACATGTAGCCGCGGTAACGATAATTCAACGATAATTATGACACGCCCCTTTTAGCAAACCACACCCACTTGCCATGCCAAACTGGCGATATTTTGATTAGAAAAAGTAAAAAAGAACTGAACGGCAACCCATGGTTAGTCTATTATCATTATTACTATTTGTCATTATTAGGGGTCTCAGCAGAGACCTGGATGTGTATATACAGGTATACAGCCTTTACAGGATGTGTATACACAGGGGGTCATATAGGAATACATGTGTATAACTATATGGGGGGTGGATACGTGTATATGACTATATGGGGGGGATGGATTGGGGTGCATTACTATACAGGAGGTACATAGGGATAGAAGTGTATGACTATATGGGGGTGGATTGGGGTGTATTACTATACAGGAGGTACATAGGGATGGGGTACAGAACTATACATGGGAGTACATAGGGATAGAAGTGTATGACTATATGGGGGTGGATCGGGGTGTATGACTATACAGGGGGCACATAGGGATAGGGGTGTATGACTATACAGGGGGCACATAGGGGGAGGGGCAGATAGGAGTGTATGACTACACGGGGCACATAGGGATAGGGGTGTATGACTATACAGGGGGCGGGGCAGATAGGGGTGTATGACTATACAGGGGAGGGTGGACAGCAATGGCGGATTATAATGTAGGCGGTTTGGGCGGCCGCCCGGGGCCCGAGGCTCCGGGGGGGCCCATGCCTTGCCGCCCACATTATAATGCCGCCCGGGAGGCCCCCCCCCGCCACTGCACTCTTGTGACCGCAAGCATCGTTTCGCTTGCGGTCACAAGAGTCGCCGGCTGCCTCCGTCTGATGCGCGGCTGCCGGGGGTGTCCGGTCCTCTCCCCGGCAGCGCGCGCATCACACAGCTCCTAGTGCCGACTGGGGCCCTGACTTCCGGTACTGGGAGCGCACGTACCGGAAGTCAGGGCCCAGGCGGCACTAGGAGCTGTGTGATGCGCGCGCTGCCGGGCAGAGGACCGGACACCCCCGGCAGCCGCGCATCAGACAGAGAGAGGATCGACGGGGGAACGCAGGGTAGGTGAGTTATATTTTGTTATTTTTGTGTTATTTACTCACTGGGGGGCATCTATAAGGGGAGGGGGGGAAAGAGGGGGACCATCTATAAGGGAGGGGGGAGAGGGGGACCATCTATAGAGGGAGGGGGGAGAGGGGGACCATCTATAGAGGGAGGGGGGAGAGGAGGACCAGCTATAAGGGGGGGAAAGAGGGGACCATCTATAAAGGGAGGGGGGGGAGAGGGGGACCATCTATAAGGGAGGGGGGGGGAGAGGGGGACCATCTGTAAGGGGGGAAAGGAGGACCAGCTATAAGGGGGGAAAGGTGGACCAGCTATAAGGGGGGAAAGGAGGACCAGCTATAAGGGGGGGGAAGGAGGACCAGCTATAAGGGGGGGAAAGAGGGGGACCATCTATAAAGGGAGGGGGAGAGGGGGACCATCTATAAAGGGAGGGGGGGAGAGGGGGACCATCTATAAGGGAGGGGGGAGAGGGGGACCATCTATAAAGGGGGGAAAGAGGGGGACCATCTATAAAGGGGGGGGGAGAGTGGGACCATCTATAAGGGAGGGGGGAGAGGGGGACCATCTATAAGGGAGGGGGGAGAGGGGGACCATCTATAAGGGAGGGGGGAGAGGGGGACCATCTATAAAGGGGGGGGGAGAGTGGGGACCATCTATAAGGGAGGGGGGGAGAGGGGGACCATCTATAAGGGAGGGGGGAGAGGGGGACCATCTATGAGGGAGGGGGGGAGAGGGGGACCATCTATAAGGGAGGGGGGGAGAGGGGGACCATCTATAAGGGAGGGGGGAGAGGGGGACCATCTATGAGGGAGGGGGGAGAGGGGGACCATCTATAAGGGGGAAAAGGAGGACCAGCTATAAGGGGGGAGAGGGAAGAGGGGGACCAGCTATAAGGGGGGAAAGGAGGACCAGCTATAAGGGGGGAGAGGGAAGAGGGGGACGAGCTATAAGCGGGAAAGAGGGGGACCAGCTATAAAGAGGGAAAGAGGGGGACCAGCTATAAGGGGGGAAGAGGGAGACCATCTATAAAGGGGGACTATCTCCTATAAGATCAGCACCCTCTTCTCCTGACATCCTCTGTGCTGCTTGGACCTCTCCTATAAGATCAGCACCCTCCTCTCCTGACATCCTCTGTGCTGCTTTGACCTTGGGGCAACATCAGGGGACCAGGTGAGGTGGCGATATGTTTATTGGGGGCAGTGGAGGTGGGGTGGGCAATGCTTACTGGGGGTAGCAGCAAGGGACCAAACATTATGTTTATTGGGGCCAGCAGGGAGGGGAGGCAGGCAGTGTTTATTGGGGACAGTGGGGGGGGGACGGAGTAGCAGATTATAATGTGGGCGAATTGACTGGGGGGGGGGGCCCAGGTTGGGTGGACAGCCCGGGGCCCAGGGTACATTTAATCCGCCACTGGTGGACAGGGGTGTATGACTATACGGGGGGATAGGGGTGTATGACTATACAGGGGAGGGTGGACAGGGGTGTATGACTATACGGGGGGATAGGGGTGTATGACTATACAGGGGAGGGTGGACAGGGGTGTATGACTATACGGGGGGATAGGGGTGTATGACTATACAGGGGGATAGGGGTGTATGACTATACAGGGGGGGGATAGGGGTGTATGACTATACAGGGGGGGATAGGGGTGTATGACTATACAGGGGGGGATAGGGGTGTATGACTATACAGGGACGGCGGACAGGGGTGTATGACTATACAGGGGGGGATAGGGGTGTATGACTATACAGGGGGGGATAGGGGTGTATGACTATACAGGGGGGGATAGGGGTGTATGACTATACAGGGGGATAGGGGTGTATGACTATACAGGGGGGGATAGGGGTGTATGACTATACAGGGACGGCGGACAGGGGTGTATGACTATACAGGGGGGGATAGGGGTGTATGACTATACAGGGGGGGATAGGGGTGTATGACTATACAGGGGGATAGGGGTGTATGACTATACAGGGGGGGATAGGGGTGTATGACTATACAGGGGGGGATAGGGGTGTATGACTATACAGGGGGGGGATAGGGGTGTATGACTATACAGGGGGGATAGGGGTGTATGACTATACAGGGGGATAGGGGTGTATGACTATACAGGGGGGGACAGGTGGTGTATGACTATACGGGGGGCACATAGGGATAGGGGAGTATGACTATACGGGGGGGACAGGGGTGTATGACTATGGGGAGGAGGACAGCGGTGTATGACTATACTGGTGGGGGGGGCGGACAGCGGTGTATGACTTTACTGGTGGGGGGGCAGACAGCGGTGTATGACTGTACGGGGGGGGGGGGCGGACAGCTGTGTATGACTTTACTGGTGGGGGGGGGCGGACAGCGGTGTATGACTACTGGTAGGGGGGCGGACAGCTGTGTATGACTGTACTGGTGGGGGGGGGGCAGACAGCTGTGTATGACTTTACTGGTGGGGGGGGGGGGCAGACAGCTGTGTATGACTTTACTGGTGGGGGGGGCGGACAGCGGTGTATGACTGTACGGGGTGGGGGGGGGGGCGGACAGCT
This sequence comes from Dendropsophus ebraccatus, assembly GCF_027789765.1. NCBI lineage: Eukaryota > Metazoa > Chordata > Amphibia > Anura > Hylidae > Dendropsophus > Dendropsophus ebraccatus. Next base: position 64,511,619 of record NC_091468.1, on the reverse strand, counting down.
GTGTATGACTTTACTGGTGGGGGGGGGCCGAAAACTGTGTATGACTGTACGGGGGGGGCGGACAGCTGTGTATGACTGTACGGGGGGGGCGGACAGCTGTGTATGACTGTACGGGGGGGGGGCGGACAGCTGTGTATGACTGTACGGGGGGGGCGGACAGCTGTGTATGACTGTACGGGGGGGGGGGCGGGCAGCGGTGTATGACTGTACGGGGGGGCGGACAGCTGTGTATGACTGTACGGGGGGGGGGGCGGACAGCGGTGTATGACTGTACGGGGGGGCGGACAGCTGTGTATGACTGTACGGGGGGGGGGGGGCGGACAGCTGTGTATGACTGTACGGGGGGGGGCGGACAGCTGTGTATGACTGTACGGGGGGGGGGCGGACAGCTGTGTATGACTGTACGGGGGGGGGCGGACAGCTGTGTATGACTGTACGGGGGGGGGGGGGCGGACAGCGGTGTATGACTGTACAGGGGGGGGGGGGGCGGACATGGGTGTATGACTGTAGTCTTCTCAGTAACAGTACAGGACTGTAACATAGGAGGAATGGATGTGCTGCAGCTGGCAGGATACCACACACAGCTACAAGTTATCCTGCCTGCTGCAGCCCATTATTCCTCCTATGTTACCACTCCTGTACTGTTACTGAGGGGATGAGAGGACAGGTCAGCTGCTCCTCTACCTCCAGCTCTGACACGGCCGCATCCCTGCACACACAGGACAACGTGTGCAGCGCTCGCCGGCCGGGTGGGGGGGCGGGGGCACTCGGACAGGACTGGTCCGGGAGGGGGGACCAGCACAGTCCCGTCCGAGTGCCACCCCCCCACCCGGCCGGCGAGCGCTACACACTTTGTCCTGTGTGTGCAGGGATGCGGCCGTGTCAGCGCTGGAGGAGCAGCAGCACGTGAGGGCGGCTGTCCTGTACTCCCCACAGTGAGCAGGGACGCCGGACCGGACAGGTGGTGGGCGCATGGACGGTGCGGCTGGACAGGTGCGCGCACGGGGGGGCGGGGGGAAGGTCGCTTGGACCAGACGGGGGCGGTGCGGGCGATACCGGCGTCCCTGCACATGACGTGCAGCGCTCGTGCCGGGCCGCTTGTGTGTGTGTGTGCGCGCGCGCGTGGGGCTCTGACAGGACGGGCGCGGGGACATAAATATACAAAAATACCGCAATTACCGTCCTGGCTAAGTTGAAGTCGGTTAACCGACGCCAGTGACGGTATCGGTATTTTTGCGGTATACCGCCCAGCCCTACCTTATAGTGCCCGGGACACTGAGGAGGAAGGTATGTGAGTGACCTTCCTCCTCGGCACCGTTATGCTGCGTTTACACAGAGTGATAATTTTCCCGATCATACGATTAACGATTTCGAAGTAACAATTTTTTTTTATAATTATCAGCGTTTAGACGGAGCGATATTTCGAATATGGAAAAATTGCACATAGGTTAAATCGGTGAACAACTGTTTACACGGAACGATCTGCAAATTTTTAGCGAACGACCAATTTGAGAACATGTTCAAAGATCAAAATGAGCGATTTCTCGCTCGTCGTTTGATCGCTGCGTTTACACGTACGATTATCGTTCGAATTCGATAGTTATCGTGCAAATTCGCGCGATAATCGTTCCGTGTAAACGCAGCGAACGATCAAACGACGAGCGAGAAATCGTTTATTTTGATCTTTGAACATGTTCTCAAATCGTCGTTGGTCGTTCACAAAAAATTCGCAGATCGTTCCGTGTAAACAGTTGTTCACCGATTTAACCTATGTGTGAGATAGGCTTAAGCGATCGCAAAATGATTTTTCCATACGATATATTGTTCCGTCTAAACGCTGATCGTTATAAAAAAAAAAATTGTTACTTCGAAATCGTTAATCATACGATCGGGCAAATTATCGCTCCGTGTAAACGCAGCATTAGTAATCTTCGCTCCGGTGTGCTGCCACCTCATCGGCCTGCTCCATCTAATGATAATCAATGGAGTGGGCGTGCTGGTTGATGCGGCAGTGATCCGGAGTGAAGATTACTCCGAATAACAGTGCAGGACCAGTGCCGAGGAGGATGGTAAGACACACACCTTCCTCCTCTGCGTCCCGGGTGCTATAAAGCAGTGCTTCTCAATTCCAGTCCTCAGGCCTCACCAACAGGTCATGTTTTGAGGATTTCCTTAGTATTTCACAGGTGATATAATTATAGTCTGTGCATCAGGTGATATAATTGTAGTGAGTGCATCAGGTATTATCACAGGTGATATAATTATAGTCTGTGCATCAGGTGATATAATTGTAGTCAGTGCATCAGGTATTATCACAGGTGATATAATTGTAGTCAGTGCGTCAGGTATTATCACAGGTGATATAATTATAGTCAGTGTATCAGGTAATATCACAGGTGATATAATTATAGTCAGTGCATCGGGTATTATCACAGGGGATATAATTATAGTCAGTGCATCAGGTATCACAGGTGATATAATTGTAGTCAGTGCGTCAGGTATTATCACAGGTGATATAATTATAGTCAGTTCATCAGGTATTATCACAGGTGATATAATTATAGTCAGTGCATCAGGTATTATCACAGGTGTTCTTTGTATGGGATATTCTCAAAATATGACCTGTTGGTGAGGCCTGAGGACTGGAATTGAGAAGCACTGCTACAAGGGGCTATAAGCAGCTTAAGGCCCTATTCCACGGAACGATTATCGTTCGTATTCGGCCGACACCGGCCGCTACGGACGATAATCGTCCCGTGGAATAGAGTGCAACGATCATCCGACATCGTTCATGTCGGCTGATCGTTGCAGTCGCTTGTTTTTCAACATGTTGAAAAACAAGCGACTGATATAGCAGCGATCTGCTGCCGTCGCTCCATTGAATAGGAGCGTCGGCAGCAGACGCTGCTATATCCTATGGGCTGCCCGGACGATCAGCGATCCCCCGGGCAGCTCCCCGCCGCCCCCTCCCGCACTCACTCGCTCGCTGCAGCCGCGTTGAATAGCGGCGGCAGCGAGCGGGGAACGAGGAGCAAACGAGCGCTGAGAGCGCTCGTTTGCTCCTCTAAACGACCTGTGTGATAGGCACATTAGATTCGTCTAACCTGCTGATAGTTTCCCTTTAGGGTGCCTTCACACCTAGCGACTCGTAGCGTAAATTACACTGCGAGTCGTCTAGGTCCTGGCAGATCACTTTCACTACATCAGTGATTTTCAACCAGTGTGCCGTGGCATACTAGTGTGCCGCGACACATGGTCGGGTGTGCCGTGGGGAAAGTTCCCCAAACTATGGTGCCCCTGTGAAACAGGAGAAAACAATGAGTGAGAGAAACCTGGGGATGGGGGAGAAACAGGGGAGAGAAGCAGGGGGGAGAGAAGTATGGTGGAGAGAAGCACAGGAGAGAAGCATGGAGGAGAGAAGTATGGTGGAGAGAAGCACAGGAGAGAAGCATGGGGGAGAGAAGCACAGGAGAGAAGCACAGGGGAGAGAAGCAAGGGGGAGAAGTATGGTGGAGAGAAGCAGGGGGGGAGAAGTATGGTGGAGAGAAGCACAGGAGAGAAGTAGGGGGGAGAAGTATGGTGGATAGAAGCACAGGATAGAAGCAGGGGGGAGAAGTATGGTGGAGAGAAGCAGGGGGGAGAGAAGTATGGTGGAGAGAAATATGGTGGAGAGAAGCACAGGAGAGAAGCATGGGGGAGAGAAGTATGGTGGAGAGAAGCACAGGAGAGAAGCACAGGGGAGAGAAGCAAGGGGGAGAAGTATGGTGGAGAGAAGCAGGGGGAGAGAAGTATGGTGGAGAGAAGCACAGGAGAGAAGCATGGGGGAGAGAAGTATGGTGGAGAGAAGCACAGGAGAGAAGCACAGGAGAGAGAAGCAAGGGGGGAGAAGTATGGTGGAGAGAAGCAGGGGGAGAGAAGTATGGTGGAGAGAAGCACAGGAGAGAAGCACAGGGGAGAGAGGCAAGGGGGAGAAGTATGGTGGACAGAAGCACAGGAGAGAAGTAGGGGGGAGAAGTATGGTGGATAGGAAGCACAGGAGAGAAGCAGGGGGGAGAAGTATGGTGGAGAGAAGCAGGGGGGAGAGAAGTATGGTGGAGAGAAGCACAGGAGAGAAGCATGGGGGAGAGAAATATGGTGGAGAGAAGCATGGGGGAGAGAAGTATGGTGGAGAGAAGCACAGGAGAGAAGCACAGGGGAGAGAAGCAAGGGGGGAGAAGTATGGTGGAGAGAAGCAGGGGGAGAGAAGTATGGTGGAGAGAAGCACAGGAGAGAAGTAGGGGGGAGAAGTATGGTGGATAGAAGCACAGGAGAGAAGCAGGGGGAGAAGTATGGTGGAGAGAAGCAGGGGGGAGAGAAGTATGGTGGAGAGAAGAACAGGAGAGAAGCATGGGGGAGAGAAATATGGTGGAGAGAAGCAAGGGGGAGAAGTATGGTGGACAGAAGCACAATAGAGAAGTAGGGGGGAGAAGTATGGTGGATAGAAGCACAGGAGAGAAGCAGGGGGGAGAAGTATGGTGGAGAGAAGCAGGGGGGAGAGAAGTATGTTGGAGAGAAGCAGGGGGGAGAGAAGTATGGTGGACAGAAGCACAGGAGAGAAGTAGGGGGGAAAAGTATGGTGGATAGAAGCACAGGAGAGAAGCAGGGGGGAGAAGTATGGTGGAGAGAAGCAGGGGGGAGAGAAGTATGGTGGACAGAAGCACAGGAGAGAAGTAGGGGGGAGAAGTATGGTGGAGAGAAGCACAGGAGAAAAGTAGGGGGGAGAAGTATGGTTGAGAGAAGCAAAGGGGGGAGAAGTATGGTGGAGAGAAGCACAGGAGAGAAGTAGGGGGGAGAAGTATGGTGGAGAGAAGCAGGGGGGAGAGAAGTATGGTGGACAGAAGCACAGGAGAGAAGTAGGGGGGAGAAGTATGGTGGAGAGAAGCACAGGGGGGAGAAGAAAACAGGCCCAGGTTTCACACTGTGAGTATAAATACACGGTGAGTATAAATACATTTAGAATCTATATTATTAACTATATGTATAATATGTACTGTTTAAGTGTCATTTTGTGCCATTTTGGTTGGTGGTGTGCCCCGGGATTTTTTAAGTATAAAAAAGTGTGCCGCGGCTCAAAAAAGGTTGAAAATCACTGCACTACATACTCGCAGCGGTCTGAACGACCGCTGCGTGTATGTAATTCTGCCCCTTCAGCTCCCGCCCGGCTCCCACTCCCACTCAGCTGTATACATTACCTCTCCTCGCTGCACGGGGTCCCGGCGTACTGCTCTCCCGCCCAGCCAATCAGTGTGTTGCCCAGGGCTTATCACTTCCACAGCCCTGGTGAAAACACCAAGAGTTAACTTGGCCAATAGCGCCCCCTTTCCCCTTCAGTCTCATGGCATGTGTTGATATATAGCTTGTGCTTGTTTTTTTTATGGGTTTTTTTTGGCTTCTGAGTAATATTGATAATTAAACCTTTCTTTCTAAGTTACATCTTTCGTTTTCTACATACATCATTTATTCATTACAACTTATTAATAAATAATGTATATAGTACTATCCTTCACGAAGCCTTGGGTTGGAATGCTGTTCTGAAAAAGTAGAGATCCATGTTTAATAACCTAAATCCAAATGAAAATAAAACTCTGAGTATTTATCACTGATGCTGATGCCTCCAACCTGTGTAGGTGACTTAGGGCGCATTTACACAGAGAGATTTATCTGACAGATTTTTGAATCCAAAGCCAGGAACAGACTATAAACAGAGATCAGGTAATTAAGGAAAGACTGAGATTTCTCCTCTTCTTTCTCTTTTTAAATCCATTCCTGGCTTTGGCTTAAAAAATCTGTCAGATAAATCTCGGTGTGAAAATGCACCATAAGGCTATATTCCCACTACGTAAGAGACCGGCCGTTCAGTGACCACCCCTCCGTCCTTCCTCCCCACCCTCCTCATCATTAGGAATGATCCAGGAACATTTACTGCTGTTTGAGCTTTGCACAGGTGTATTAACGATCCAGCCCATGTGCCGGGCTGCCACAGGTGGGGAATAGGAAGCAATCTGCCTGGATCATTCCTAATGAGGAGGAGGGTGGGCAGGAGGGACAGAGAGGTGGTGCCAGCCTAATGCATATACAAATGTAAGCCCCGGCCGTTAGACACAGCGCTGCAGGATTAAAAGTTGTTTTTTAGGACAATAACTGCATCACCTGCCGAACGGACCCCAGGACACATCTTGGATTAAAAGCAGCTATCCGAAGGTACAAGTGGTTTGGGGGGGTCAGATTGTGGGTACGGAGTCGCTTTAAAGGAAATGTACCAGTGGTACATTGCTTTTCTCTTTTTACTATTAATAGACCGGCACGGGGATGCCGGTGCCGCTGTGCTTTTTTTGAACTGCAACTCTGTTCCCACAAACGGCTTTCACACAGGTCCTGCTGTGTAATCCTTTGTTCTCTGCTCTCTGCTGGTGACTAATCTCCCTCCTCCCTTCTTCATAGAACTGACTGATGTAAAAGAGTCGAGATTTCCTGAGCAGTGAATGAGAGAGAGGAGAGAGGGGGTGGGGGCTGGGCAAAGCCTTTTTGAATGCAGATAATGGCATATTTGCTTAATAAACCCAATTACAAAGTTTCTTAAAATCGCCTGTACTATTGATTTCTGGAAAAAAAATTTACAGTGACATTTTAAGCATTATAATTTTCAGCTGCTTTCTGTGTAACATTTGTCCTTGAATGTTATGGACCAACTATAATTTTAAATTATATGAGTAAAACCTATGATTTATTTACTTGTGTTCAGCTGTGGTCTTATAATGGGTGATTTATCTCCAGGGATAAGAGATGGACATGGACTAGCTCGCTATGCCACCATCTGGCATTGTCAGTAGAGTTGCACAGATTTGCTGAACTGTTTGCGTTCAGCAGCATTCTCATAACCTGAACGCCCGGCATCCATATTTTTCAGGGCTCCCTAGGGTGGCATCCAACTTCTCCAGACAAGGGAAGTCAAATGTCGAGCGTTCAGGTTTGGAGAACATTGCTGAACCCAAACAGTTCGGCAAGTCCATTGAACACTAGTTGTCGGTCGACAGAATAAGGGTATAATACAGTAAAGGAAGATACACAGCCAAGGGTAGACCGTTCATAGGGGGGAAATTCCAGAAGGGACAAAAAGATGTGGGTTCTTCTCAGGGTGGGGGCCTTATTACTCAAGGTGGCTATACACCTTCAATAGCTGTCATCCATTTGGCCCACTGCTATCTCTCCTCATCTCCCCATATACATGAACATTTGTGTATTCTCCGTGGAGAGAGTAAGGGTAAGCGGCTGCTAGACAGTACTCTGGTGGCAGCTTATTTCTCCCATAAATGCTTTCATAAAAATAGAAACATTGTTGGCAGAAAAAGACCATCTGCTCTATGTAGTCTGTCTTTTATTTCCTTTATTAATATATTAGAATAGCTATATGTTTATCCCAGGCAGGTTTACATTAATTTACCAATTACATCTTCTGAAGGTTTGTTCCAAGCATCTACTACTTTTTCAGTAAAATAGTATTTTCTCATGTTGCTTCTGATCCCCCCTCCCAACTAACCTCAGAGTATGTCCCCTTGTTCTTGGGTTCAGTTTCTTATTAAAACACTTCCCTCCTGAATCCTCCTTAGTCCTTTAATATATTTAATCATGCTCCCCCTTTCTCTTTTCCTTCCCCCAGACTATACAGATTTAGATCCTTAAGTCTTTCCTGATATGTTTTATGCCTCACACCTTCCACCATTTTTATAGCGTTCTTTCAACCTGTTCTATTTTATCAATATACTTTTTTTAGATAAGGTCTCCAGAACTGGGCACAGTATTCCAGATGTGGTGTCACTAGAGCTCCATACCAAACCTTCTCCTATGTCACTATCCTTACCTACCAAACCTTCTCCTATGTCACTATCCTTACCTACCAAACCTTCTCCTGTCACTATACTTACCTACCAAACCTTCTCCTATGTCACTATCCTTACCTTCCAAACCTTCTCCTATGTCACTATCCTTACCTACCAAACCTTCTCCTATGTCACTATCCTTACCTACCAAACCTTCTCCTATGTCACTATACTTACCTACCAAACCTTCTCCTATGTCACTATCCTTACCTTCCAAACCTTCTCCTATGTCACTATCCTTACCTACTAAACCTTCTCCTATGTCACAATCCTTACCTACCAACCCTTCTCCTATGTCACTATCCTTACCTACCAAACCTTCTCCTATGTCACTATCCTTACCTACCAAATCTTCTCCTATGTCACTATCCTTACCTACCAAACCTTCTCCTATGTCACTAACCTTACCTACCAAACCTTCTCCTATGTCACTATCCTTACCTACCAAACCTTCTCCTATGTCACTATCCTTACCTACCAAACCTTCTCCTATGTCACTATCCTTACCTACCAACCCTTCTCCTATGTCACTATCCTTACCTACCAAACCTTCTCCTATGTCACTATCCTTACCTACCAAACCTTCTCCTATGTCACTATCCTTACCTACCAAACCTTCTCCAATGTCACTATCCTTACCTACCGAACCTTCTCCTATGTTTCTATCCTTACCTACCAACCCTTCCCCTATGTCACTATCCTTACCTACCAAAACTTTTCCTATGTCAGTATCTTTACCTACCAAACCTTCTCCTATATCACTCTCCTTACCTACCAACCCTTCTCCTATGTCACTATCCTTACCTACCAATCCTTCTCCTATGTCACTATACTTACCTACCAAACTTTCTCCTATGTCACTTACCTGCCAAACCTTCTCCTATACAACTATCCTTACCTTCCAATCCTCCTATATCACTATCCTTACCTACCAAACCTCCTATGTCACTATCCTTACCTACCAAACCTTCTCCTATGTCACTATCCTTACCTACCAAACCTTCTCCTATATCACTATACTTACCTACCAAACCTCCTATGTCACTATCCTTACCTACCCAACCTTCTCCTATGTCACTATCCTTACCTACCAAACCTTCTACTATGTCACTATCCTTACCTACCAAACTTTCTCCTATGTCACTATCCTTACCTACCAACCCTTCTCCTATGTCACTATACTTACCTACCAAACCTTCTCCTATGTCACTACCAAACATAATACAAAGAAAAAGACCCAGAACAGACCCTTGTGGCCACCACTGGTGACCAGTCTGTGCTCAGAATACACACTATTGAGAACAACCCTGAGATTTCTACCCTTTAGCCAACCTAGTCCAAATAGGCTGAAGTTCAGATAGGCGAATACCCGGTTGTACCTATTTGCCACAGCTCCTCTCTAGTAATCACTCGGTCACGCCAGGGGAGTGAGAGGGTAGAAGGGGAGTTGGGGGGAAGGAAGTGTTTTATATAAAATGTACAATCCTTTATTACACTGTATGAAATTGTTATTGTCTGTTTTACCTTTTTGTATTATGCTGCTTTTGGTTTTTATTACAATGCTTTGATGTTCCAATAAAAATGGTAGGAAAAAAACTTCAGGGGCCCAGTTAATTCTCCAGTACATTAGCATTCAAATAAACAATTCTTTTTTTGCATTGGGTGGAATACCCCTTTAAGTGAAATATGTCAATATGTATTTGTAGAAAGTAATAATTCAGTTTATGGGCTCCTCCCCTAACAGAAAAAGCTCCACCCCATCAACATTCCGATTATGACCTCCATCTCTCTGAGACAGACAGGCAGGAAGGTAGACGCCATTTTCACTCCAGCAAAGTTCACCATACATAGAGAGCAATGTCTTGGATTTTAGGGTGATCAGAGTGTCTCTGGCTCATCATATAGAGTATATAGTGAAACCTTTTCATTTCTCTGGGGAAGTTCTCTGTTGACTTCAATAAAATGAGAATAATATACCTGAGGCATGAATATAAAGTTTGGAACCAAGAAATATAGTTAAAAAGAAACAAAGTAAAAGCTACAGTCTATATCTTTTTTTCATGTAAATTCGAGGATTTTTTCATACTTTTCTAATAATTATATTCAGTTAAAGTTTGTCATTAAGTTATTCCCTCCAGACACATAAACTTTGCTTTACTTTAAATTATTATTCACAAACAAAAAGAAAGCGTTTATGAGGAAAATATGGATATTTTTTATTTATTATTTTAAATGATGTAAAACTCACACACACGCAGACACCTAAACCGGAGTCTGTGCAATTTCACATGAAAAGAATTCATTACAAATCGGACACATATGACCACACAACTGCAAAAAAATTATGTACCAAGACAAATAATTATTTGCTTAGTTTGCCATCTTACAATGTTCCCCCCCCCTACACACGAAATTATCGGCGCTTGTTTACTGGGCCTATTCCACGGCCCGACAATCGTTAGTGAGGGCTGCAGGGACATTGTTACCAATGTCTTTGCAGCTCTTGCAGCATACATTACCTAGCAGGGCTTCTCCTCCGCTCCGTCTTCCTCCCCGAGTCCCGCGGCGGTCCCGGCCTGTGATTGGCTGAGCGGTCTGACAGCTCAGTCAGGCCGCACCGAAGCTGATGCTGTGCCGCAGGACCAGGGGAGGAAGACGGAGCGGAGGAGAAGCCCACCGCGCTCCGCTATTCCACAAACAGATGCTCGGGTTACCAATGATTTTAGGTTTAAGCCTAAATAAACGATCAGCCGATGACACGATCACTCGCTGATTGTTTTCTCTATTCCACCGAGCGATATTCGGCCGATAATCGCTCCTTGGAATAGGCCCCTTAAAGTTCAAGTGCTTAAACAAGTAGCACGGCTCAGATGAGTAAAAGCCAATATACAGTAACTTGTGGGGGAAAAAAATATGAAATATGCAACAGCACAGGGACAGGGAGGTTGATTGTGAGGTCCAATACACCTGTCACATGTCCCCTGCCACACACCTGTGAGCCAAGAATACTCCACTTTCTGCAGGGCATACAACAGCTGATAAGTACTGGAAGACTAGAGATTTTTTTTAATAGAAGTAAATTACATATCTCTGGCACTGTCTGAAAGTTGATTTAAAAGAAAAATTAAACAGGAGATGTGTGGGCCATAGCAAAAGGAAATTGACAGAACGGGTATGCATATATTCATGCTGCTAGTTTCCAGTAACCATCACATCAGCAGTGTATACTTACCATCAGCACTGCTGTGATCCGGGATCTTCATCTTCTTCCAGTATCACATGCGTCCTGCTCCCGACCCGCTGTGATTAAATTAAGAAGCGGGGATGGGAGATACAGTGGCCAGAGAGCAGAACAGGAGCAGGATGCATCTGGGCTAGGAAGAAGGTGAAGATGCCAGATCGCGGCAGGGCTGATGGGAAGTATACACTGCTGATGTGATGGCCCTGGAAACTGGCAGCATGGATATATGCTTAACTGTACTGTCAGATTCCCTTCTTTAAAGTGTAACTGTCATTTAAAATATTTTTAAATATTTTAGAGTACAATCGATTTTAAGAAACTCTGTAATATAGTAGGTTTTATTAGGCAAAAAGCCTCTTTCTGTACTCAGGAAGCTGTTTTGCAGCCTCCCCCCCCCCCCCTAACTTCTTGTCTGTTCATTATCAGAACATTACAGAGGAGCAAAGTGTCAGACTAACACAGACACAACCAGACAGTGGGCCCTATCTGAACCACCCACTGTCCCTGCCTAATTGCCTCAGCCGACCCTAGGCGGTCGCGGACAACCACAGAGACGTTCCCTGCGCTATATACGTGATACACAAAACAATACGGACAGACAAACACAATAAGGAATAGTAAACCAGTCCGGGTCAAACCACACGGGCAACGCAGTACAAAATCAGCAATCCAAAAGAGTAGTCACAAGTCAGGCGGGAGGTCAGAATAACGAGTCGAGCAGTAGGAGGGATAGGACGGGGAACGCAGGAATATTCAAGGGAGAGCTGGGACCAGGAATACACCTAATAGCCAGCGATCAGTGAATGACCGCTGGCTCTTTAAATACAGGACCAGGAGCCCAGACCAGGATGTGATTGGTCTGGACTCCTGAGTCCTGATCAATTCACATGTGTAGGCTGCAAGCCGGGTGGCAGAGGCGTCTGCCACTCAGCTTGAGCCTAATACTACTCAGCTGAGCACACAACGCTCAGCTGAGCCGCCGTGCGTCATCGGAGACCGCGGCGTCCCCGGTAACCAAGGACGCCGTCGGGTCTCCGTGACGTCACCCGACCCGGAGAGGAAGGCGTCGCTGCGCTCTGGCCGGGGCAGACGTCGCTGGAGCGCGGTCGGGTAAGTTCCTGACACAAAGTTTTGCTGAGTCCATTATAACCTATGGAGGGCTGAGGGGGATGAGTGAGCAGGAAGAGCAGAGAAGCAGCTGTACAGTTTGGAGACTGTCTGATCACATAAAACACTGGATTCAAAGATCAGAATGGTCAGTGCTTTTCTGGAAGCTTGGTGAGAGAAGATTGCAGGATGTTGTGCTGTGCAGGACTGCCTTTCCTCCTCTCTGTGCTCACTCATCCCCCCTCAGCCCCTCCCCCCCTCCATAGACCATAATGGACACAGAAATCCTGCTTCTTCTGAAAGGGGGGGGGCAGCTTTTTGAGTACAGAAGGAAACTCTTTTGCATAATAAAACCTATTACAGAGTTTCTTAATATTGCTTGTACTATTGATACTTATTGATTTCTGAAAAATTACATTTAAATCACAGTTCAGCTTTAAATGATCGATAAACGCATCAATGTCACCCTCTAGTGTGAAGTTTCACCCTCCTCGCCAAAAATTAAGTTTTTGTCCATAAATTCTGTTCCTTGTTTTTCTATGTTCTTTGCTTTTGTCTGTGCTTCAGTTGTATGTTCCTTTACTGTTGCCTTGTTGCTAATTGTGTCTGCTGTGTTTTGATGGACAGGACTCTTCTCCTCAGTCCATCTGTGTTTCTCTGCTTGAACCTGTGAGCTTCGAGTCCGGGACTTGGTTTCCCTTATAGATATCTCTCTTCCTTCAGTTCGGGCTCTTGAACACAGAGACTTTGTTTGTTTCAAATAACGTGAGTGCCGGGATTTATTTCTTATGCATTGATCTGATTGTTCCCTGGGCTCCACAGTGAGCTGGTGTGACGATCATTGTTTTGAGTTTCCATTGGACTGTCTGACAATTCCATTCTGAGTCTTGTCTTTTGCCTGTCTTTTTGTCTGTACTTGTCGTGTTTTGTCCGTCTGTCTGCACTTATTTTAGAGCAGGGACTGTCGCCCAGTTGTAGACGGTCATTTAGGACCTGCTGTGCAAGTAGGCAAGGACAGTGAGGGGGGGGGCCCTCTTGTCCTGTGTCTCTTTGTCTACTGGGGCCCTGACAACATCATTCATGTGGCCCGGCCGCTTGATAAATTGCCTTGTAAAGGCATTGCAAACGAGCACCAATCTCACTGATCAGCGCTCAATTGCATCCTTGCACGGCCCCATGTTAGACCCCCATGTGGACAGGAGGATCAAGCCTCCTGCCCACCACCGTAACAACGCCACCTCATGCATATTCATCCGTCCCTCTGTAGTGATGAGCGGCTTTGCGGATGGAGCACGGACAGAACATTATGGTAAATAATTTAAAAAGGAAAAATATCATGAGAAGACTGGCGAGCCGAGATAAGTACTCATATACATGCCAGACTGTGCAAACCATCACCGGCTGAATAGGCTACCTTTCTCTAAAACACTATGACAAATTTCCAGATTTACGGTATTATTAAAAGTTGATTCTTTATATATTTTTTTTTAAGTCGGTATTTGAAAAGATAGCTGGAAGGAAGTGGAAGAGAAAATGTAAATAGAGAGGAGTCAGCGCAGCATTAAATGGATGATTAGTCAGGGAGATTAGGCTTTTAAAATGGAGCTGACATTTCCCTGCACTCCTAAGAAATAAATTGGATATGCCGTATATCTCGTTTTATTCTCCAGCAGTTCAGAAACGGTAGAAAAATGTATATGATGAAAGCCCTTCCTGACGTTACTAAATATATTATGGATTGCATGAAACAATGCTCATCGAGTACTGGAAGCCCTCCATAGCAGTAGAGAAGAGGCCTGGTAGACCTGAATCATGTACTGTACAGTCAGCGACTGTCTGTACTACTAAATCTTCATCTAAATCATCTAGTTTAGCCCTCTTTATATAAGTAATCTATAATATGTTATTGTGCATACACATCGTGTTAAAGGGGTCGGCCACTTTATAGTCAAATCGTTCAATGTACAGTATCAGTAAGTGTCCTCACTGTATATACTGACAGTAGCTCCCTGTGTACCTCATAGAGCTAAAATCAGACTCCCCTCCTCCAGGCCGTGCTGCCCTGCTCTGTGGTTAGTGTGTCCATAAGATGGCCGACATGGAGGAGCATGTGACCATGCCCCACCCCCTGGTGTCCACCACTGAGCCTGTATATGCCTATGGAGGACACTGGGGGCAGGGCATGGTCACATGTTTGAGGCACGCAGGGAGTTGCTGTCAGTATATACACTCAGTACAGTACCTCATACTTTACACTGAACCCCTTTAAGCGAACCTGTCAAAATGTTCAGGTTCAGCAGCGCTTAGCGTTTGATTCCTGGTGACTGAAGAAATTGGATGCCACTCTAGGGCAGTTCTTCTCAATTCCAGTCCTCAGGCCTCACCAATAGGTCATGTTTTGAGGACATCCCATATAAAGAACACCTGTTATAATACCTGATGCACTGACTATAATTATATCACCTGTTATAATACCTGATGCACTGACTATAATTATATCACCTGTGATAATACCTGATGCACTGACTATAATTATATCACCTGTGATAATACCTGATGCACTGACTATAATTATATCACCTGTGATAATACCTGATGCACTGACTATAATTATATCACCTGTGATAATACCTGATGCACTGACTATAATTATATCACCTGTGATAATACCTGATGCACTGACTATAATTATATCACCTGTGATAATACCTGATGCACTGACTACAATTATATCACCTGTGATAATACCTGATGCACTGACTATAATTATACCACCTGTGATAATACCTGATGCACTGACTATAATTCTATCTCCTGTGATAATACCTGATGCACTGACTATAGTTATACCACCTGTGATAATACTGATGCACTAACTATAATTATATCACCTGTGATATTACCTGATGCACTGACTATATTTATATCACCTGTGATATTACCTGATGCGACATCCAACGGTGCTCTCAGCTGTCCATGTCAGGAACTGTCCAGAACAGCAACAAATCCCTATAGAAAACCTGCTCCTGCTCTGGACACTTCCTGACATGGACAGAGGTGGCAGCAGAGAGCACTGGGTCAGACTGGAAAGAATACACCACTTCCTGGGGGACATACAGCAGCTGATAAGTACAGGAAGACTTGAGATTTTTTTAATAGAACTAAATTACAAATCTCTGGCACTTTCTGGCACCAGTTGATTTGTCATTTTTCTATATAAAATCTAGATCCATAAACATACAATCAGAATACATGTGTATCAAATAAACACCTAAGTGCTCGACCTGGACTGCCGGATACCACTCAGACATTCAAAGAAGGTTGAGCATTAGGGTGTTTATTCAATACTCACGTGTTTATGGATCTGGACTTATATATATATATATATATATTATCACTCAGTGAAGGTTATCAGGGTGTGCATGTTGTTTATGAGGAGTTAGCATACCGCACTGGAGTGCACTGCAAAATGTCTTCATTGCTATGTAAACTGTTATTCCACGGTGAGGTTATGCATATAGAGAGCGTTTATGGCGCAGCATAATGAGGAGCAAAACCATTTCAGGAGACTTTGTTCCAGGTGGATTTGAAGCATTTAGCATATTTTACCACCATCTTCTAAGGAGATTTTATTTTCCCCTTTCTTCTAACCTCCGCTGGTATTAAAACCCTATATTAGCTTGTATTTATCTTTATAGACGCTAGTATAATTGAAAGCTTATGCACCTGCTCTATGTTGTCATAGGCCACTCTAAGGGTACTATTACATGGAACGATAATAAGCCGAATCAAACGATTAACGCTCTGTGTAATAAATACAACGATCAGCCGATGACAACGATCATCGGCTGATTGTTGATATAGGTTTGAACCTATAATTGTCGGGCGCTGACAGCACATCTGTAATAGCGGTGCACGGCCGGCGGCTTATGATATACATTACCTATCCAGACTCCTCTTGCGGTCTTCTTCTCCCCAACGCACTGCAGCTTCAGAGCGACCTGTCTGAGCTGACAGGTCACTCAGCCAATCACTGGCCTGGACCGCCGTGGCCAGTGATTGGCTGAGACAGGTCGCTCTGAAGCTGTAGTGCACGGGGAGAGGAAGACAGCAAGAGGAGCCCTGCAGCCTGGACAGGTAATGTATAAAGTTAAGCAAGGGCTGCAAGGACGATGTCCCTGCAGCCCTTGTTAAACGATAATCGGGCCGTGTAATAGGCCCAGTAAACAGTTATTTACAGTTATTATCGGGCTTTCATCGGCCTGTGTAATAGGATCCTAAGGGTCCTATTCCACGGGCCGATGGAAGCCCGATCAACGATGTTAACGAGCGCTGATCTGCTAGATCGGCATTCGTTTACTGGGCCTATTCCACCGCCGGACAATCGTTAGCGAGGGCTGCAGGGACATCGTTACTGATGTCCTTGCAGCCCTTGTTTCATACGTTACCTGTCCAGGCGCAGGTCTTCTCCTTTTCACGGTGCCGCGCCGCAGCAGCTTCGGAGCAGCCTGTCTGAACTGATAGACCGCTCAGCCAATCACTGGCCACGCTGTTCCCGGCCAATGATTGGCTGAGCGCTATGTCAGCTCAGACAGGGCGCTCCGAAGCTGCTGCGGTGCGGGACCGGGAGAAGGAGAAGACGGCGTTCCCGGCCAGTGATTGGCTGAGCGCTCTGTTAGCTCAGACAGGCCGCTCCCAAGATGCTGCGGCCCGGGACCGGGAGGTAATGTATGATGTTTTGAAATCGTCGGTCCCCTTTTCCACGTAGCGATGTGCGGGTGGGGACCGATGATTTTAGGTTTGAACCTAAATGAACGATCAGCAGATGACACGATCATTGACTGATTGTTCTCTCTACTCCACGAGGCGATAATCTGCCGAATCGGGCCAGTTCGGCCGATTATCGCTCCGTGGAATTGGCCCCTAAGGGTCCATTTACACAGAAAGATTATCTGACAGATTATCTGTGAAAGATTTGAAGCCAAATCCAGAAACAGACTACAGTATAATCAGAGATCAGGTTATAAAGGAAAGCCTGAGATTTCTCCTCTTTCAAATCCATTCCTGGCTTTGGCTTCAAATCTTTGGCAGATAATCTGTCAGATAATCTTTCTGTGTAAATGGACCCTTATGCTAAATTTACACGGAGCGATTATCAGGCGAATTCGAACGCGTGTAAACGCGGCGAACGATCGAAAAATCGTTAATTTTGATCCTTTAGCATGTTCATAAATTGTTGTTCGTAGTTCGCAAAAAATTTGCCGATCGTTCCGTGTAAACAGTCGTCGCGCGATAGTCCGGCCGCCCGCAGCCCCGCCCGGCCCCCCCGCTCATCCGCAGCCCCCTGTGCCGGCTCGATCGCCGCCCCGATCGCCACCCCTGCCGCCGCCGCTCCGATCGCCACCCCCACCCGCCGCCACTGTCGCTCCGATCGCCCCCACCAGCGCGGACAAGAGCATACATTACCTGCTCCGCGTAGCAGGTCTTCGAGATACCCGGCTCCCCTCTTCAGCGCATTGATTGGCTGAAGAGATGAGCCGGGAATTTCAATTTGAAATTTGAAAATTCCTGGCCCCCCTCTTCAGCCAATCAATGCACGGCAGGGGCAGCGCAGGGGGCTGCGGTTGAGCGGGGGGGGCGGGCTGCGGGCACGCGATCGCAAAACGATTTTTCCGTACGATATATCGTACCGTCTAAACGCTGATTGTTATAAAAAAAAAACGTTACTTCGAAATCGTTAATCATACGATCGGGCCAATAATCGCCTCGTGTAAACTTAGCATTACACGCATCAGTAAGTCAGCTCCCCATGTGCCACGTCTAAGGGTCTTATTAGACTAAGCAATTTTTAACAATAAACGATCGTGAACTAAACTGTTTATTGTTCACCATATTACACAGAACGATAATCGTTAGTTACGATTATCACTATGATCGTTTACTCCATCTGATCCCAGTAAATGAGGGAACGATGTGCAACTAATGAACAATTGTGGAATTGCAGCCAACGATTAACGATTATTTTGGTCTCAGTACCAAAGGAACGATTAACGATTTCTCGTTGGTCGTTTGATCGTTGCCAGCATTTTCACAAAACAATTATCATTTCAATTTTAAAGATATAACGATAGTTTGCACGATAAAAAGCTCATGTAATAGGCCCCTAAGTCTACTGAAGATCAGCGATCTGATTCTTTTCTTTTCTACCAGCCTGCTTCTCTATATAAACACAGGTCAGCCATAACATTTACACCACCAGCGGGTCAAGTGAATAATGTTGCTTATTAGAGGAATAGGAATGAATAGAGCTGCAGGCCATGTGCCATACCTGCGGCTCTATTCATAACACAGAAGTCGGGGGCCAATAGGGAGATCGTTGGAAGGTTCGGTGGTCAGAACCCCATGATCTCTGACTTGTTCCCTATTCACAAGTTAATTTTTCTCGGCATACCCTTTAAGGGATTTCCGAAATTTCCATTGGCTTCCAGCTAAATTGTAAAGTGTCACTGTTAAAATCAATAGTACAGATGATTTTAAGAAACTTTGTAATTGGGTTTATTAGGCAAATATGCCATTATATGCATTTCCCCAAGCCCCCCCCCCCTCCTTCATTTACTGCATATTATCAGGAAATCTCGACTCTTTTACATCAGTCGGCCCTGTGTAACCTATGGAAAGGGGAGGGGGGAAGAGGGAGATTAGTCGCCAGCAGAGAGCAGAGAACAAAGGATTACACAGCAGGAGTTGTGTGAAAGCTGGTATTCAGAGGTCAGAGAGGTCAGTGCTGACTTCAGAGGAGATAGCCTGGTGATGTAGCTGTAAATTAACTCTTTGTTGTCTTGTTTTGGTGCCTCATCTCCCTCCTCCCCTCTCTATAAGAGAACCATGAAGACAGAGGGGAGAGCTTTAAACTGCTTTTTCATGTTAAAAATGTGTTTTTCAGCTAATAAACCCAATTACAAAGTTTCTGAAAATCGCCTGTACTATTGATTTCTGCAAAAAGAATTTAAACGACAGTGACACTTTAAGGAAGTGTGAACTCAACCTTAGTCTTCCAGAAGAGGTACCTGTTGACATGGCTGGGGCTTCTTAAAGAGGTAGTCTTTTGGAGATATTTGGCTGCATTACAGGGTAATTTTTGTATACGTGAAGGAAGTGCAGAAAATAAAAGCATTACTTGAAGTGCTCTGAACTCTTTATAGTATAAATGAAAACTTCTTAGTATAAATTATGACTCTTTCTTCTCCTTCCGCCTCGTGTGTGTGTGGTAGCCATACTCCTTTGAGAATAGGCTCAGATCATGGAGTCTCAGCTGAAAACTCAAGCATCAAACGTGTCTGCATGAGGAGAGATAAATTACAGTCTCCTTGGCAGTGAAGATCTGGGAACAATGGGTTTACCTATAACAATGACATTGGGGAATATGAGAGGAGCCTGAAATATTCTGATTTATGTCTGGTTTATCTTACGTTATTATGTCATAGATCACATATGAGGAAATCGTGTCGTACATGACCAGCCACCACAATAAAATCACTAGAGTACTCAGAATTGCTCAATATTTTAATATATACAGATATTCAGAACTGTCATGGAGAATAGTCACAAAGTAACAATAAATATGCAGAGAAGGGCTGTCTGTACACATTAACGTCAATGGCATGAACGCCTATACAGCTGCTGAAAACCCCGGAGATCACAGGCAGAAGCTGCGCACGTCTCCTGCACAGGACTCCCTGTAGAAGACTATATAGACAGGGATGGGGAACCCTCAGTCCTCCAGCTATTGCAGAACTACATTTCCCATCATGCCTGGACAGCCAGAGCTAAAGCTTTGGCTGTCCAGGCATGATGGGAGTTGTAGTTTTACAACAGCTGGGGAGCCAAGGTTCCCTACCCCTGTTGTATAATATGATCCTTATGGGGGGAGAGGGTAATTGCCAAAGCTTTGGCTGTGCAGGCATGATGGGAATTGTAGTTTTGTAACAGCTGGATGGCCGAAGGTTCCTCATCCCTGATATAGACTAAGGGGTCTTATTAGGACTCGTAGGGAATGTGTCACCTAAATTTTCTTTTACTGATTAGAGTCATATACTAAAACCTATTCTTTTATTCTAATCTTTATCTATTTTCTGACTGTAATTTTTTTTATTTTCCATTCTGTACATTGTTATGGGGGCGGCCATCTTGCCTGAGCTTTTTAACAGCATTTAGTGACATGCTTTACTGCAAGACTCATACACCTAGATGGCATGAAGAGAAGCAGCTCATGCAGGGCAGTCAGGTGGAAACCTTTGAAAAGGGCTTGCACAAGGGAGTCACTGGGGCTCATAGGGCAACCTGACTGTCCAGCGTGACTTGTCTCTCTCTGCACAAACTGTGACGTTTCACATTTGCAGCATATATAGGGTACATTAAAGCACTTTTCAGTATAGTATAGTGTTATAATAAAATATACAGTAAATTCTTTCAGCTCCAGCCTTTTTTCTCTCAAATAATCTATAAACTAAGAATTAAAAGGGTAGACCATACTCCCATTAAAAAAGATCTTCGGTGAATTAAAAAAAAATTAACTAGTACCAAAAAGTTATATAAATAACTTTGTAAATTACTTCTATTTAAAAATCTTCAGTCTTCCGGTACTTATCAGCTACTGTATGTCCTGCGGGAATTAGTGTATTCTTTCCAGTCTGACAAAGTGCTCTCTGCTGCCACCTCTGTCCATATCAGGAACTGTCCAGAGCAGGAGAGGTTTTCTATGGGGATTTGCTACTACTCTGAACAGTTCGTGACATGTACGGAATACACCACTTCCTGCAGGACATACAGCAGCTGATAAGTACTGGAAGGATTGTGATTTTTAAAAAGAAGTACTTTACAAATCTATATAATTTTCTGTTACTAAATTCTTTGGAAAACACAGCTCACTGTGGCAAGGATCACTTAGTTCATATAATGGCAAGGATGGGCTGTAACTCCAAGACTCTGAGCTTCTCTCTCTTTTTCTGGCTCGTGGTGAGGCTAGCCCACCCTTTACAACATCTCTATGTGCTAGCATACTAACACTTTAAGGTAAATAATAAAACACACAAATACCAATAATTTGGAATATTTTTTTAATCATCGACATTATTGTTCAACTAGTGGGGACATAGAATTTAGGCTACAATAAAACAAAAGCAAAATACAGCTGTAAAAGAAGTCTAAAACCAGACGTTTTTCTTATCTAATATTGTGCTATGGAAAAATGTAAAAGGAAACCATATTTTTACTGTACAATGTGAGCACAACTGTTTTTCCATAGACTTTAACTTTAAAATTATGGCTGTTTTATAGACTTCTTTTATGGCCTTATTTTGCTTTTATTGCTAACCTAGACGTACAGCTTAGCAGTCACTTTTATTTTAGCAGAAAGGTGTGAGGTAAAAGTTAGAGAGGAGCGAACCTGGAGCATGCTCGAGTCCATCCGAACCCGAGCATTCGGCATAGCGGGGGCTGCTGAACTTGGATAAAGCCCTAAGGCTATGTGGAAAACATATCCATGTATTAATGTTTTCCAGACAGCTTAAGAGCTTTATCCAACTTCAGCAGCCCCCGCTATGCCGAATGCTCGGGTTCGGATGGACTCGAGCATGCTCCAGGTTCGCTCATCTCTAGTAAAAGTATCAGAGGTTAAGAGGGTATTTTAGTTGGTCACTGCCTGTTCAGCATCCAAAGCATCAATAATGAATTGCAAAGTACGCTGGTAGATGAATGAATCCTTGCTCCTTGGTTTGCAGATGTTCAGATGGTTTACTTCCACAGGAATGATCTCACCAATTCCCAAATCTAAACGAAAAGAACAACAGGATAATTTAATAACAGTGTGTGTATATATATCTAAAAGAGGTTGTCTATATGTAGCATCATGATTATAGTAGTCCCCCCTTTAGTACATGGCCCCCTCTGTAGTTCCCCCACTTAATTAGATGACCGTCTGTGTCGTCCCCCTTTAGTAAATGGCCCCCTGTGCAGTCCCCTTTAGTACATGGCCCCCTGTGCAGTCCCCTTTAGTCCATGGTCCCCTAAAGTAGATAAATGGAAAAGAAAAAAACAACACTCACCTCCCTCACACTCCCCCAATGTTGCAGGTCTCCCAGGGCTGCTCACCCCTGTGTTACAGACGCTGCCTGTGCCGGAAGTCCCGGTCACCTGTCAGGAGCATTGACAGACAGGTGGGACTTGCTGTGCAGCCAGAATCTGTAACACACGCTGCCTGTGCCAGAAGAGAGAACAGGGGTGAGCAGCCCCGGGAGACCTGCAACAATGGGGGAGTGTGAGGGAGGTGAGTTTTTTTTTTTAGTGCACTTGAGACAGCCCTGCAGCTGCACCAAGTAATGTGAGGTCAGATATAGGCAATTCGAATGGTTATGGGGCCCCCAGAAGCCTCAGGCCCTGGATGTTATATGTATATATAACGTCCCTCTATGCATACCCCCCCTGCACTTTAATAAAAGCTGTGTTTCCAGGATATAAAGATAATGATGAAGAAACAACAGATATGGTAGGGACGCCGTTTGGGACATCTATTTAGCGCAGCTAGCAGCTTTATCAGCACAGTCGGTTCCCTGTAACCTGTATATGGCATTTTTACCAGTTTACCAGTTAGTGGGTGAAGACTTCTACAACATTTCACTTCATCAGGATAATACGACATAAATGACAAAGAGCCATGTTTGTACAGGGGAGGGGTGTAAAGACTGTTATGTATAGTGTCTGGGAAGCCAGGAGGGTGAGCATAACCATGGAAACCAGAAGAAGGGTTGTGGAAGGAAGCTAGTCCATGGATACGGCACACAGAGCTGTATACAACTATCAGACATGAGAAGGTGCAGGGATTATTTTTTTTCTCATGAATATACTCCAGGAATGTCATAGGCAATGGTTCCAGGAAAGAACATGGTGGCACCATACACCGGCACATAACGCCCCTATACAGGTTTGTATATTCTGTGCACTACCGTATAAGCATGTTGCGGATTGGTCAAAATACATTGAGTATATGGTGTAAGATCTGCCAACTCCTCAGTTCAGACATTGCCTGGTCCATTGTGCAGCACTTCCTGGTCCCAGTCACTCTCATGAACTCATTCATTGTTAATGGTGGTGCTAAAGGGGGCAGGTGAGTATATATGTTTTATTCTCTTTACCCTAGCCTGACCACTTTTACCCATAAAATGAGTTCAACTGACATCCCTATCAGGACCGAGCCAATTTTAGTGTTTGCACTTCCTTCTTGTGTTTAAAAAGCCATAGCGCTTTCTAACCTACAGACCCACATGAGCTTTTAATTTTTTCATAAAATATGTTGCGAAACTGAAAAATTATTTGCATGGTGAAATTGAAAAATTGGATAAGAAAAAATCTGCAGTTCTGCACTTTGGAGTTTTTTGCGCTTACACATTTAAGGTATGTTCACACTGAGCAAATGTGGCGGAACTCTCCACTGCGGAATCCCGTCTGCCTCAGTGACAAACGGCGTCTCTATGGGAAGGCTCATGCGCTTCCACTCTCCGCTCAAAGAATTGAGCAGAGAGCGGAGGTGCAGAAGCCATCCCATATAGACGCTGTCTGACATTGAGGCAGGTGGAGAGTTCCGCCACATTTGCTCAGTGTGAACAAACCCTTACAATGTGAAATCAGGAATGTAATAATTTAGTATTTCAGGCAAAATTCTGCACATGACGATAGAAAATAGGTTTTGTTTTTTTTTATTTTAAAAAATAGGAACAGTGGAGTGATTTAAACTTTTATTATGGTAAGGTTTTTTTTATTTATTAAAAAAATTATTTTTTTTTTACACTAATTCTATGAGCATTACCATGATTGCTCATATGGATCAATGCAGTACATATAATAACTATATGTGATCTATGTTTTCTGGGCTCGATTGCTTCAGGCTGCTGCAGACAGGACAGTGGCCTTTACAAACCATTGAAATGTTGGTGCCATTTTTTAAAGTGGAATTTAAATGGTTAATTAACTGCTGCATTTGTTTAAGCCGCAACTGGCTATAAGCTGTGGTCCCCACCTAATAGCAGCCGGGAGCGGTGCTGTTGCGAGCCCTTTCTGTACCCCCTTAGGGACTCCATGACTTAGCAGGTACATTATGGGTTCTTAAAGGGTTACACATGTAGTTTGCATTACAAAATCTTTGTTTTTAAGGGGGAATAACTTTTAATCTGCACAACTTTTACGATTGTTCAGAATTGAGGTGAGCCAAGGGAGGACAGCCACTGCCGTTCCTACACTGCTATAGGACTGACTGGGATCAAACTCAGCAATCTCCATGAGTTCACCATTCTCAACATTTTGCTATTTGATTGAAAAGTGACTGTAGATGCATCCCATTATTCCAGTCTCCTACACAATGATTAACAAATGCACTTACCTGCTGATTCTGCTGGCACCACATGCAATCTCAACATGCTGCCTACTCGCGTTGGCAACGTTTCTGCAAAGCTGATGACTTTGAAGTCCTTGTTTTTGGCAAATTCTAAGAACTCTTCATTTAACTCTTTCAATGCAGGGGAATCTGAAATAAGCAATGTTTTTTTTATGTTTACTCTTATCATTATTAAAGAATTGATAACAAGATGACTTTGTACAAATACACTTACATGTCTTTGTGGCTCATTAACCCCTTAAAGGGAACCTGTCAAAGACAGGGTAACAGACAGGCTGTTTCGAGCGGTCAGTCTCTTATTAAGATCCAAAAAGCAGTTTTTGTGAACGCGTTTAAAGTGACTCTGTACCCACAATCTGACCCCCCCCCCCCCAAACCACTTGTACCTTTCGGATAGCTGCTTTTAATCCAAGATCTGTCCTGCGGTCCGTTTGGCAGGTGATGCAGTTATTGTGCTAAAAATTTACTTTTAAACTGGCAGCCCCATGCTCTACGGGAATGGCCTGGATTGTGTAGGCATTAGGCTGGCACACCCTCTCTGTCCCTCCTCCCCACCCTCCTCATCATTAGGAATGCTCCAGGCAGATTGCCTCCTATTCCCCACCTGTGTCAGCATGGCACATGGGCTGGATCGTTAGGGCACCTGTGCAATGTTCAGCATGGAGAGTGGCATTCCTAATGATGAAGAGGGTGGGGAGGAGGGACGGAGGGGTGGTGCAAAGTTAGGGCATAAATACTCCTGTAGGGCACGGGGTTGTAACTTTAAAAGTTGTTTTTAGACAATAACTGCATCACCTGCCAAACATACCGCAGGACAGATCTTGGATTAAAAGCAGCTATCTGATGGTACAAGTGGTTGGGGGGGGGGGGGGGGGTCAGATTGTGGGTACAGAGTCGCTTTAAGTAGGGAGGCTACAGGTAAAGGCTATGTTCACACAATGTACTTGTTATGAAAAGGGCGGCCATGATTTTCGATTAAAGCGGGGGCCGTTCTTTTCATAATGCAATGATTTGCATAGAAGTCAACGAAAACAACAGCCCTTGTTTCACACAATCTATTGAAAAATGGTGGTTGTTTGGCTATGGCCATCGAAATGATGTTCATGTAATTTATTTCTGGCTGTTGTCCATAGACTTTACTGTCGTTTTTTTTTTTTGGGGGGGGGGGGGGGGCAGAAATCAATAGTCCAGGCAATTTTAAGAAACTTTGTAATTGGGTTTATTAGGCAAATATGCTATTATCTGCATTCAAAAAGACTTTCCCCAGGTCCCCCCCCCCTCTCTCTCATCCACTGCTCATTATCAGGAAATCACGACTCGTTTACATCAGACATGCCCTATGTAATCTATGGAGAGGGGAGGGGGGAGGAGGGAGATTAGTCACCAGCAGAGAACAAAGGATTACACAGTGGGAGCTGTATGAAAGCCGGTATTCAGAGGTTAGAGAGGTCAGTGCTGACTTCAGAGGAGATAGCCCGGTGATGTAGCTGTAAATTAATTCTTTGTTGTCCTGTTTTGGTGCCTTATCTCCCTCCACCCCTCCCCTCTCCATAGAGAACAATAAAGACAGAGGGGAGAGCTTCAAACTGCTGTTTCATGATAAAAATGCATTTTTCAACTAATAAACCCAATTACAAAATTTCTTAAAATCTGCCTGTACTATTGATTTCTGCGAAAAAAAATTTAACGACATTGACACTAATGCAATTTTTCATTTAAAACAACGGCTGTTGTTTATATGTAGTGGAAACATAGCCTAAGGTCTCTAAGATATTTGTGATTCTTTTTTAAATTTAGACTGTGCAGTTCTGTTAGACTAAATTATTGTGTAAAGATTAACAATTGGTAAAAAAAAAAAAAATTACGCAGATATGGAGGGCCTGAGTTTGACCCCCCTGGATTAGACAAAGCAATTTTTAACGATTAGCAATAAAGAATCGCAGATGAGTTTGTTTATTGTTATGCTGCATTTACACAAAGCGATAATTCGCCCAATCGAACGATTAACGATTGCGAAGTAACAATGTGTTTTTTATAACGATCAGCGTTTAGACAGAACAATGTATTGTTTGAAAAAAATCGTTATTGCGATCGTTTTAAGATCACTTAAGCCCGTCTAACACATAGGGTGAATCGGTAAAAAACTGTTTACACGAAGCGATCTGCAAATTTTCAGTGAACAACCAACGACGATTTGAGAACTTGTTGAAAGATCACGAATTCACGATGAACAACTTATCGCTAGTTGCTTGATCGTTCGCTGTGTTTACACGTGCCGATTATCACTCAAATGTGATTCGAACGATAATCGTTTCCGTGTTAATGATGGTTACTATGATAGTTTACTCCATGTGATCCCAGCAAAAGAAGGAACGATTTGGAATTATGCTGCTTTTACACGGAGTTTCACGATTTTGAAGCAACTATTTGGTTTTTATAACGGTCAGCATTTAGACGAAGAAATCGTTATAAAATTCGTAAGAAAAATCATTATTGCAATCGGTTTTAAGATTGCTTAAGCCCATCTTTCACATAAGGTGAATCTTTAAAAGACGTTTACACGAAGCGATCTGCGAATTTTTAACGAATGACGATTTGAGAACATGTTAAAAGATCAAAATGAACGATTTCTCGCTCGTCGCTTGATTGTTTGCTGTGTTTACACGGAACGATTATCGCTCAAATGCGATCGTTATTGCGAAAATTTGAACGATAATCGTTCCATGTAAATGCAGCATTACACTGAACGATTAGTGAACAAATGCCTGCAATTCCACAGAACTATTATCGTTTAGATTCGCATGAAGTAACGATTTTCCGCCCGATAATAGTCTTGTGTAATAGGGCACTTACACTTCCCACTATGGAACCTAAGGAAGAAGAATGATCTAAAAATTCCAAAGCAATTCATCAACTCACCTTTGCTGAGCTCCTTAACTTCTACCGATGGAAAAAGTAACAGTCTTGCATTGACTGAATATTCGGCCAGTCGGGAGCCGTGGTGGGGAACACTATAAAAGGCAATTCCTCTTGTATTCTTTACAAAATTTTGCATTTCTTCATCCCTTGATGCATTTACCAACATCTTTTTCACTAACAGTCCTACGGGAAAATGATGAAATGTTATCAATAAAAAAAAGAAAAGAGCCCCAATAAACAGAGTAAATGGATCTGGAAACAGACAGTACATTGTGTGGTGGCCATGCTGGGTTACAGCAGCTCAACTCTCACTTTAAGGGATAAAATTACATTTAAAGGGGTACTCCGGTGAAAATCTTTCAAATCAACTGGTTTCAGAAAGTTATATAGATTTGTAATTTACTTCTATTTAAAAATCACCAGTCTTCCAGTACTTATCAGCTGCTGTATGTTCTTATTCTTTCCAGCCTGACACAGTGCTCGCTGCTTCACCTCTGTCCATGTCAGGAACTGTCCAGAGCTGCAGCAAATCCCCACAGAAAACCTTTTCTTCTCTGGACATTCCCTGACATGGACAGAGGTGGCAGAAGAGAGCACTGTGACAGACTGGAAAGAATACACCACTTCCTGCAGGACATACAGCAGCTGATAAGCACTGGAAGAGTGGAGATTTTTAAATAGAAGTAAATTACAAATCTATATAACTTTCTGAAACTAGTTTATTTGAAAAAAAAAGATTTTCACCAGAGTACCCCTTTGATTATGCTGTGTGGGAGATGTTAGTGATATATACTTACCTTTACTGTTCCACCACTGCCGCTGCCCGGTTCTACGCCGCCTGCTCTCTGCCACCATTACTTACTTACGTAATACTTACCTCCCATGCTATGTGACACCCATATTATAGGCCGCTCTCCTACACCAGCCAACTTCAGCTTATTGAGGAGTTCAGAGCTCCTGTAAGCCATGGATTTCCTGTCAGAGAAATGAAACAGGATTTATGCAAATAAAGTATCAGCACTCGATATGATTAATGAAAAGTTATCAAGCTTTCTAGTATAGTCACTTATTTTACACCCGTCTGTGTTCGGTGAACTGAAACATTGTTCATTATCTGGATCAACACAGTAGGATTTCCCTAGGTTGAACCTGATGGACTCTTGTCTTCTTTCAACCTTATTTACTATGTTACTATTACATATAGAAGCTCATAACTACAGACCATACAGAATACTTTAGGGTGCCTTCACGCGTACTGGATCCGCAGTGGATTTCACACTGCGAATTTGCAGCGTGAAATCTAGGAAACATAGAAACATAGAAGACAGTCGTCAGATAAAGCTGTTATATAAGTGCCTTCAGGAGACTGAACCTGGATGCATGTAAGTATAGGTGTTATATAGCAGCCTTCAGGATACATGTAAGTATAGCTGTTATATAGCAGCCTTCAGGAGACTGGACCTGGATACAGTAAGTATAGCTGTTATATAGCTGCCTTCAGGAGACTGGACCTGGATACAGTAAGTATAGCTGTTATATAGTGGCCTTCGGGAGACTGGACCTGGATACAGTAAGTATAGCTGTTATATAGCTGCCTTCAGGAGACTGGACCTGGATACAGTAAGTATAGCTGTTATATAGCTGCCTTCAGGAGACTGGACCTGGATACAGTAAGTATAGCTGTTATATAGCTGCCTTCAGGAGACTGGACCTGGACACAGTAAGTATAGCTGTTATATAGCTGCCTTTAGGAGACTGGACCTGGATACAGTAAGTATACTTTTGTTTTACAGCATGATATATCACAATCTCCTGCATGTTTAAATTTTGAAAGTTATAGCGACAGGTACACTTTAAGCCTACTCCAAAAACCATTAAATATGAAGCAAAGACTTACTTTCGGGGTAGGTCTTATTTTTGGAGGAAACAGTAATATGAGATGTCCGTATAAACCAGGTATAGGCTACATATTCTTCTGGTGAACCCAGTAACACATACTTGTGAATCTGTCACATGGCTTACAATGCTGATCCCTATTCTCATCCAACACCAGCACAGCTGATATTCACTGCAGTGCAGGCTCGGAGAGTGTGCCTGCTTGGGCTTCGGCCTCGCTCGCTCACTGAAACACAATGCCGGATTTATATATATATATATTATAGGGCTTGGCATAGTAAGATGAGTCTGGGCTGTCAGTCACAAAGCGAGAGGGTGAGGAACTACAGCGCTGAGGTATTGCGGCCTAGCGTACCTCATACCCCAGGCCACACCTCTGTGACACATGAACGCTGCATAGAAGTACATTTCTCCACAGAATATAGAGACATTATGCAACCTTATTGTCTGTATCCATCTCTTGTATACTACACGACACTGTTAGCTGCTCATATTGCATATTTTATATGGAAGATTCCCTTTAAGGTCACTGGATGTATGAGAATATTCAGGCTTGTGAAGCAATTACCTGTGGTTGTCTGCAGGGCATTTAGCTTTCCAGTCACTTAGATGAGTGTCATATTCCACAGAAATGATTCTTAAAGCAGGACAGTCTTCTGCCAGCCAGTCCTAAATAATAAGATCAGGGACAGATCAAGGGAAACATTAACATTGCTGCAGCTTTTCACATTTTTTTTATTGTCAGCAAAATCAATCCCTCGTAGCTCTGCTGTCTTAGGTTGCTCTTGTGCTTAGGCTAGGCTTTAGGCCAAACTGCCTGGAAGTAGAGGCTAAAAGTAGTTTTGAATGTTTTTTTTTTTTTAATTTTCATTTTCAAAAAGCTAGAAAAAAAAATTATCAAAAAGATCAGAGGTGTATAAAACTGGTCAACAGACAATTATACAGAAAAGTGTAAGGGACGTATTACACGGCCCAACAACCTAGGTAAGCAATCGTTCATCTGCTAGATCTTGCTTACAAAGCCTATTATATGGCCTGATGATCGTGCAGCAAGGGCTGTGTATATATATATATATATATATATGTATATATATATATATATATATACACTCACCGGCCACTTTATTAGGTACACCTGTCCAACTGCACGTTACCACTTAATTTCTAATCAGCCAATCACGTGGCGGCAACTCAGTGCATTTAGGCATGTAGACATGGTCAAGACAATCTCCTGCAGTTCAAACCGAGCATCAGTATGGGGAAGAAAGGTGATTTTAGTGCCTTTGAACGTGGCATGGTTGTTGGTGCCAGAAGGGCTGGTCTGAGTATTTCAGAAACTGCTGATCTTCTGGGATTTTCATGCACAACCATCTCTAGGGTTTACAAAGAATGGTCCGAAAAAGAAAAAACATCCAGTGAGCGGCAGTTCTGTGGGCGGAAATGCCTTGTTGATGCCAGAGGTCAGAGGAGAATGGGCAGACTGGTTCGAGCTGATAGAAAGGCAACAGTGACTCAAATAGCCAACCGTTACAACCAAGGTAGGCAGAAGAGCATCTCTGAACGCACAGTACCTCCAACTTTGAGGCAGATGGGCTACAGCAGCAGAAGACCACACCGGGTGCCACTCCGCTCAGCTAAGAACAGGAAACTGAGGCTACAATTTGCACAAGCTCATCGAAATTGGACAGTAGAAGATTGGAAAAACCTTGCCTGGTCTGATGAGTCTCAATCTCTGCTGCCACATTCGGATGGTAGGGTCAGAATTTGGCGTCAACAACATGAAAGCATGGATCCATCCTGCCTTGTATCAAGGGTTCAGGCTGCTGGTGGTGGTGTCATGGTGTGGGGAATATTTTCTTGGCACTCTTTGGCTCCTTGGTACCAAGTGAGCATCGTTGCAATCTCTGAGGAAGCTTCCAGCACCTTGTTGTATCTATGCCACGAAGAATTGAGGCAGTTCTGAAGGCAAAAGGGGGTCCAACCCGTTACTAGCATGGTGTACCTAATAAAGTGGCCGGTGAGTGTATATATATATATATATATATATATGTTAGTGATGTCTGTGCAGCCCTTACTTATATAGAAAGTAATAAAGTTTATACTTACCTCTCCACGCTCCCTGGTGTCCTCCTGGCATTTCCCTGCTTGCTACAGCCACCGCTAAAGCTTCTAAACCTGTCTATACAGTAAAAGGACGCTCAGCCAATCACTGGCCAAGATGTGCCATCACTACGGCCAGTGATTGGCTGAGCAGCCTGTCACTTCAGAGATGACTTCAGGAGCTTCAGCAGTGGCTGCGTTGAGCAGGGAACAGGCAGGAGGACACCGGGCAATGTGGACAGGTAAGTATAATCTTTATCATTTTATATATACTTTTACCAGCCACCGACTACACATCACTATTACATGGAGCAATGCACAGTCATCAGTCGATGATTTTTAAACTAGCTGAGAGACAAGGATCAACTGATGATCGGCTCCTCGTCTCTATTATGGGGCAATATTTGCCCAATTCTGCCTGATTGGGCAGATAATTGCTCCATGTAATAGGGCCCTAAGGAAGAGAGAACAAGATTTGGCATCACAAATGTACCTCCTTACTCCTCAGAGTCCCAACATGGTAAAGGGACACAGGAAAAGAGTCATCAGGGGGCAAATCTTTACTTATGTTTAATGTTCTTTTTAAATTTATTGTGGGTTTATGTCACAGTATGAGGCCATGTGCAGACTACGTAAGAGACCGGCTGTTTCGTGACCTGGCCGATCTCTGAAAAGATCATCCCGGCCGGTACTGCAGTACCAGCTGGATGATCTTTGCAGCCAGAGAGTTCTGATGCCGGCGCATCCATGTGCGCCCGCATCTGAACTCCCCACTGCACACTATGGAGCAAGGGTACGGAGCCGCTCGCTCCGTAGTGTGCACTGACAGGGTTTTCTGCGGCTGCAGAGAGATCCCAGAGTATACACATAGAGGGAGATTTATCAAAAGGTGTAAAATTTAGGGCCCTATTCCACCGTACGATTATCGTTTGCATAATCGTTAACGATCTCAAACGACCGCTATTGCAAAAGACTTGAAAACGTTCACTCATTTCAATGGAACGATAATCGTTACTTATGATCGTATTTGCAATAGTTTTTTCTTCGCTATTTCTTCGCTATTGCGTTCGTATTTACTGCGAACGACCGAACGACGTCTTATTCAATGCGAACGATTAGCAAACGAGCAACGATAAAAATAGGTCCAGGTCTTATAAAGCGATCAACGATTTCTCGTTCGGCCATTAATCGTTAACTGCATTTCAACCGAACGATTATCGTTTGGATTCGAACGATTTAACGATTTACTGAACGATAATCGTCCGGTGGAATAGGGCCCTAAGACTGGTGCAAACTGCCCACAGCAACCAATCACAGCTTAGCTTCCAGCTCTGGTGAAAGGAAAGCTGAGCTGTGATTGGTTGCTGTGGGCAGTTTGTACCAGTCTAAATTTTACACCCTTTGATAAATCTCCCCCATAGTATATGCTCCAGCCAGTTTTCTATAGAAGACAAGGCAACGCGTATTTTCGTTAAAAAGTACGGCCGTTGTTGCCGATTGCAACAATGGCCGTACTTTTACAAAAATATACGTTGTGTGAACATAGCCTGTGCCCTCTTGAATGTAAGATACTTGTACACCTACCTACATCAATAGGAAGTTTTATTCCCACAAATAACTAATATGTTTGCAGATGTTTTTTGTTTTTTTCTCCCCTGATGAACCGCATATGATTACAATAGGGAAACATGTTGGTAAGCTTCATTTTTGAGATGACTGGAGAGGGGCATTAGTGGTGGCATTCCCTTGGTAACTGCCCCCTTTGCTATCTCAATAACATGGCCCTGACCACTGAGCAGCTTCCATTTACAGAAAGGAAAGTTACTCATGTACAACAGTGCAGCATTTTTTCAGCACCTGCCTAAAAGATTTGCATAAAGTAAGACGTCTCGTCTCCCATCAGGAAGGTCTAATTATCTTTAAATATTTAATCGGCAGCATGGTAAAGACCCCATACAACAATGTCATTAAGAACTATCTTCAGCATTAAGAACAAGGACTCCCTGAAGTGACGATATGGCTCCCACAGAGTCCATGTCAACATCCTTCGAGTCTGTCTGGGATTACAGAAGGATTTGAGCAGAAGGCTCGGTCTTAGCTCTCCAAGACACTTGGGACAACCTCCCCGCTGGGTTTCAGTATGCAATTGTACTTAGACTGACGCTGTTTTGAAAGCAACTTCTCTTCTTTTCCACATATATGTCTGTGCCATGCGTTTTGCCATAGGACTCTTGGTCCAAGTTTCCTTCTTTGGAAGCATGACTGGTCTGAAAAGGTTCCAATATTGATCACTATAGGTACAGTCTGTCCACGGCTAGAGATGAGCACAACTTGAGCTCAAGTCCGATCTTTCGACATTCAAAAAAGTCCGGCCATAAAAACTTTTGTCATATGGGAGGGCAGGGGAGAGAATGATCATCATCGATCTCTTACCTCTACCTGTACCCAAAATGTGTTGCCTAACCGACCCCAGGACCCCCCCCGCCGTAAGGCATTTTTTCCCGTGTTGTGATTACGTCACTGACTGGCTGAGCGGGCTGTCAATCAGTTGGGTCATGACATCGGCTGAGAAGAAGCTCCCAGAGGCCGGCGGGGGTCCCAGAGCTGGACAGGCACAGGGACGGGTGGAGTAGTGGTGGTTATTATGTCCCCTCTCTGTCCCTGCTTTTTCCAGAAATCATAGCAGCCCCGGGCTCACATACAGGGGGCTGAAGAAGTTGGATGCAGCCCTAGGGAGTTCGGGAAAACTTGGATACAGCCATAGGTCGTAGGCTGTATGCATGTTTTCACAGACTCCCTAGGGCTGCCAATAATAAAATGTCGAACTATCGGAGTTGAGCATCCTCATCTTTATTCATAGAAGGAAAAGAAAAATTACTGGATTGTTCTGTGAAGAAATAAATAGTAA
Organism: Dendropsophus ebraccatus; assembly: GCF_027789765.1. Classification (NCBI taxonomy): domain Eukaryota; kingdom Metazoa; phylum Chordata; class Amphibia; order Anura; family Hylidae; genus Dendropsophus; species Dendropsophus ebraccatus. Next base: position 64,477,087 of record NC_091468.1, on the reverse strand, counting down.
TGCCAGTGGTGATATGTCCATATTATACACTGTGGTTAATGTTATAGACCCTGCCTAAAGTGCAATTTACCTATTTGATGCAGACTGGTCCAGTCATTTGACTCTGCATGGACAACAGACGTCTGACAGTCATTTTAATATATATCTGGGATATGCTCCCTGCGGTATTATGAGCTTATCGGGCACTAACCATGGGATAGCTACTGAATATAATGGCTATGCATTATCTGAAATCACGTAATAAAGTTTAGACTGGGTGAAGAAAGTCATAATTCTACCTTTGGCCAACATTCGGTATAGTCATCTTCCTGGGCACTCTCCTCCAATGGTTGATCCCGGTCTTGCTGGCGCCAGGTTTTAAAAGCTGCTCCCAACAGACCATGGACGAAAAGAACATCGGCTTTTATGGCCTGGCTACAGTGGGAATTTTAGAAAAGAAAAAAAAAATTGTTATTCTTAAAATGGATTAAGGTGAACACTGACCTGCATGCAAATGAGGAGACGGGTATGAGAATAAATAGATAGCAATGCTAGGGTCTGCATTATGATTGTACGGCATCTCTAGGGTCTACGCTTCTATTAGCCATTCCTTTAACAGTCTCCAAAAGGGAAGTTAAAGGAAATTATATATCGCTGTTGATAGGAATATCAATTGAGATAAATGCCGCCGCAGATGTCACCTTGAAATGCTACATTCTCCTTAGCAATTACTGTTAGTGAATGTTTAGAAGGGAGTGTGGACTGTGAATGCAATCTGACTGTGTAATCAGAATGGGCTCGGGTGATTACAATGATGACATGCCGCTCAAATACATGGTAATGTTACCTCCTGCACATGAGTTACCAAAAATATCAATCCTGAGCGAATCAAGTATGCACTCAAAAGCATTGCCATAAGGCAGTATGTTAACCCCTTAAGGTTATCCAGCATTAGGAAAACATAGCCACTTTCTTCCAGAGACAGCACCACTCTGGTCTTCAGTTTAGGTGCAGTTTGCAATTAAAGCGACTCTGTAGCCAAAATCTGCCCCCTCCTAACCGCTTGAACCTTCTTATAGCTGCTTTTAATCCAAGATCTGTCCTGGGGTCCGTTCGGCAGGTGATGCAGTTATTATTCTAAAAAACAACTTTTAAACTGGCAGCCCTGTGTCAAATTGAGGTGGCCTAGAGTGTGTGTGCCCAAGCCTTGCACCGCCTCTCTGTCCCTCCTCCCCGCCCTCTTCACCACTAGTAATGCTCCTGGGCAGGATTTTTCCTATTCATCACTTGGGTGAACAGTGCACAGGTGCCTTAACGATCCATCACATGTGCAGTGTTGAGACAGGTGATGAATAGGAAAAATCCTGCCATGGGGCATTCCTAATGGTGAGGAGTGTAAGGAGGAGGGACGGAGAGGCGGTGCAAGCCTAATGCACAGACACTCTAGGCCACGCCAATTTGACACAGGGCTGCAAGTTTAAAAGTAGTCTTTTAGGACAATAACTCAATAACTGCATCACCTGCCGAGCGCACCCCAGGACAGATCTTGGATTCAAAGCAGCTATCCAAAAGTACAAGCGGTTTAGGGGGGGGGGCAGATTGTGGGTACAGAGTCGCTTTAAGCTGCATTCACTTCAATGGAACTGAGCTGCAAAATTAACACCCAAACTGGGGACAAGAGTGGTGCTGTCTCTGAAAGAAGGTGGACATGCTTTACTAATAAATTATTTTGTTTTAAAAATGTGCTCAGACAGGTGTGAAAAAAAACTAAACTTACCTTCCTGGCTCCCCTTTTCAGCCCACTCAACAACAGCAAATCTTGTACGGTCAGGTTGGACATGTCGAACTACCTATCCAGCCAGCATCAGAGGCTGATGTCGGACACTGACGCACCACTGACTGGTTGAAGTATTGAAATAATTTTGGGCAGGGGGTGTGTGGAACATATTAAAGAAAGTATACTTACCGGACCTCGTGCCCGCACTGCGCTGCATCACTGAGCTCCTGAACCACGTCGGATGTCGTTTTCTCCCGGCTTTGGGGTATGTCACGACCCAGCTGAAACGTCACCAGAGGGTGGGATTTAGACCGCTCAGCCAATCAGTGACTACAGCAATGTCCCGCCCCAGTCACTGGCTGGCTGAACAGGGCATCCGTCAGCCAAATTGTGATGTAGCAGAAGGGAGATCTGCAGACTGTTAGTGGGGTCCAGGAGCTGGTCACGGCACTGCGCGGGCATCGGGACGGGTAAATAAACCTTCTTGACTCTGTTCCCCCCACCCCCTGCCCGAAATGATTTTATTCCCCTGTTCCAGACTTTTTCATGATGCTTTGCACTGCCCTGACATTCGTGACCTAGAAGAATGACTAGTTGCTTTTGATTTTGAAACAGCACCATTTTGGGGTACATTTAATATATGGAAACACTTTTGAAAGTACGGGGAAAAAAATGCGGGAATTCTGGGTTTTATTTTTCTGGGATTTATTATAAACTGCATTAAAATGTTGGACTATGCCTAAAGCCTGTCCAACTGCGAGCAGCTCCCTTATATTTAAGGAGCTTGGACTGATCTTCTATGACCAGAGACCTTAAATGGGTTATCCAGCGCTTCAAAAACATGGCCACTTTTCCCCCTTCTGTTGTCTCCAGTTCAGGTGTGGTTTGCAATTAAGCTCCATTTACTTCAATGGAACTTAGTTTCAAAACCCCACCCAAACTGGAGACAACAGTAGGGGGAAAGTAGCGCTTAAGGGGTTATCAGTCGTTAGAGTTTTTTTTATATAATGTTGCCCTGTTGGAAAACATATTGAACATGTTATGCTTACTTCTCTGAACTCCCCTGGTGTTTTGTTACGGCATCTGTGGTGTCCTCTACTGATTGCAGCTGCCACCACTTTCAAGACAAACTCATCTCATGGGTGACAGCCTGCTCAGCCAATCACTGGCCGCAATGCTGTCCCATCTCAGTTGGTGATTGGCTGAGCGGGCTGTCAGACAGCTGCAGTCAGCAAGGGACACAGCAGGACACTAGAGTGGAGAGAGGTAAGCATAACATGTTTATTCTGTTTTCCAACAGGACAGCATTCTATTAAAAATTTCCAATCTAGATCGTGCATCTTTTGTCTCCTTACTTGTGACTTTTGTACCATGAGATTTTAACACATTGGAATAAAGTACAGAATTTTTTTTTTATCTCAGGACGTGCCGACCTCCCTTTTCTTTTTTTGGTCCGTGCTGTGGTGAGGACTGGGATATCCTCAGGTCGGGCACTCACCAGGTGAGCTGGATGAACTGTTTGCTTTTACTTGATCAATACTGTAAACGAGCACTCATCTGCTACATCGGCGCTCGTGTACTGAGCCTATTACACGGCTCAATGATTGTTTAGAAAGAGCTGCACGGACATTGTAATTATATACGTGCAGCCCTTGCCCTAAACTGTTATACATTACCTGTCCAGGCTCCCAGTCTTCTCCTGCCCTCTGCTTGCTTCCTGGCTGGCAGTCCTGGCCAGTGATTGGCTGAGCGGCCTGTCAGCTCTAAGACCCACTTTGAAGTTACAGCCGCATCGCCGGAAAGGAAGCAGAGGAGAAGACTGGGAGCGTGGAGAGGTAATGTATAACAGTATATTCAAAAGTTAGCTGTTGGCCACACAGCACTATTACACATAGCTTTGCACGGTCGGTGGCCGATGATTTTATGGGCGGCCTTAAAGTGTCACTGTCGTTTTTTTTTTTTGTTTTGTTTTTTTCGCAGAAATTAATAGTACAGTCGATTTATTAAGCAAATATGCCATTATCTGCACTATTATCAGGAAATCACGACACTTTTACATCAGTCGGGCCCTGTGTAACCTATGGAGAGAGGAGGGGGGAGGATGGAGATTAGTCGGCAGCAGAGAACAAAGGATTACACAGCGGGTCCTGTGTGAAAGCCGCTATTCAGAGGTTAGAGAGGTCAGTACTGACTTCAGAGGAGATAGGGATGTAGCTGTAAAATTAACTCTTTGTTGTCCTGTTTTGGTGCCTCATCTCCCTCCACCCCTCCCCTCTCCATAGAAAACAATGAAGACAGGGGAGAGCTTCAAACTGCTTTTTTATGATAAAAATGCATTTTTTAGTTAATAAACCCAATTACAAAGTCTCTTAAAATCGCCTGTACTATTGATTACTGCAAAAAAATGTACAGGTACACTTTAAAAACACGGTCAGCCGACGATTGTTGTCTCTATTACAAAGAGTACCGATCAGCATGATTTGCATGATTATTGCTCTGTGTAATAGGGCAACTGCATGTGGGTCATTCTATAGGAATCTAATAGATCCCACTGAAACAAACAATCACACCCTCTTACCTCGTTCTGTATTGCGGGTGAAGTACATACACTCCGTCAGGGTATTTTTCACTCACTGTATCCCGGTCCAAATTCGCCAATACTCTGGCTGCGTGCGACTTCTGAATGACATAAGGTGATTTCATTGCTTCCACTAGCAAAGATACCCAGCCTTAAAAGACAAAAAATGACAATAAAGCCCACGCTGGAGGGGGTCATCCACTGATACACTGGCATTTATTGGAAACCTATAAGGCGTCTCTTGGAGGACATGACTGTTGCAAACAACTTATTATAGCAATGGAGTAAGTAATAGAGGAGAAGTACAGTATCCGATGTCTTCTATTTCTACTTTAATGTGTAAACACAATGGAGGAGATTTATCAAACATGGTGTAAAGTGAAACTGGCTCAGTTGCCCCCGGCAACCAATCAGATTCCACCTTTCATTTTCCAAACAGTCTGTGAGGAATGAAAGGTGGAATCTGATTGGTTGCTAGGGGCAACTGAGCCAGTTTCACTTTACACCATGTTTGATAAATCTCCCCCAAAGTAATTTGCATGAGGGAAACAAGGCAAATGTTTGTTTGTATATCTATAATAGCCAGTATGTTTAGATATGCTGATATGGTTCCCAGCAGGACAGTATAGGTCTCCTGCGCAGAAAAGGTCGTTTTATTTGGGCGCACGAGGCCTAGAGAGGAGCGGCAACTAGTCATCTAGGCGGGGAGCCACTCGTGACTGGTCTTGGCTCTCTGAATGTCAGCACACAGTGCGGGGATGATTGACAGGCCACTAATGGGTCTCTCTGCCTGTCAATCATCCCCGCACTGTGCGCTGCCATTGAGGGAGCCTTGACCAGTCACGAGCGGCTCTCCACCCAGATGACTAGTTGCCGCTCCTCTCCCGACCTTGGGCATCTGATTAAAACTACCTTTTTTTCTTACTAAAGCTACTGCTGCAGCCGTGGCTGGTATGCTGATTGGTTCCCTTTAATAAAAACTTTATCTGAAAAAAACACAAACAATATTTTTCATTTTATAAGACACCCTTTTTAGCAAGACAATTTCTTCCTAAAAAGTGGCTGCATCGATGAGAGGCGGACCTTCACGTCACTGAGAGGCGGACCTTCACGTCACTGAGAGGCAGGCCTTCGCATCACTGAGAGGCCGGCTGCGCTCCGATGTCTTTCTTAAACAAAGGCCCGACTCTCATTGATGTCACGAATCACACATTTTTTTAATGATTGATTCACTTTAAGAACAGGAGTGCCGTCTTCCCTCCTCACTCAGCCATCCAATGTGGTTGGAGTATTGACAGCCTATTGCTGTGTGAGATGCCATTAGGCAAATATGTTTTTAATGACCTAGAGACTGATAGGCCTTATAACAAAAATATCTGAAACATTATAATACTGTATATCCATGTAACTCTAGGTTATCACGCCAGCGGTCATTACCTGAGTCCACAATGCTGGGGTGCAGATTCTCATGTAAGGCCAGGTTACCGATTACTCGCATTATACTCCTTTGCATTTTCTGGGAATCCTTGCGGAGCAGATATATTCTCTGCAGCAGCTGTAGCCCTCCGTTTGACACTATACTGTCCACATGGGTGGATATCTATAGCAGAAATACACAAATGATGAGCAAAGACATTCAGATCAGAAGGTTTAGGAGGAAACAGCAAATAACACTGAGGCCTCCTTCACACGTCTGGATACATTTCCAGTCCCAAAGGGCTCTATTGGGCACGGATACCCTTCAGGATTGTTTCTGAAGGGTGTCGTGCCAGAAAAGAGCTCTGGAAAATATAGAACATGTCCTATATTTGTCTGCAATATCGGCATAGATGCCCCATAGAACCCTATGGGGGAATCCAAAATTCTGGACAGCTCCAGATACACACCTGGAACCTGTCCAGGCTTCCTCATCAGTGTTTCCTGACTGTAAGTTATCCTTGGATAACAATTATAGAAAAATCAATGAATCAATCAGTAGTTCCCTCTAAATTTAGTAAACTAAGGAGAGGATCTGTGTACGTTACCCTGGAGTGTTTCAGTAAAGCCTGTAAGCTGTATACTTCCAGTTTCTCTGAAGGGACAGAGCTGAGACTTTCGGCATATGGCAGCCCGTTCCCACCAAAGCACCACAATCCTCTCTGAAAGGAGATAAAGACGACCACGTTACTGAACATTGTAAGCAGATCTGGTAACGGACCAGGGCACAAATACTGGGCCTAACAGGTCTGATAACATTATTATTACCAGTCTCTGCTCAGAGTACACACCATTACAACAACCCTATGGTATCTATGCTTCACGTGTACCTGTCATTTGGGAAAAGGTTTGGCATGTCATAGAAACTCTTTCGTCTAGAGTTCCCCTTAAATTTTGATGTTAGCCTTTAGTAGCCGGGGGAAATGAGCACCATTGCTTTTCATCACCTGATCATATTCCATTCATATATTTACCAGTTACTGTATGTCAATGATGTTGATTTTTTTTTTTGCTAGGTTTTATAGTCAGGTGTTTACACAATCAGTAAAATAGTTTTTTCTCACAATGCACAATTCCATTTGGTAACTAAGATACTTTACTACTCTACCCTCTTTGAAAAGTCACATAGCCCACTATATCAGTGCATATTCCCTACTAGAGATGAGCGCAACTCAAGTCCCATTTAATTACCGGTGGCTGAAAAAGTTGGATGTAGCCCTAGGGAGTCCTGGTGGATACAGCCAATGGCCTATGACTGTTTCCATGTTTACCAGGACCCCTTAGGGGGCATCCCACCGATAATCGAATGCTGAGCAATCAGACTTATGTTGTGTTCATCTCTATTCTGTACGTCAAGTATTAGAGAGTCTACTGACAGGTAACAGCAGTCTTCTATCATTAAAAGTACTGAGGTGATCTACTTTTCCTGATCTCCCTCTGTCTATTCCAAACATTTCTCACAATCATTGTATCTACAGTTCTGGACAATGTCAGGAGTGACCAGGTTAAGTGTTGTCTATGACAACAATATGCTGAAGTCTTTCACACCCATACAACTGCACCGTGATTTACCTAGGGAGGCATCTTATAGATATTTACACCCCAGGCCTCTCATCTCAGAGTCTGGCATTTCCAGGCCTCTAGGGGTCTCACATCCATCTTATCCACGCCAAGATATCTCATTCCTCATTACCTGCTGAAACTCACTGATAAGCTTATATACCATCCCTTACCATGATCTAGAAGACATGATGTTTCATAATACAGTGGAACCTCGGTTCTCGAACTTAATTGGCTCCGGAAGACAGTTTGAGAACAAAGCAGTTTGAAAACCAAGCAGTGTCTTCCCATAGGAAATAATGTAAATGTGATTAATTGGTTCCAGCAGCCACCAATAATTACCTTCAATACTCATTTATTACACTGATAAGTGCTCAGTATAATCACTGCAGTACAGTACAGAACAGCACTATACTGTACAGGACATTAAACATAAGAAATGTTCATCAGAACCAGCAATTATAGTACAGTAGTCGCCAACTCCTCACCCATCCTTTACTGTATAGCGTCCCCCCCATCCAAGCACTGTAATGTATGGGAGATGGTGGTGCACTGCCTGTACTACTACTGCACTGTATATGCACTCCAGCAGTCTTATACAGCACTGTATTGTATGTGAAGCCTCACCACTGCTTAACTCGCCAGGTACAACCCACCATCCACGCTCGCAAAAACGTTCGAAAAACGTTCGAAAACCAAGCAAAGTTCAAATTCCAAACACTACTTCTGGGTAAATTTTCGTTTGAATACCAAGCAGTTCGAATTCCAAAGCGTTCGAAAACCGAGGTATTACTGTACAGTATTTTTTTAATTAGTCTTCTATGTGATGAAATGTTATCTTACACCTTGTCACTGCCCTTTTGTGTGTACAGATTGGACCTGACCTTTTCTATAATAATCCTGTTGGGTTCTTTTCCCTCTACATCTATGACTCCTGATGTATATTTGACATTTTTCCTAGTCTCTTGGACATGATACCTGTAACATATCCAGCCGACACCAATATGTTTTACCGATAGATAAAGTATTAGACTTTTTTATATGAAAAATGTGCAATGCTCTCTCACCCTTTGGGCTACTAGGGACTGACTGCTCTCTCTCAAAGCCAAGGACGTAAAATACTTTATACACTGGTCAAATTCTGTCTGTGGGAGGGAGGACAGCAGCCGACGTATCTCATCCTCTATGGAAAGATTCTGTAACCAAAACAATAAAAGAGGCTGTTTAATAAAAGGATAAAGATACAATAAAAGGATACAAAATACATAAATAAATATATATATATATATATATATATATATTTATATATATTAGTGTTTTCTTTCCAGTCTGACACAGTGCCCTCTGCTGCCACCTCTGTCCATGTCAGGAACTGTCCAGATCAGCAGCAAATCCCCATAGAAAACCTCTCCTGCTTTGGACAGTTCCTGACATGGACAGAGGTGGCAGCAGAGAGCACTGTGTAAGACTGGAAAGAATACACCACTTCCTCCAGGACATACAGCAGCTGATAAGTATAGGAAGACTGGAGATTTTTTTATAGAAGTAAATTACAAATCTATATAACTTTCTGAAACCAGTTTGAAATTTTTTTTGTTGTTGCTGGATTGCCCCTTTAACAACAATATGTTCTTGACAGAGTGTTAACAGCAGCTGCGGAAGATCAGGACAGATACCCCTTGAAATCTATGTATTCTTTTTCCCCACTCACATCATCTATTTTGGGCAGTGCTGGAGGCGGAAGGAAGAATCGTAGGTCTACATCTTTGCTCCTGGCTAGCCCCACAGTTGTTCTTCTGTCACATGCTTGTGCCACTGTCCGATACTGGTAATCTGTAAAAATACAAAGTCCGGTGCTTGACGATATATTATTAGTTGACATGTTTGGCATTTCATTACCGGTGGCTGAAGAAGTTGGATGCAGCCCTAGGGAGTCTGGGAAAACATTTCTTCCAGGACTTCCTAGATCTGCATCCTTCTTCTTCAGCCACCGGTAATCAAATGCCGAACAATTGGACTCCAGCATGAGTTGTGCTCATCTCCACTTTAAAGTGAACCTGTCGTTTCAGGTAATTTTTCAGGATAAGGCTGGGTTCACACTTCATTTTTGCAGTCTGTTTTTTTCACCCGTTTTACGCCAAACCCCCCCAAAAAAAACTGATGAAAAAACAGAGGAAAAAAAGGAGGTAATTGTGTGCCTCTGTTTTGATCCGTTTTTCTATCGACTTGCATTATAAAACAAAGGTTTGGTTTTACATGACGTTTTTTTTCAATCCGTTTTTTCATCCATTTCTGCAAAAAATGGATGGAAAAAACTGATGCGTTTTGATCCTTTTTTTTAAATAATGAAAGTCGATGAAAAAACGGATGCACATAATTGCATGTTTTTCCATCAGTTTTTTTGCAAACCCAGCTGAACTGGAAAACAATGACAATTTACATGTAGCAAACTAGAAAGATAATCTTTATCTATTAACCACTATTCTTAATCAAAGATAAGTAACACTACGACGTCTTATGACATCACAAAACACATCACACCTCACCTACAATCTATCAGCTTTTTGTGCATTTTATTTTTCTACGGGATGGTTGGAGATCCCCTTTAACAATACTAACCATATAGATGTGTTTGTTTTTAGGCATCAGTACTATCAGCTGGTATTACAGACATACAATCAGTTTTCTCTCTCATGTTACAGAGTTTGTACCTCGCCAGTAATGGATTCCCGCCATGTTCTGGACAGCTTCTAGTCGGATTCTTTTATCTGCTGACTGTGTGCCCTTCAAGAGAAGCCAAAGAGGAAACTCGTGCTCTTCCATGTCTGTTTTGCTGATTTTTTCTATAAATAAATACATTTAATATGTTTTTTCAAAAAGTTCTTGAAAGTATTGTCTCTAGTCAAAAGGTGTTTTGGAGAAATAATTATTTAATGTTATGACAAACAAGGTATACTCTAAATGCTCTAGTATGGTGGACTTAAAGTGTCGCTGTCATTATAACTTTCAAAATGTAAATCAGCAATAAATGTGATATAAAGCATGTCTGCAATTTACTTTTTTTCTTTTTCTTTAGTTCTCATGCTTTATAACAAAGCTATACATACTTGTCTCTAGGTCCAGTCTCCTGAAGGCAGCTATATAACAGCTATACTTACTGTATCCAGGTCCAGTCTCCTGAAGGCTGCTATATAACAGCTATACTTACTGTATCCAGGTCCAGTCTCCTGAAGGCAGCTATATAACAGCTATACTTACTGTATCCAGGTCCAGTCTCCTGAAGGCAGCTATATAACAGCTATACTTACTGTATCCAGGTCCAGTCTCCTGAAGGCAGCTATATAACAGCTATACTTACTTGTCTCTAGGTCCAGTCTCCTGAATGTTGCTATATAACAGCTATACTTACTGTATCCAGGTCCAGTCTCCTGAAGGAAGCTATATAACAGCTATACTTACTGTATCCAGGTCCAGTCTCCTGAAGGCAGCTATATAACAGCTATACTTACTTGTCTCTAGGTCCAGTCTCCTGAATGTTGCTATATAACAGCTATACTTACTGTATCCAGGTTCAGTCTCCTGAAGGAAGCTATATAACAGCTATACTTACTGTATCCAGGTCCAGTCTCCTGAAGGCAGCTATATAACAGCTTTACTTACTGTATCCTGGTCCAGTCTCCTGAAGGCTGCTATATAACAGCTATACTTACTGTATCCAGGTCCAGTCTCCTGAAGGTTGCTATATAACAGCTATACTTACTGTATCCAGGTCCAGTCTTCTGAAGGCAGCTATATAACAGCTATACTTACTTGTCTCTAGGTCCAGCCTCTTGAAGGTTGCTATATAACAGCTATACTTACTGTATCCAGGTCCAGTCTCCTGAAGGCAGCTATATAACAGCTATACTTACTGTATCCAGGTCCAGTCTCCTGAAGACATTCTATATAACAGCTATACTTACTGTATCCAGGCCCAGTCTCCTGAAGGCTGCTATATAACAGTTATACTTGCTGTATCCAGGTCCGGTCTCATGAAGGCAGCTATATAACAGCTATACTTACTGTATCCAGGTCCAGTCTCCTGAAGGCTGCTATTTAACAGCTATACTTACTGTATCAAGTTCCAGTCTCCAGAAGGCAGCTATATAACAGCTATACTTACTGTATCCAGGTCCAGTCTCCTGAAGGCAGCTATATAACAGCTATACTTACTGTATCCAGGTCCAGTCTCCTGAAGGCTGCCATATAACAGTTATACTTGCTGTATCCTGGTCCGGTCTCCTGAAGGCAGCTATATAACTGTTATAAAGAATTGTAATTTACTATTTGTCTATTTAAAAATCTCCAGTCTTCCATTACTTATCAGCTGCTGTAAGTCCTGCAGGAAGTGATGTATTATTTTCAGACTGACACAGTGCTCTCTGCTGCCACCTCTGTCCATGTCAGGAACTGTCCAGAGCAGGAGAGGTTTTCTATGGGACTTGCTGTTGCTCTGAACAGTTCCTGACATGGACAGAGGTGGCAGCAGAGAGCACTGTGTCAGACTGGAGAGAATACACCTCTTCCTGCAGGACACTCAGCAGCTGGTAAGTACTTGATGACTTTTAAAGAGATTTTTTAATTGAAGTAAATTACAAATCTACATAACTTTCTGAATCAGTTGATTTAAAAGTAAAAAAATCGGAGTACCTCTTTAAGAATAGCTGTGTGGTGGAGCCATAGGGGTTAATGCCATTTATCTTTAATCCCAAACATAGGGCCACTACCATAAGAATGGCCAGGCTAAAGGGGCGGGTGTCGACTCATGTTCATTGGGAGGTGACTTGACGGTACATATAACAACTCTCTTGCCGTAACTGTACATGTTTTATATCAGTATTCGCCTTGGAGACTCGCACATGGGAATGCCATGATTTCATATGGGATTTGTATTGTTTGATATGTTTTTCTTTTTTTGTTTGACTATTTTGATATTGTGTTTCTGCTAAAGATACTCCAATGTCTGCATGATATAGGCAGGCGACTGAGAAGCTCCGGCGGGGTAAAGACATATTTTCAGATCAATACGGGCATTATTTGTACAACCTGCCGCGTGAATGCATGATCCACACATTGTGTACCTAAAAGTTATTAGGATTTCGCACTTGAAAGCGACGCCAAGGGTATGGACCCAGCCTGTCTCCTAAACTGTATAACTGTATCGTTGTAAACTTTGAATAAAATATTGTTTAAAAAAAAAAAAAAGAATGGCCAGGCCCTGAACTCCTCCTGTATCCCAACATACTAACATACAGATGAAGCAGCATTTTCCTACCGAGGCCACTAGGGGGCTCTCAGTGCACAGGGATTGTTACAGCTTCAGCAGTAATAGTATAAACTCCTAAGCACCAGGCTTACCCAGTGCAAGAAACTAGTTTTATTATCTATTGTTTTATGTGAAAAAGGGGATGAGGGACTTCATGGGGAAGTAGCAATGTATTCAATAGGGTTACACACCTTTCTATACACTTCTATCTATCATCTATCTATCTATCTATCTATCTCCTATCTATCTATCTATCTATCTATCTATCTATCTATTTCCTATCTATCTATCTATCTATCTATCTATCTATCTATCTATCTATCTATCTATCTATCTATCTCCTATCTATCTATCTATCTCCTATCTATCTATCTCCTATCTATCTATCTATCTATCTATCTATCTATCTATCTCCTATCTATCTATCTATCTATCTATCTATCTATCTATCTATCTATCTCTCTATCTCCTATCTATCTATCTATCTATCTCCTATCTATCTATCTATCTATCTATCTATCTCCTATCTATCTATCTATCTATCTATCTATCTATCTATCTATCTCCTATCTATCTCCTATCTATCTATCTCCTATCTATCTGCTATCTATCTCCTATCTATCTATCTATCTATCTATCTATCTATCTATCTATCTATCTCCTATCTATCTATCTATCTATCTATCTATCTATCTATCTATCTATCTTCTATCTATCTATCTATCTCCTATCTATCTATCTCCTATCTATCTATCTCCTATCTATCTATCTGTCTATCTATCTATCTATCTATCTATCATCTATCTATCTATCTATCTATCTATCTATCTATCTCCTATCTATCTATCTATCTATCTATCTATCTATCTATCTATCTATCTATCTATCTCCTATCTATCTATCTCCTATCTATCTGCTATCTATCTATCTATCTATCTATCTATCTATCTATCTATCTATCTATCTATCTATCTCCTATCTATCTCCTATCTATCTCCTATCTATCTATCTATCTCCTATCTATCACTTTTGTTTTGTATATAAGATCTTTGGAATTAAGCACACTATCCCGAATGTTCTCTAGAGCGCTGTATAGTGTAACGAAGACATGCCCGCACTACTTTACCTCGGTCATGTTCTTTCCTGAACAATCTGGTAGAAATTTCCAGAGCTTTTATCACTGTTTTGTGAAGCTCTTTTCTCAATTTGTTTGTGATGCCTAAATACAAAATACAAATAGTTTCTATTAGATCAGTGAATAACCTGTAAAATTGAGAAAACGTCTTATAAATAATGTAGGTTAGTCATTACAAAGTCTGTCTGCGGCCACCGGAGTGATTGGCAGGGCGGGGAGCCAACGGCTCCTGGCCCTGTCAGTCAGAGCCAGATAACAGATAAGGCACAGAAGGAGCAATGAAAAGGATCCAACCAATCATTGAACTGGGACTGCTTTATCACACCTCACATACTAGTAATGATATTCAACATCTTTCTTACTAAGAAAAAACTAGAGGGCTAACCGGGTGACACAAAATGGGATCCTCACTATTAGGTGTGAACATCTCTTACCTTGGACATCATTCTGATCAGCTGACAGAGTGTGCACATAGATGTAAGACTTCAGCTTCTCCTGCTGGACGGCCTGCGTGTCGAGCGTGATGGCTTTTCTGAGAGACCGAACCTCATATGTAATAAAGACGCAACCTCTGAGTGCAAAGAGACATAACGGAGGAACGTTACAATGGAGATCTCATTCTCAGGGTCTTTCCTTCTAAAATAATGACTAACTAAACTGGAAGGGTGCGTTTACACAGACAGATTTTTGAAGCCAAAGCCAGGAAAAGACTATAAACAGGAAAAAAGTCATATAGAAAAGACTGAGATTTCTCCTCTTTTCAAATCCATTCCTGGCTTTGGCTTCAACAATCTGTCAGATAAATCTGTGTAAATGCAAGAGTCTCAGCTCATACCCGGCCTATATAAGAAGGTTTTTCCAGGCTAGTTATTGATCCACATCACATGGGCAAAACTATCTTTTAAATTATTCTCCAAATATAAAACCACCCAAGTCTTGTAGCACGCAGGGGGACTATCCTACTTACTGGCCTTTACATGGATGCCTCGACTTCAAGCAATGAAACAATTGAAAAAAGAAGGGTATCTGTCACTGATTATTACGTGCAATTGACAGGAGAAGATAAAGTCCGGTGGCACAGGTCCCCTCCTCCCTCCTCTCTCTCATTCACTGCTCATTATCAGGAAATCTCGACTCTTTTACATCAGTCGGGCCCTGTGTAACCTATGGAGAGGGGAGAGGTGAGGAGGGAGATTAGTCGCCAGCAGAGAACAAAGAATTACACAGTGGGAGCTGTGTGAAAGCCGGTATTCAGAGGTCAGAGAGGACAGTGCTGACTTCAGAGGAGATAGGAGCCTGGTGATGTAACTGTAAATTAACTCTTTGTTGTCCTGTTTTGGTGCCTCATCTCCCTCAACCCCTCCCCTCTCCATAGGGAACCATGAAGACAGGGGGGAGAGCTTCAAACTGCTGTTTCATGATAAAAATGCATTTTTCGGCTAATAAAACCAATTACAAAGTTTCTTAAAATCGCCTGTACTATTGATTTCTGCAAAAAAAAAAGAAAAATTTAACGACAATGACACTTTGATTTCTGCAAAAAAAATACCTTAAGATTAAATATGCAAATGTGCCTGCTTGTTGGCCCCATGGAGCACATGATGATAATCAGTAGCAGGGGCGGGGTGGAGTGGGTGTAGCCCCTCCCCCAGTGCTCAAACAGAGGATTCCACAGCTAACAGCATGGGAAGGGAGGAGGAAGGGAAGAGACATATCTCTATCCTCAGCACCCTGTGCCCCCTAGGGAGCTATTAGCAGGTTAGATTTGTTCCCCTTTAATCACTATGTTACCAGTCTGAGACGTCTTTTCTAGCCGACAGTTTCCCTTTAACTAGATCATCTACTTACCCTAAAAACAGTGACCCTGTGATCCTGGCAATGTTTCCTAGATGACAACAAGAACAAAAAGCACATCATGACATCTCTGTAATATGGAGCTCAAGAAGCAAATTCAATTACAAGTAATGAAGGAGGATTTGGTTTATAGCTCCTAATACTTTGTTTGCCAGGTTCCTGAATTTGATAATAATTGATTCATTTATTTGGGTTAAACACCAGAGTTCAGACTATGGAAACACTTCAAGAAAGTGATCTTTCTATTTAAAAATCTCCAGTCTTCCAGTACTTATCAGCTGCTGTATGTCATGCAGGAAGTGGTGTATTCTTTCCAGTCTGACACAGTGCTCTCTGCTGCCACTTCTGTCCATGTCAGGAACTGTCCAGAGGAGGAGAGGTTTTCTATAGGGATCTGCTCCTGCTCTGGACAGTTCCTGACACCGACAGAGGTGGCAGCAGAGAGCACTGTGTCAGAGTGGAATTAATATACCACTTCCTGCAGGACATACAGCAGCTGGTAAGTACTGGAAGACTGGAGATTTTTTAAATAAAAGCGAATTACAAATCTGTATAACTTTCTGACACCAATTGATTAGAAAAAAAATCACTACCGTACCTCTTCAAGCCACAGCCAGACCTCTTACTACGGCTTCTCTCTCCGAAAACAAAGGTTTCAGGCAATGCTTTACTATCACACCTGCCCCTTATCTCCACCGACATCATCTGTTGGTGGACGGCCAGGAGATCCCCATACACCTTACACTGATGGCGGGTATGTATTAGTGTACGGGAACCTTTAGAGTATGTCGCCAATAGAATGATTATCACTGGGAGCACGGATCAATGTAAGTGACTACAATCTATGTACTGCACTGCTGAATATGTTGGTGCTACTGTATGCATCAATAAAAAGGATATTGAACGTACTGATATCTTTCCAGTTGCGATCTCGTCTTGACGCAGTCCCGGAGGTAGTTATTTTTCTGCAGCATATGAGACAGTAAGCGGCTAGCGACATATTTTACCTGTATACATTCAAAAAAAAAAACAGAGTATTAAAATAAACTGCACTAAAGGGGTTGTCCATTGATTAAATCTATTTTCAACCATTCTAATAAGTTAACATATATTGGTTAGGTAAAGTTATTTTACTGGTCATTTTACTCTCTCACCTTCATAGACATATTGGGGGAGATTTATCAAACTGGTGTAAAGTGAGACTGGCTCAGTTGCCCCTAGCAACCAATCAGATTCCACCTTTCATTTTCCAAAGAGTCTGTGAGGAATGAAAGGTGGAATCTGATTGGTTGCTAGGGGCAACTGAGCCAGTTTCACTTTACACCATGTTTGATAAATCTGCCCCGTTGTTCCTGTTTACACTCTAGCCAGGAACCCAGCCAAATCCCTACTACTACTACTTTCACTCCTTCCTCATATACGATAACTTCTTAAACATAGTGGAAGGGAGATAGAGTTGGCTGAATTCCTGGCTAGAATGTAGATAAGAAAAGGAAGTCCTCTACACAGGACAGGGTTGCTGTGGATACGTCCGATGCAAAGTAAGTTATGTGTACATGCCCTATTAATTAGAATGGGGGCTCGCCCGGCCTGGGATGTCTCCACGTCAACCTGCTAGATCTGGTAATAGCCCTATACTGACATGTACCCTTCAAAAGCAGAAGGCCTGATATGCTGCTTCTTCCCTCCCATTGTTGAAAGTTCGTTGACTAGGTTACAGACCCCCACTCTGCTCTAAAAGCAGTGGTCTGGTAAATGAATGTATAACTGTATTAGCTGAGATTGGAGTATCCCTTTAACACTAGTTAGGCTTCCCTCAGACACGTTTTGCACAGTTTTTGCCACAAAAACTGCCAGCAGTTTTTTTTCTCTCTTTTTCTGGCCGTTTTTCTTTGGCATTTTCTCAATTTAGTGCAAATTTTTATAGGATGTATAGTAATATGCATATTTTTGCACAAAGTGAGAAATGACGTGCATGCAGCATTGTTTAAAGGGGAACTATCAGCAGGCTAGACAAATCTAACCCGCTGATATGTCCCTATAGCACAGGAGACGCTGAGGGGGAAGGGATGGTTTTAAAGGGGTTATCCAGCGCTACAAGAACATGGCCACTTTCCCCCTACTGTTGTCTCCAGTTTGGGTGGGGTTTTGAAACTCCGTTCCATTGAAGTAAATGGAGCTGAATTGCAAACTGCACCTGAACTGGAGACAACAGTAGGGGGAAAAGGGGCCATGTTTTTGTAGCGCTGGAGAACCCCTTTAACCTTCCTCCTCAGTGCCGGCCCGGTGAGACTGTTAGCAGCACTGCCTGCCGTCATAGTACCTATCCGCCTCCGGATGAATGAATGGAGCGGGCCAGGTCAGCGATATGAGGGTGGGCAGTGCTCCTATCAGTCTTACCGGACAGTGAAACACACAACTAACTGCACCGAAACAGCACAGAGGAAGAAGGTAAGAGACATATCTTCCTCCTCAGCATATCCTGTGCAGAAGGGACATATCAGCAGGTTAGATTCGTCTAACCTGCTGATAGTTCCCCTTTAACTACATTTCTCATTTCACTTTGTTAGTTCAGTTATTTAGTATGAAGCCGTATATAGAAGTAACTGCGCTATCCAGTTTCTGTATGTTAGTTATGCAAGACATATTGGGGCAGATTTACTAGACTGTTAGGGTGCGTGCACACTACGGAATTCCCGCGTATGACCCGCAGCGGATTC
The DNA here is from genome assembly GCF_027789765.1 of Dendropsophus ebraccatus. Taxonomy (NCBI): domain Eukaryota; kingdom Metazoa; phylum Chordata; class Amphibia; order Anura; family Hylidae; genus Dendropsophus; species Dendropsophus ebraccatus. The sequence goes on along the minus strand of NC_091468.1, from coordinate 64,458,703 downwards.
CGTCGCTTGTACTTACACGGGCGGATTCCGCCAAAAGAATTGACATGTCACTTTTTTCGCCGGAATGCGGAATCCACCAGTGCATAGAATAGTGTCTATAGCACAGGCGGAGATGAGCGCCCCCGTGTGCGAGTACGAGCGACGGAATCCGCCGCGTCTCATACGCAGGAATTCCGTAGTGTGCACGCACCCTTATGGAGTCCAGAAAGTGCACTAGAGTAAATTGTTTTTACCAAGCGCAGACATGGCTTGAAAGGGTTTAGAAAAAAACACAGCAGCTTTCTTCCAAAAACAGCGCCACCCCTGTGCTCAGGGTATGCACAACATTGAAATCAAGCTCCATTCACTTCTATAGGACTGAGCTGCAAAACCCCACACCCAACCTGGAAAAGGAAGGTGCCAAGGTTTTGTAACTTCTTTAAAGGGGTTGTCCAAGTAGGAGAGTTCAAGGGTCCGACCCCCGACTCCTCTGCAGGGGTCCGGGATGCTCCGACTCCTTTCTTTTTTTCTTTTTTTTTATGGAGCGGCTGGTTGGCCTGTGATTCACTGCTCAATGCATTTGAAAGTTTGAAAGTCATACATTTGCGCACACTTCATAGTCATACATTGGCTCACATGGCAGATATTCTTCTGTATGCATATTGATGCAGTAAACCTTTGTACAGAAACGCGTGGTTAACATGCAAAAATACAAAAATCGATGTAATACATAAAACATAGTTTTGGTATCAGTTTGGTGACTGCAGCCCTATGGACCTGTGTGAATAAAGACTTAAAGTCACTCATCCAAGCCCCCGCAATACACTCACCTTAAGCAGCTCCACACGAATTCTAACAAATGAAAATGGCTCACAACACTTTTTTTTTTTTTTTTTTTTTTTTTTAAGAAACAGAGAATCCTAAAATTAGACGTGCATAAATTATTCTGGAGGAAGTTGCACATGACTGACAAACGGCCAAGACAAAAATCTCCCATATGAGCATGTGACTGTACGGCTGATGTCACACAATTGCTCTGGGTTAAACCCCCTCAATGGGATCCAGAAGAGTTCCATTCTTGCCATTTAGTCGGCTGGTACATGTTGGTATTTTTTTTTTTTTACTGTATTTAAGTATAGTCAAGTATGTTATTCTATGCTGCGGCATCCCAGCACTATATACTACAGTGTAAATGGTTTCTGTTACAGTGAGAATCAGCAAGTATGCCAGTGGTTGCCTCTATACATACATACATACATATTAAAATTTTTTCCAAATCAGATGGTGTCAGAAAGTTATATAGATTTGTAAATGTAAATCCAGTCTTCCAGGACTTATCAGCTGCTGTATATCCTGCAGGAAGTGGTGTAATCTTTCCGGTCTAACACAGTGCTCTCTGCTGCCACCTCTGTCCATGTCAGGAACTGTCCAGAGCAGGAGAGCTTTTCTATGGGGATTTGCTGCTGCTCTGGACAGTTCCTGACATGGACAGAGGTGGCAGCAGAGAGCACTGTGTCAGACAGGAAAGAATATACCACTTCCTGCAGGACATAAAGCAGCTGATAAGTGCTGGAAGACTGAAAATTGTTAAATTGAAGTAATTTACAAATCTGTATAATGTTCAGACACCAGCTGATTTGGAAAAAAAAAGTAAATAAATATTATATATATATATCCCCTTAAAGTACACCTTTAAGACTATATCTATATTCTAGCAATGATATATTTGTTACATATTCAGTTTCTCACTAAAGAAAAATAAATATTGATATAATGGTGATATAACAAAACAAAAATTTATGTTGCATTCTAGATAGTAAAATAAAAACAGGATCAGTAAAACTGGAAAATCGGAGTATTTTCGCACATGACACTTTGGAGGCCATCACTGGCATACTCACCAATTCTCACTGTAACAGAGGCCATATACACTGCAGTATATAGCGGTGGGATGCCGCAGCATAGAATAACACACTTGGCAACACTTCAGTACAGTAAAAAAATAGGGACATATCAGCCGACTAAATGGCGAAACTTGAACTCTACTGGATGCCACTGGGGAAATGAAAGTGTTGCTGGCATTAGGCAGCTTCACCTGCTGGGCGTGCAGTGTAAGGCTATGTTCACATGCTGTATGTTCTTTTATGGGATCCCGTCCGGGGCGTATACACATAGTACCGGATGGGATGATCTTTGCAGAGACCGGCCATGCCGTGACCCATCCGGACGGGTCACGGAATGTCCAGTCTCATATGTCATGAGAACATGGCCTAACTATGTACATGTCCATGCCGATGACTTCCATGCATGAGCCCTGCAGAATAAGATCACATACGGAACTCCCCCAGCTTGGTCATATCTATAGTTAGCCGTTATGTACTAACCATTATGTACTCCCCCCCCCCCCTAAAAAGTCTAATATATTCTACAGCTGATCACTTCCATCCCAGGAACATTTCCACAGCTTTCCACAAAGGTCTTAAAAGAAATCGTCCATCTAAAAAAGCATCTTGTGAAATATTTTCCACTGTCAGACGACTGAAATTAAAGCAGTCCATGAGCTCGGAGCACCGACAGTTCCCACAAAGAGAAAGGTGCGCTCTATACCGCCTTCAACCCTATCATTATCAGTCATTGGAAAACTGACATAACATTTTAGGGCGCGTTCACACGTACAGGATCTGCAGCAGTGTTCAGCTGTGTTCAGTTGTTTAGATTAGCAAACGTGACAGCTGTTTCACGTGCGTCAGCACGCTTCTCAAGATGTCTGGAGAAGCGTGCTAAAGCATGTGAAACAGCTGTCACATTTGCTGCATGGTGCTGGCGTCATGGCTGTCCGCTAAACAATGATGGATTTTAACATATGAAATAAAAGTCAAGTTTTATGGTGAGTGCCCTACCGAACATTTCTTGCTTCTCACTTTTATTAAAAAAATCTTTTCCAGTACTGATCAGCTGCTGTATGTCCTGCAGGAAGTGGTGTATTCCTTCCAGTCTGGAGAGCAGGAGAGGATTTCTATGGGGATTTGCTGCTGCTCTGGACAGTTCCTGACATGGACAGAGGTGGCAGCAGAGAGCACTGTGTCAAATTGGAGAGAATACACCACTTCCTGCAGGACATACAGCAGCTGATAAGTACTAAAAGACTGGAAATTTTTTATTAGAAGTAAATTACATTTCCCTGTCCTTTTCTTGCACCAGTTGATTCGAATATTTTTTTTTTTTTGTGAACCACCCCTTTAACTAGTGTTAAGCAAAATTCAGAAAAGTGCCCGGATTGGGCATTCAACTCCTGGAGAAGTTGGATGCTGCCATAGGGAGTCCTGAAAAGCACAAATATAGCCTATGTCTATCCATGGTTTTCAGGACTCCTTTGGGCGGCATCCAACTTCTCCAGACATCGATAATCAAAGGTCGAACAATCGGACTCAGTTGCGCTCATCTCTATGTATCACAAAGACTGTTGTAGCATCTAGCTGACTGTTCTGAGGAGGTCCCACCGGAATCTATACAGCAGGGATGGGGAACCTTCGGACCTCCAGCTGTTGCAAAACTACAATTCCCATCATGCCTGGACGTCCTGGCATGATGGGAATTGTAGTTTTGCAACAGCTAAAGCGCCAAAGGTTCCCTATCGCTGATATACAGCATTCTATATACATAACTCCAAGAAGACAATGTTACATGAATTGTTTAAATTATTTTATTAAATGTAAATATTTACAAATATATCCAAATAAATGATCACATGGTCTCATTATGTGACTTTTATTGGCAGTTTACAGCACCGAAAATAACACAAAGAAATAGTAACAGAAATGAGGACTTGTGGCTGGAAAACATAGTAAAATAAGGTTTATAAACACTAAATAATCCAGGAGAACAGACAGGCCAGCGGCACAGGTGCAGAGAGATCACTTCTGTGTGATGGGGAAGGAGTTCTGGTCCATCAGCTCTCCCACCTTGTCCTGGAGAACGGACACCAGCTCCGCTAAGACAAAGACGTGCGTCTCATCCAGGTCCTGGATGATGAACTTGGTTCCTAAAGCGTTCGTCTCATCCAGATACAACAGGAACTGCTTCATAGCCGGGTCACTGCCAATACAAGAGGGTATGCTGGTCACTGACTAATACTAAGAAACTTCTGAGTATATTTTACCGCTCTAGTGCATTAAAGGGGTATTCCACTCAAACATAACTTTTGATATGTTGCTGCCCATGGTGGGACTAACAATTCCTTCCATACTTGTTATTATCTATTCAGTATCCTTCCCCCAGTTCTGAGCTGCTGCTTTCTGCTGAAGACACAAAAATCTCTATGTGAGCTTTTCTCTCTGTCTACCCCTCCTACCCCCTCGCTTCTGAGTCGGCTGATGTAAACAAGTCCCTGGCAGGCTTTATCTGCAACTTTGTAGCATCTTTGTGATGTCGGGAGGGATAATCACAGTGAGTTCATTAGCAACTAAAGATGATACAATGTTGCAGATACAGCCTGCCAGGCACTTGTTTACATCAGTCATCTCAGAAGGGAGGGGGAAGGAGAGGGAGAGAAAAGCTCACACACAGATTTTTATGTCTTCAGCAAAAAGCAGCTCAGAACTGGGGGAAGTAGACTGAATAGATAATAACAAGTAGGGAAGGAGTTGTTAGTCTAACCATGGGCAGCAACATATCAAAAGTTATGTTTGCGTGGAATACCCCTTTAATACTCAGTTCACAAAAAGTGTTGTCAACTACAATACAGTAAAGAATAAATAAAAGTGTGCAGCCAGCTGCCTGATCTGTTATGGATAGACTATACACAAAAATCAATGACGATATAGTTACACACATAAGCAGTTGCAGATAGATTGATTAAAGAAGTTATCCAGCAATACAAAAACACGGCCACTTTCTTCCAGAGACAGCACCGCTCTTGTCTCCAGTTTAGGTTTTGCTGCTCAGTTCCACAGAAGTGAATTGAGCTTAATAGCAAACCGCACCTGACCTGAAGACAAGAGCGGTGCTGTCTCTGGAAGAAAGTGGCCGTGTTTTTGTAGCACTGAATAACCCTTTTAAACTGTGGAGGAAATTCATAAACGTGTTCACCAGAAAACTAGTATAAAAAAGACACAATTTTGTGCAACACTGCAACACAAAAAAAAAAAATCTCCAGTCTTCCAGTACTTATCAGCTGCTGTATGTCCTGCAGGAAGTGGTGTATTCTTTCCAGTCTTACACGGTGCTCTCTGCTGCCACCTTTGTCCATGTCAGGAACTGTCCAGAGCAGGTGAGGTTTTCTATGGGGATTTGCTACTGCTCTGGACAGTTCCTGACATGGACAGAGGTGGCAGCAGAGAGCACTGTGTCAGACTGGAAAGAATACCCCACTTCCTGCAGGACATACAGCAGCTGATAACTACTGGAAGACTAGAGATTTTTTTTTTACAGAACTAAATTACAAATATATATAACTTTCTGACAATTTTTTTCCTTGATGTACCCCTTTAAAGGGAACATGTCATCATTTTCACACGGCCTAAACCACGGACAGCATTAAACAGGAACAGGTTCTCTCATTACAGCTGTCTATAATTGACTGGTACGGGGAGAGATCCCCCTCCTGTCTCTGCATCCGGGGAGAGATCCCCCTCCTGCCTCTGCATCCGGGGAGAGATCCCCCTCCTGCCTCTGCATCCGGGGAGAGATCCCCCTCCTGCCTCTGCATCCGGGGAGAGATCCCCCTCCTGCCTCTGCATCCGGGGAGAGATCCCCCTCCTGCCTCTGCATCCGGGGAGAGATCCCCCTCCTGCCTCTGCATCCGGGGAGAGATCCCCCTCCTGCCTCTGCATACGGGGAGAGATCCCCCTCCTGCCTCTGCATACGGGGAGAGATCCCCCTCCTGCCTCTGCATACGGGGAGAGATCTCCTTCTGTCTCTGCATAGGGGGAGAGATCCCTTCCTGCCTCTGCATACGGGGAGAGATCTCCTTCTGTCTCTGCATAGGGGGAGAGATCCCCTTCTGTCTCTGCATACGGGGAGAGATCCCTTCCTGCCTCTGCATACGGGGAGAGATCCCCTTCTGTCTCTGCATACGGGGAGAGATCCCCTCCTGCCTCTGCATACGGGGAGAGATCCCCTTCTGTCTTTGCATACGGGGAGAGATCCCCTTCTGCCTCTGTATACGGGGAGAGATCCCCTCCTGCCTCTGCATATGGGGAGAGATCCCCTCCTGCCTCTGCATACGGGGAGAGATCCCCTTCTGTCTCTGCATACGGGGAGAGATCCCCTTCTGTCTCTGCATACGGGGAGAGATCCCCTCCTGCCTCTGCATACGGGGAGAGATCCCCCTCCTGCCTCTGCATACGGGGAGAGATCCCCTCCTGCCTCTGCATACGGGGAGAGATCCCCTTCTGCCTTTGCATACGGGGAGAGATCCCCTTCTGCCTCTGTATACGGGGAGAGATCCCCTCCTGCCTCTGCATACGGGGAGAGATCCCCTTCTGTCTCTGCATACGGGGAGAGATCCCCTTCTGTCTCTGCATACGGGGAGAGATCCCCTTCTGTCTCTGCATACGGGGAGAGATCCCCCTCCTGCCTCTGCATACGGGGAGAGATCCCCTCCTGCCTCTGCATACGGGGAGAGATCCCCTCCTGCCTCTGCATACGGGGAGAGATCCCCTCCTGCCTCTGCATACGGGGAGAGATCCCCTTCTGTCTCTGCATACGGGGAGAGATCCCCTCCTGTCTCTGCATACGGGGAGAGATCCCCTCCTGTCTCTGCATACGGGGAGAGATTTATAAACCAAGCCACAAAAATCCCTCTCCCAACCATAGACCATTGTAATAAGGGAATCTCTTCCTGTTTCATGCTGTCTGTGGTTCAGGCAGCATGAAAATGACAACAGCTTCCCCGTCATTGCTCTCACATCTCTATAGTACTCACATACAATCAGATTGCCTGTACTCACCATTCTATGAGGACGCCCTTGAGAACATTCACCATCTTCACAGCCAGACACTGACAGGGTGCTCTGGGCCTTGTGGTACACCTCCTTTCAGAGTAGAGTTCTGGTATTAAGATATGACTGACAATGAGTTGGAGATCTAAAATAAAAAGTAGTCCTCATCTTAGAAAGCCATGCATTAGTCCCGGCACCTTATAAGAAAAAAGCCATTTGTATAAAGAGCTTTACAAGGTTTAGATTTGGGTATTGTTCCTTTAAAGGGGAACTCTGGAGAGAGAAAAAAGCTTTCAGATCAACAGATGTAAGAAAGCTATAAAGATTTATAATTTACTTCTATTTAAAAATCTCCAGTCGTCCAGTACTTATCAGCTGCTGTATGCCCTGCAGGAAGTGGTGTATTCTTTCTAGTCTGACAGCACTCTCTGCTGCCACCTCTGTCCATGTCAGGAACTGTCCAAAGCAGCAGCAAATCCCCATAGAAAACCTCTCCTGCTCTGGACAGTTCCTGACATGGACAGAAGTGTGCACACTTTATCTCTATTCATTCTCTATGGGGAAGAGCCGATTGCAGCGCTTCACTCCACTGCACAAGCTGGGTTCTATAATGAGTCTTTGGAGCGTAATACCATAGAACAGAGAGCAGCGGAGCGTTAGGCTGGTTTCCTGACTGTACAACGTAAAAGAGGGTCAGCGTCATTAAAGGGGTGCTCCAATCAAATCAACTGGTATCATAAATTCTATTTAAAAATCTCCTGTCTTCCAGTACTTATCAGCGGCTGTATGTCCTGCAGGAAGTGGTGTATTCTTTCCAGTCTGAAACAGCGCTCTCTGCTGCCACCTCTGTCCATGTCAGGAACTGTCCAGAGCAGCAGCAAATCCCCATAGAAAACCTCTCCTGCTCTGGACAGTTCCTGACATGGACAGAGGTGGCAGCAGAGAGCACTGTGTCAGACTGGAGAGAATACACCACTTCCTGCAGGACATACAGCATCTGATAAGTACTGGAAGACTGGAGATTTTTAAGAAGAAGTTAATTACAAATCTATATAACTTTCTGACATTAGTTGACAGGATTTTTTTTTTTTGCAGGAGTACCCCTTTAAAAATAACTTTTCATCTGCCATCTCAGAAGTCAGGAGATATAGCTGGGGAGGCGAGTGCGGCAGCCGTGCCGTCCACTAACGGACATCATAAACTTAGGGTCCATTATCTAACTTTTTTTTTGAAGATTTGAAGCCAAAGCCAGGAATGGATTTCAAAAGAAGAGAAATTTCAGGCTTTCTCTGTTTATAGTCTGTTTCTGGCTTTGGCTTCAAATCTTTGGCAGATAATCTGTCTGTGTAATGCTACGTTTACACGGGCGATAATTCGCCCAATCGATCGTTTAACGATTTTGAAGCAACGATTTGGTTTTTATAACGATCAGTGCTTAGACGAATAAATCGCTTGAAAATTTGTAAGAAAAAAATCGTTATTGCGATAGTTTTTAAGATCGCTTAAGCCCATCTTTTACATAGCGGGAATCGGTGAAAGACTGTTTACACGAAGCGATCTGCGAATTTTCACAGAACATGTTGAAAGATTAAAATGAACGATTTTTCGCTCGTGGTTTGATCGTTCGCTGCGTTTACACAGAACGATTATCGCTCAAATGCCATCGTTTATGCGAAAATTCGAACGATAATCGTTCCGTGTAAACGCAGCATAAATGGACCCTTACATTGTTGTAATTGGGAGATACAGCTGGGGAGCGGATTGTTGTGCTGGCTAGATCTCCTGATCACAGCGGGTCTCAGCAGTGATGACAGGTCAAAGTTTTGTTTTTTTTAAAGGGACAGTAACCTTTAATTTTTTTTTTTTATTATTTTTTTTTTTATAATTTACCATTACAGGTCATCACTCCAGCCAATCAGTGCTCTTAGCAGTCACATGACACAGAGACGCCATCACTCAGAGATAGAAGAGGTGAGTAAAGTTTTTTTTTTTTGTTATTTCACAAGATTTGTTAAAAAAAAAATCTGAAATTTTAAATTGAACTTTTGAAATGGGAAAGTCAGTGGAAAATGTTCCTTAAGATGGAAGCGACACTTTATATGTTTCGTCACTTTGTAATGGTATATGCCGCTACTTTACTGATCCACACGAGGAAGCAGACAACACCCAAGCAGCGTCCGTGTTACCACCAACAGGCTATAACATAAGGATCCATACAGTATAACAACGGTCCAGCAGCTGCAGCGCCTCTTACACCTGGATTGATGGACTTGAAGTGTTTTAAGGTTTATGACTGTATGTTGTGGACGACTTCCTGACATCACCAGAAGATCAGCAAGCCTCTACTGTGACGTAGATTAATTAGAAGCAGAAGTAAACACGACACAACGCCATAAAGTAGTCAATACTCTACAAAACTACAACTCCCAGCAGCCCCCGCTGCCGTAAACTAAACAAAATAAGTACGACATCTTATAACGTCTCTATTATCAGCAATCCCTGGCTACGGCAGACGGCTTACCTGCCAGACAGGAAGCACGACCCACTGTACACAAGGAACACCGACAGAGCCCACGTGACCCCGCACAGTGCCCACACCGGAAGTTCTCCTAATGACAGCAAGGAAAATACTTCCTTCTTCCTGTCCCGCCCCGCCCCTGAGCGCAGCCAATCAGCGAGCGCGCTTCTATATGATTGACGTCGCTTAGCGTCTGTGAGAGTCTTCGGCCCTGATATCGACATCAGACCGGGGGGGGGTTAAGTCACAGGAGGTGAGGAGAGGATGGTAATACCCGAGGCGACCAGCCCTGAACTATTTGTGCTGGAAACTGCGCCGCCCAACAACCAAGAAAGTCTAGTGGAGGGATAGGAAACCTTCGGCACTCTAGCTGTGGCAAAACTACAATTCCCATCATGCCCGGACAGCCAAAGCTTCGCTTTGGCTGTCCAGGCATGATGGGAATTGTAGTTTTGCAACAGCTGGAGAGCCAAGGTTCCCTGCCCCTGGTGTAGTGAATGGTTGGTCTTTTTTTAGGCGCCCCCTTGTGGCGTAACAATGGTACTGCCACTAGTTTACTTCCCTTATAGAGCCCTATGTATTGGCCAAGAGCTAAGAAGATGCTCTCTGCTGCCACCACTGTCCGTATGAGGAACTGTCCAGAGCAAGCGCAAACATCTCCTGCTATACACAGTTCCTGACACGGACAGAGGTGTCAGCAGAGAGCACTGTGTCAGACTGAAAAGAATACGCCTTTTCCTGCAGGACATACAGCAGCTGATAAGTACTAAAAGACTGGAGATTTTTAAATAGGAATAATTTACAAATCTGGGTAACTTTCTGGTACCAGTTGATTTGAAATAAATAAATAAATAAATGTTTGCCAGAGTTCCCCTTGAATGTGCTGTTCATATTCATTCTAAACAGTTATAGTGAGCGTTCTACATACTTATAATAGAGGCCTATGGGACTTCCAGCAAATCCATATGCAGGAAGCTCCATAGATTTCCATTATAACCGTATACAGCTCGCTATAGCTCATTATACAGTGTGCGCTTTATTCTAGGGATCTCAGCACCCGCACCAATACATACTTATAACCTGTCACTTTAACATGTCGGGAGTTTGACCAAATGATAGCTACTATTTCTTGTGGCACTTCATGGGGTTTTTACATGCCCCTCAGGCTGCGTTTTTGCTGTCCTTTTCGTGTAAACGTTTTATGGAGAGAAAAAAAAACAAAACGGATGTAACTGTGAGCAATTCGTAGGGATCTGTTTTTCCATTATAAAAAAAAAAAAAAAACGAAGGATCAAAACAGGCGTTTTTTTTGCCTTTTTTTTTAGCGCACACAGACGCGGTAGACCATGTTTTTGTGTGCGTTAATGACAACCATTTAAAAATGGATATTTTAAGTGGAACCCAGTCTTACTGCCTGCTTATATCTATACTGTAATCATGTTCCAAAGTTTGTCACTTTCTATAGAGATCTTCAATCCTAGTGTAATATACAGGGGGTAATAATTATAAGTGATAACCAGCAGGGTTTTACTAAGGATAGAAGCTGTCACACCAACCTAGTATGTTTCTATGAAGAGGTGAGCAGAAGCCCGGAGAGTGGGGAGGCTGTGGATATAGTGTATATAGATAGGGGGGAGGCTGTGGATATAGTGTATATAGATAGGGGGGAGGCTGTGGGTATAGTGTATATAGATAGGGGGGAGGCTGTGGATATAGTGTATATAGATAGGGGGGAGGCTGTGGATATAGTGTACGTGGATAGGGGGGAGGCAGTGGGTATAGTGTATATAGATAGGGGGGAGGCTGTGGATATAGTGTATATAGATAGGGGGGAGGCTGTGGATATAGTGTATATAGATAGGGGGGAGGCTGTGGGTATAGTGTACCTGGATAGGAGGGAGGCTGTGGGTATAGTGTATATAGATAGGGGGGAGGCTGTGGATATAGTGTACCTGGATAGGGGGAAGGCTGTGGGTATAGTGTACCTGGATAGGGGGGCGGCTGTGGGTACAGTGGACCTGGATAGGGGGCGGCTGTGGGTATAGTGTACCTGGATAGGGGGCGGCTGTGGGTATAGTGTACCTGGGTAGGGGGCGACTGTGGGTATAGTGTACCTGGATAGGGGGCGGCTGTGGGTATAGTGTACCTGGATAGGGGGCAGCGGTGGGTATAGTGTACCTGGATAGGGGGGCGGCTGTGGGTATAGTGTACCTGGATAGGGGGGCGGCTGTGGATATAGTGTACCTGGATAGGGGGGAGGCTGTGGATATAGTGTACCTGGATAGGGGGGCGGCTGTAGATATAGTGTACCTGGATAGGGGGGAGGCTGTGGATATATTGTACCTGTGTAAGAGATGTCATTGTAACTGTACCTACAATTCTTTATTTTGGCCACAAGATGCCACTGTTGAGCATTAACATTAAGTACAAGTGACTGGACATTTTTTCCCTGAGAGCTGTTGGTGAAAATCCTGATCCATCCAAGCTGGGAATCGGTTTGCTGGGACTTCTAGTTGCGGTGGAGATCAGCTGTTGTTGCTGGCGATTGGATCCTCTGTGAGTTGGATCGTGCTGCTGTGAACAGTGGTCGCCATCGTGGGACTGGATGTTGGCAGAGGAGCTTTTCATCTGGACACAGTGAGGCAGTAGCGTGCACGCCAACGTATGAGAGACTGAGTCACTGCCTACAAGTAGTTAGTTAGTTAGGTTTCTTGTTCTTATTAGGCCACAAGCCACACAGAACACACGTGTGGGACTCATATAGCACAGCATTGCCTGTCTGACAATATTTTCGGCCGATTGTTGTCTTATTGTCAAATTGTGGTTTTAGATTTATTGTTAAGATTGTAAACCGCTGTGCTACACCGCGAGTGCGCCTGAGTAACGCATCCATACACAATTGTTCCTGTCTTGTGAGGGTATTAAGAGGTAAATAGCGTCCAGTCTATCTGAGACTGCTAATAGGTAAAAGCTGTTGTGAACATCTGGATTAGATAAAGTGTGGCGACAAGCTATCTAGCACAGGGGTCTCCACTAGTTGTTGTATTATTGTTATTATTGTATTATTGTGATGGTTTGGGGGTTATTGGTACCTGTAGTACTAGTATTGGTGCATTTCAGTAAAATTACAATTTGGGTTAACTTGGTGTTGGAGTCGTCTCTCTCGCTCTTGACTTCGCTGTATTCTGGGGAGCCCAACTCGGTACACGGCTTACACCTGGATAGAGGGCGGCTATGGGTATAGTGAACCTGGATAGGGGGAGGCTGTGGATATAGTGTACCTGGATAGGGGGGCGGCTGTGGATATAGTATACCTGGATAGGGGGAGGCTGTGGATATAGTGTACCCGATATGTGCTGGACTAGCACTGGCGTCACGACACATACCATCTCTGGCTGAGCTGTCACAACACGTAGACCTCCACCTCACCACAGGTTCATAGATAGGACGTCCTAGAGCTGGAAAAGGTACAAAGGTAGCAACTAAACTAATAAGGGGAAGAATGAAGCATCTTAGTTATGAGAAAAGATTAATAGAATTACATTTGTTTAGTCTGGAGAAGAGACGTATAAGGGAGATATGATTAATCTGTATAAATATATAAATGGCCCCTACAAGAAATATGGGGAAAAGATGTTACAGGTAAAACCCCCTCAAAGGACAAGGGGGCACTGCCTCCGCCTGGAGAGACAAGGGGGCACGGCCTCCGCCTGGAGAGACAAGGGGGCGCGGCCTCCGCCTGGAGAGACAAGGGGGCGCTGCCTTTGACTGGAGAAAAAAAAGTTTCAGTCTCCGGAGGTGACAAGTCTTCTTTATCATGAGAACAGTGATCTGTGGAACAGTCTACCACAGGATCTGGTCACAGCAAAAAACAGTGGAGGCAAGTTCTAAGACAAAAATAATATTAATGCATATATATAGAAGCTATCATCATCCATCCCCTCCTTGTAAATCCCCCTTCCCTGCATCCACCCCCTCCTTGTATTTTCCCCTCCTTGTATATCCCCCTTCCCTGTATCCATCCCCTCCCTGTATATCCCCCTTCCCTCCATCCATCCCCTCCTTGTATATCCCCCTTCCCTCCATCCATCCCCTTATGTGTATATCCCCCTTCCCTCCATCCATCCCCTCCTTGTATATCCCCCTTCCCTCCATCCATCCCCTTATGTGTATATCCCCCTTCCCTCCATCCATCCCCTCCTTGTATATCCCCCTTCCCTCCATCCATCCCCTTATGTGTATATCCCCATTCCCTGCATCCATACCCCCCATCCATCCCCTCCTTGTATATCCCCCTTCCCTCCATCCATGCCCTCCTTGTATATCCCCCTTCCTTCCATCATCCCCTCCTTGTATATCCCCCTTCCCTGCATCCATCCCCTCCTTGTATATCCCCCTTCCCTGTATCCATCCCCTCCTTGTATATCCCCCTTCCCTGTATCCATCCCCTCCTTGTATATCCCCCTTCCCTGCATCCATCCCCTCCTTGTATATCCCCCTTCCCTGCATCCATCCCCTCCTTGTATATCCCCCTTCCCTGCATCCATCCCCTCCTTGTATATCCCCCTTCCCTGCATCCATCCCCTCCTTGTATATTCCCATTCCCTCCTTGTATATCCCCCTTCCCTGTATCCATCCCCTCCTTGTATATCCCCCTTCCCTGTATCCATCCCCTCCTTGTATATCCCCCTTCCCTGTATCCATCCCCTCCCTGTATATCCCCCTTCCCTCCATCCATCCCCTCCTTGTATATCCCCCTTCCCTGTATCCATCCCCACCTTGTATATCCCCCTTCCCTCCATCCATCCCCTTATGTGTATATCCCCCTTCCCTCCATCCATACCCGCCATCCATCCCCTCTTTGTATATCCCCCTTCCGTGCATCCCTCCCCTCCTTGTATATCCCCCTTCCCTGTATCCATCCCCTCCCTGTATATCCCCCTTCCCTCCATCCATCCCCTCCTTGTATATCCCCCTTCCCTGCATCCATCCCCTCCTTGTATATCCCCCTTCCCTGCATCCATCCCCTCCTTGTATATCCCCCTTCCCTGCATCCATCCCCTCCTTGTATATCCCCCTTCCCTGCATCCATCCCCTCCTTGTATATCCCCCTTCCCTGTATCCATCCCCTCCCTGTATATCCCCCTTCCCCTCCATCCATCCCCTCCTTGTATATCCCCCTTCCCTGTATCCATCCCCTCCTTGTATATCCCCCTTCCCTCCATCCATCCCCTCTTTGTATATCCCCCTTCCCTGCATCCATCCCCTCCTTGTATATCCCCCTTCCCTGCATCCATCCCCTCCTTGTATATCCCCTTCCCTGCATCCATCCCCTCCTTGTATATCCCCATTCCATTCATCCATCCCCTCCTTGTATATCCCCCTTCCCTCCATCCATCCCCTCCTTGTATATCCCCCTTCCCTCCATCCATCCCCTCCTTGTATACCCCCCTTCCCTCCATCCATCCCCTCCTTGTATACCCCCCTTCCCTGCATCCATCCCCTTATGTGTATATCCCCCTTCCCTCCATCCATCCCCTCCTTGTATATCCCCCTTCCCTGCATCCATCCCCTCCTTGTATATCCCCCTTCCCTGCATCCATCCCCTCCTTGTATATCCCCATTCCCTCCATCCATCCCCTCCTTGTATATCCCCCTTCCCTGCATCCATCCCCTCCTTGTATATCCCCCTTCCCTGCATCCATCCTCTCCTCGGCTGAACTTAATGGACATGCTTTTTTTTTCAACCGTACTAATTATGTAACATTTACAAAAAAAGGAAACAAATGTAAAAATGTAAATTGGTTTTATTTAGTCTTTTGCTTTTACACCATGTAAAAATATTGTAATCGTTTGCTTTGAGAATCGTAAAGTTCTGGTCGGAAAAAAAACATGAAAGTTATATGCACAGTATAGCTGAAAGTATCACTGAGAAGCAGAGGCGGTGTACAAAGCTTTAGGCCAGGGATGGGGAACCTTCAGTCCTCCAGCTGTTGCAAAACTACAATTTCCAGCATGCCTGGACAGCCAAAGCCGAAGGCATGATGGGAATTGTAGTTTAGTACCAGCTGGAGGGCCGAAGGTTCCCTACCTCTGCATTAGGCAAACAGTCTTCATCCATAGAGCAGTGAATGTGCTTTGCAAGTATATTTGATGGATTCTTCACACAGAATAATATTGAATATTTAATATACAGGACACTACTATGTAAGGGGAGGGGTAGAACCTATTCTTACCACAGGGAATGTGCTCTCTGTTTGGTAACATTGGTTACTCCTATCTATATAAATAGTTACTTGTGCTATTCTGTTCTCTGTACCACAAATGTAAACATCTCGGGGGAGATTTATCATACATGGTGTAAAGTGAAACTGGCCCAGTTGCCCCTAGCAACCAATCAGATTCCACTTTACATTCCTCACAGACTCTTTGGAAAATGAAAGGTGGAATCTGATTGGTTGCTAGGGGCAACTGAGCCAGTCTCACTTTACTTTGTTTGATAAATCTCCCCCCTCATCTTTATCGCCACTAGGGTGAAGTAGGTCGTAAAGAGCCACAATATTACATGAATGAAAAATCACATCATGATAATTATGCATAAAAAAACACATAAAAAACAATGGTTAAAGTGTTACACAGGCAATTCTGCGCTTACAGGGAAACTTTGTGTAATACCTGTGTGTACTGGGCCATGTAGTCACACTCATTGGGTAAGGTACGTGAAAATACTGAAACACTAACACCAGCCTTAAAGGGAACCTGTCACCCGTATTATGCGCAATTATGTGTGAACATGGCAGGTTCTCTGCGCCCGCTATTTAACGAATAGCGACCACAGAAAACTGACATGTCAGTTTTTTGCGTGGCCGCTAGTGATCCCAGCCGGATTGTATACTATGTGTATACACTCGGCCCAGGATTCCCTCTAGCCGCAGCACAATGTAAGTTAAGTATTAATCACGGCCATGTTGCAAATCCGCAACAACAGCCGTGATTAATACTTAACTTACGTTGTGTGAACATGGCCTTAAAGTGTATCGGTCATTTAAAATATTTATTACAGAAGCGATTTTTAAGAAACTCTGTAATAGGTTTTATTAGGTAAAAAAAGCCTCTTCCTGTACTAAAAAAGCAGTTTTTCTACCTCCCCCTTCACTTATCTGTTCATTATCAGGCAAAGCCGTCTTCATTACAGAGGAGCAAAGTGAATACGGATTTGCTGAGTCCATTATAACCTATGGAGGGGGGAGGAGCCGAGGGGGTGAGTGAGCAGGAAGAGGAGAGAAATAGCCCAACAATTTGCAGCCTGTCTGGGCACATAAAATGCTGTATTCACAGGTCAGAAAGGTCAGTGCTTATCTGGGAGCTTGGTGAGAGAAGATTGCAGGATGTAGTGTTGTGCAGGGCTGCCTTTTCTCCTCTCTGTGCTCAGTGATCCCCCTCTGCCCCTCCCCTCTCCATAGAGCATAATGTACACAGAAATCCTGCTTCTTCTTAAGTGAGGGGGGAGGTAGAAAAACATCTTTTTGAGTCTTGCTCTGTATGCTGAACACCGATTCTGTCCATAAGATGTGTCCATGCCCTGGCCCACCCCCAGTGTCCTCTATAGGCATATACAGACTCAGTGGTGGACACTGGGCGGGGGTGGGCATGGTCACATGTTTCTTCATGTTGGCCATCAGATTTTAGCTCTGTGAGGTACACAGGGAGCTGCTGTCAGTAAATGCTGTGACTACACTTACCAATACTGTACACTGAACTATTTTACTATAAAGTGGCCAACCCCTTTAAAGTGTGTGTGGTATTACAATTCAGTGACATTTACTTTAATGGTCCAGTTTTTAGAAGAAAGTGGATAACCCCTTTAAAAAGGAAATACAGCACTAAACCCCTTTAAAGCGAATGTACCAGCAGTACATTCGCTTTAAGTTTTTCACATGGATAGAACAGCAGTTAAATAAACCCATTACATTAAAAATACAGGATAAGCTGAGCAGTCTAATGTATGGCTTTGTTTGAAAGGTTCCTGGATAACTTGTAATCCATTCCCTCTATATTTCATAATTAAAGCCAAATGCTAAAACTAATTTATTTTTTGATTTAAATTTTTTTTTTTAATTCTTATTTTACTATACATTATTTGGAGGGATGCTGGATGTTGTCCGGAATTCTGGACGCCCCCATAGGG
Source organism: Dendropsophus ebraccatus (assembly GCF_027789765.1). NCBI lineage: Eukaryota > Metazoa > Chordata > Amphibia > Anura > Hylidae > Dendropsophus > Dendropsophus ebraccatus. The sequence goes on along the minus strand of NC_091468.1, from coordinate 64,441,077 downwards.
TTCTATGGGGCATCTGTGCCACAATTCCGGACAACTCTGGATGCAAATCCTCAACTCTGGATGCATAGCATGGTAGCCTGGACAAATATAGGACACAGGAGCACATAAAGGTAAATGCAGCGCTATGATTTATTGAGCCGGGAGCCGTTGGCTCCTGACGCTGATGATCACTCTTGTGGCCAGAAGCTTTATTGTACCACAACGCTGGAGGGGGGGGGGGGGGGGCGACCTCTTGTGGTATGAGTAACGTCATTTATGTGCACACAGCACCAGAAGCCAGAGGATGGCACCACTGTAGCAGGAGAATATTATTTTATTTTTTTTTTACTTATGGTTCTCTAAAGCCGCCTGAAAGCCTTCCGGATCAGTGTTTCCTGACCGGACGTGTGAAGGCGGCCTTATTAGACAGGTGGTCCTAGCCAGAGATTTACAGCTCTCTCTATACAATCAAAAGTAAGACAGTCAATCACTGAGTAGGACCGCCCACTTGACTACTAAGCATAGAATGGAGCAGAGATTTAAGTAAATGACAAGTTATACTCGAACATTTCTAACAAAGCGATATATCAGTCCAGCTCAGCTCCTCCAGTTCTATAACACGATGCCTGCAGACCGGGCTGCCTCTTCATTCCATTATGTGGTATAGAAGTTTTCACTGTGACTAGGAGTGCCAAGAAAGAAACTTTAAATATCTCTCTGCAAGAAGTCTTCTCAGATCCTGTAAACCCATAACAATTTAGTATATCTGTGTGTGCACTACAGTATAAGAAGTTTTCATACCTTAAAAGTTGTCTGGATGGCAGAATACGGCCAAATCTCTGGCTATTGGACATGGTTTCACCGGCACAGAATGATCAGGACTTAGACCCACCCCCTCGCCTCGGAGCAGAAGGCTTCAGCTGTATTCTGCTCCACGGACAACCCCTTTAAAGCAGTCCGTCAGCAGCTAAACAGGTGTAAAATAGAGTCTGTGGCTGCATAGACCCTCTCACCAGGACTCTGGGCATACCTTTATCTTTCTCCATAGTCCTTCACATAGCAGAGATATAAGTCTTTATATTAATATGTAAATTCGGTTTGAAGGAGTTATCCAAGATTGGCAAAAAAAAACAGCACCACCCCTCTCCCCAGGTTGTGTATGGTATTACAATGAAGCTCCATTTACATCAGTGGAAGTTGAAAAAACAAACAAACTGGAGACAAGATTGGTGCTGCTTGTGGAAGAACATGGCCACGTTTTTCTAAGCTTGTATAACTCCTTTAAGTGCCCAGTGAGTGTTCCCCAGCACAGCAAGAGATCATGGTTAGTCGGTCCATCTTCTCTTAGGGGCCTATTATACGGGACAATTATCGCGCAGAAAATTAAAATTATGTTCAAATTTAAACAATAATCGTCCTATGTAATTGCAGGCAACAGTCGAAAAATCATTGATTTAGATCTGACCCTAAAATCATCGTTAATCGTTTACTGTATCTCCACATTCGTTCACTAATCATTCAATGTAATTGCATCGTTCATTCATTTGCTGGGATCAGATGGAGCAAACAATCGTAGTAACCATCTTTGTAATGATCATAACTAACGACTATCGTTCTGTGTAATATGGTGAATGATTTCATGTTAACGATAAATGATCACGAACGAGATTTGTTTATCGTTAAAAACTGCTTTGTCTAATAGGACCCTTTTTCACAGAGATTCCGTGAATAAGGGGAGAAAGGCTGGCTAACTCAGAATCTTGCTGCGCTAAGAAACACCCTCTGGGCACTTGAGCCTCATTTGCATATTACCAAAAAGGCTTAGGGCCAGTTCAGAGTCATCCTCCGGTCTATGGGAGGCTCACACACCTCCTCTCTCCGAACGGACATGTCAATTCTTCCAAATGGAGAGAGGAGGCACGCGAGCCTCCCATAGACTGCCAGTATGACACTGAGGATGGCGGGATTCCGCCTGTTTTACTCCATGTGATCTGGCCCATATATCTCGGGGCTGGAAAGGACTTTGGAGATTTTAGAGAAGGTACTCCCAGATTCATGATCTCTGTTGAGCTGCTGTGGGAACTTTTTTACATTTAAAAACAACAAAAGCATGTGCCATATTGAACAAGGTAAAACTGCCTGCAGCATCCTTCAACGGGATCACTGGACGGAAAAGTAAGTGTGTTTAGGAAAATGTTACCATACACAAGTGAAACCTCGCCCTCATGCACATGTTCCGTGTTAAGTCCGTTACGGACTGCACACGAAACGTGGGAATAATGCCTACTGCAAAGTCTCAGGTACTCATAAACTGAACATTTTCCATACATCTTAGTATGTGTGACAACTATAAAGAGCTCTGCTCTTCAGCACGGACTTTATTTTTGTCAGTCCTTTAATGTTCATACGGTTCTTGCAGTCACCATGGAGATTCACAACTTTCTTTGGGAATTGTATTATCACCTTTTTCCTCATCTTGAAAAGCAAACCCGTTGCCGGTGAACCGCTCCATGGAAGTACCAGGACTTGTGGACTGAAATGTCACATTGTTATCAAAACCAGCTCCTTCAGAAGACCAGCTCCTTTGCGGCTCTAGTACTTGAGTAAAATTATTTTGATGATCCCAATTGTCCTTTGTGCTTGCCGTCTCGCAAAAACCAAAATCTACATTCGCTAAAGTTTCTTCGCTCGAACCGTTGTTGTTGTTTTTATTATTCGGCATTACATCATGGTGAGACAAACTGTTGATGCTTTGTAATACCTGAAGGTGGAAAGCTGCCGGAGCGGACTTCTTCCTTCGAGGGGGAACTGCCGGGGTGAAAGTAAGGTTGGACATCTCCTCAGAGGTAACGTTATCCTGGGTGGTAGACACAGTCTCATCACTCTTCTTGATTTCCTGAGATTTTACAATCTGAGAAGGTGGCGGTATTGTTCTGGGTTTGGGTATTGGTCGTGTTTTTGGAATGTCACCATTGGTTTTGGCCTCTTTTTGAGGTGTCGCGGAAACTGTTAAGGATGTGGAGGATATAGTGGTATCGGAGTGTAACTCAGTCTTTGGGGCTGGAATAGGTGCTTGGCAAGGCCCAGTATTCACATCGAAACCAGTACTGGATACAGAGGGTCCGATAAAACCTGCCAATTCCACTTTATTTGATGTGAGGGGGCCAGGATCTTTTATCGCTGGCTCATCCACAGGATCTAATATTATGAGGTCATCACACACCAAGTCGGGTTTAGGTATGACACCGATACTGGAATCAACTGAGTTTACACAAGGCTCAGGTTTTGGCTTGAGAGGAACTTTGGGTGGAGGCCTCAAATGTAATCCACCCTCTGAGATCCCACCATGATGCAAAGGTTTAGGAGACTCCGCACCAGGGGGTCCAGCCGGTTCCGTTCTCTGTTCCTGGTTAATCTATTAAAAGGGAAAAGAAATTAACAATTTAATTATCTCTTATGGTTGATAGGTTGGTGAAAAAGTGACTATAGAATCTGTTATATATGATGTACGTGGTAAATAAAAACATTTTTTGGATTAATAAAAGAATAAACCTGTAATAGTGCAGCTTTTATGTCTACAGAAATGTTCACAAAAATGAAAGCTGTCCTGTGATTGGCTAGATACAGGCTTAGGCCTTACTATAAAAAAAAATAAATAAAAATTAATAGATAGCACCTCCTAAAGTGTAAGGGCCCAATTACAAGCAGCGATAATCGCCCGAGCAGCTGACAGGCTGCTCAGCCAATCACAGGCCGCTGTGGTCCCAGCCTGTGATTGGCTGAGCACCTTGTCAGTTGACAGGCTGCTCAGACGCTGCTGCACCCGGGACTGGGAAGCTGCGGAGCACAGTAGAGAAGACCGGGAGCAGGGAGAGGTAAGGTATCAGGTGTTTGTGCAATCGTTGGCCGTGCATCGCCATTAAACGTAGTGATGCGCGGTCGGTGCCAGACTCCGGACGGAAGTCATCCCGGACTGCAGAGTGCTGGATGCATATTCACAAGGAGGTGGACAGATTGGTGCACCTAGGAGTGCAGTCACATCCGCAGTGTACCGAACTACCAGAGTATCATATTAATAAAACAGAAAAAATAGTGGAAAAAAAAAAAAAAGATTTAAATTCAATTGGGAAAACTCATTAACATGTACCATGACTTACTTCAGCGTTGACAGTCGTTCTTTGATGGGGAACTGGTCTCAAACCAGGCACCTTAGGAGGAGGTCTATGCGGGACTAACACGGCCTCTGCCTCTAGCGAATAACCAGGTGACACCTTGAAGGACACAGATTTGGGTTCGGCCTTTGGAAAACTCTGGTTTCGATGCAGTCCCGTTTTTACTTCTTCGTCTTGTTTTTCTAAAAAATTAAGCAGAATATTCTATTGAGAAATATTTCACTGGATACTACAGCCATTCCATTATTCTCTGTGCTCAACCCAAGATTTACTTAAAGGGGATAACAAAACAACAATCTTGGTAAAACGTAAAGGGTCACTTCACTCATTAATAAAGCCGGAGTTTATTGGACTCCATTGAAGGGGATGACATCCACAGTGAAAATGTACAATACAACTGATATACTGTGGATTTTAAAATCTGCACCGCAGGAACACTTCTGCATCCTAAGGCTACGTTCCCAAACAATATTTTTGGTCAGTATTTTGCAGCCAAAACCAGAAGTGGATGGAAAACACAGAAAGGCTATGTTCTCACACTGTTGAAATTGAGTGGATGGCCGTCATTTATTGGCAAATAATGGCCGCTGTTTTAAAATAACAGTAATTATTTGCTGTTAAATGACGGCCATCCACTTAAGTTTAACAGTGTGTGAACACAGCCTTTCTGTGTTTTCCATCCACGTCTGGTTTTGGTTGCAAAAATACTGTGTGAACATAGCCTTAGGATGAAATATGTAAAATCTCATCTACTTGTCTGCCACTATATTCTTTTGATGCGCACAGGAGATGCTGAGGAGGAAGGTACAGTGGGGAAAAAAAAAGTATTTAGTCAGTCACGAATAGTGCAAGTTCTCCCACTTAAAAAGATGAGAGGCGTCTGTAATTTACATCATAGGTCGACCTCAACTACAACGGTGCTCCGAACCATGGATTCAACTGCTAACGGGAACAACGCAGAAGAGTAAGGTAAGAGACATACCTTCCTCCACAGCGCCCCCTGCACAATAAGAGGCTATCAGCAGGTTAGATTAGTCTAACCTGCTGATAGTTCCCCTTTAAGGCATTACTGTAAATCAGACATGTCAAAAATCCCTGATTAGACAAAGTTCCTGCTGAGGCCCGCTACAATCCTGAGATCGCAGTGCCAAAAAATAAAGAGATGGCACTCTCAGCTGGACACTGCCCAAAACACACACAAAAAATACAAAGATAGGCTCACACTTGTGCACTTGAAATTGTAATGATAATAAGTAGCCATAGTGATCTTTGCACACCGCTCTGTACACGTCTGGGTCTTCAGTGCTGATCTGATAGGGGAAATAGATGCAACAAGACGCCTGGGTGTCTGTTAATCACATAATAGTCACTGAATCCAGCCTTCACCTTTGTTGGACTCCATGAGCCATTTAATGGTTTCTTCTGCCTCCTGTGGGGTCGTGGTTTTAATCTGCTTGACATTGTAAGGTTTGCTAATCCCAGATTTGTCCTTTGGCTGTGAAGAAAATGGAAAACATTAAGTTTCTGCAAGGTTCAGACAAATAACTGGATGGTTTTGTAATACGACACAGCAGTCATCTGCACAAGCTATTTCTATTTTCCTAAATTAAGAAAACCACAGAAGAATTCTGAAGGTTTTGTGTAATTCTGCCAAAATGTCAACACATTAAAGTGAACATCCGTCTTTTCACATTTTGTTTTTAAGTCCAAAAGTTTGTGTGAAATAATTTAAAGTGTCACTGTTGTGTGTTTTTTTTTTTTTTGTTGTTTTTTCAATCAATCGATAGTACAGGCGATTTTAAGAAACTTTGTAATTGGGTTTATTAGGCAAATCTGCCATTATCTACATTCAAAAAGACTTTCCCCAGGTCCCCGCCCCCCTCCTCTCTCTCATTCACTGCTCATTATCAGGAAATCTCGACTCTTTTACATCAGTCGAGCCCTGTGTAACCTATGGAGAGGGGAAGGGGGAGGAGGGAGATTAGTCACCAGCAGAGAACAAAGGATTACACAGTGGGAGCTGTGTGAAAGCAGGTATTCAGAAGTCAGAGAGGTCAGTGCTGACTTCAGAGGAGATAGCCTGGTGATGTAGCTGTAAATAAACTCTTTGTTGTCCTGTTTTGGTGCCTCATCTCCCTCCACCCCTCCCCTCTCATAGAGAACCACAAAAATAGGGGGGAGAGCTTCAAACTGCTTACACGTTTGCACCAGATGTTTTATCCAGCCGAGGTTCTACTCTAACCACAGTCTTCTTCTATCCTATATTGGGTTCCTGGAGAAGTGGAGGTGGCATCTTGTAAATGTTTAGGTCTCTTAGTGATGTCGCCATGCCAAAGCATTACCCCTTCATGTGAGTCCACTGTGTACCATGTACACCTCTGCTCTGACCCCCAGGGATAGTGGCACATATCTGCCCTTTGCTGTATATTATTCCTTTTTTCAGCTGCTTAATATTATGAAACAATTCTGTACAACATTTTGGACCTAAATAGATTTAAAGGGGTACTCCAGGTGGGAGAGCTTTTTTTACTATGGCCGGGGAGGGGGTGGATGAAAGCAACAACATACTCTTACCTCCCCAGTTCCAATACTGGGTCTCGCATTGTGCCGCTCCTGTCCCCAGATGCTTCCTGGTCTATGATGATGTGACATTCCAAGCCCGCTCAGCCATTTATTGGCTTAGTGGGGTCCCGCCTCTGAACGTCACGTCCCATGCCGCATCATAGACCAGAAAGCGCCTGGGGACCGGAGTGGCACAATGCGGGACCCAGCGTTGGAACCGGGGAGGTGAGAGGACATTGTTGCTTTCATCCACCCCCTCCCCGGCCATAGTGAAGAAAGCCCTCCTGCCCGGAGTACCCCTTTAAACTAAAAGAAAATGTATTTTTTTTGGATAAGACAATTATTTAACTACTTCATGACTGAAAGAGAAGACTTACAGGTTGCTGCGGTGCACCAGGGAGAAGCTTGACTGGGGGCTGGACAGATACTGGAATGCTGTTTTCTGCAAAGAGAACAATGTTACCACACAAAAAAATACTCCTTTCCTTCTACATAAGGCTTAATGCACACATCCAATAAATTTATCCGAATTTATCAGGAAATCTGGCTAAATTTCTGGACCCACAGGCTTCTTATTGGGCATGGACACTCTTCAGTATTTTTTTTTTTTTAAGGTGTCCATTCCGGAAAACAGATCAGGAAATTATAAAGTCTGTCCTATTTTCATCCGGAATTCTGGATGCGCTGGTGAGCCGGGTAAGCACTCGGGTAAGTGCTGCTGGGTGCTACGCCTAGTTTCTTAACAGTATGCGTTCCTCATTAGGAGTGAACACAGTTGAATGCAGTACTGTGTTTGCCAGGGCGAGGAGCCACTGGCTCCCTGCCCTGTCAATCACTCTTGTAGCCAGAGGCAGCATTATGCCTCCGTCAACAAGAGGCTGCTCTCTTCCCATCATTGCTGCGGCACATGACGTCACTTGCAGAGCAGGAAGGGAGAGGGAGAAGCCAGAGGAGAGCGCTGCTGTATCGGTGCAGCAGGTACTGTAAGTATGGCTTTTAGTTTTTTCAGTTTTTACTGATGGTTTTCTGAAGCTTCCGGACTGTAAAAACTGACACGGACGTGTGCATGCAGCTGAAGCCAGCCATGATATAAGTTGATATACAGACACATTTTTGTAATTTACTAAGCTTTACCGATTGCAATACTTCTAACACATTGGCCTGGGACACTAGTCTGTCCCCTCTGCTATTGTCTGGACTGAGGGGAACAAGGATGAGAAGCTACACTCTATGGACCTCTTAGATGTCTCTCAGCTGAAAGGGGTTCTCCAGCACTACAGAAACATGGCCATCTTCTAGAGACAGCACCGCTCTTGTCTCCAGGTTAGGTGTGGTTTGCAATTAAGCTCCATTCACTTCAATGGAACTAAGTTACAGAACCTGCACTCAAACTGGAGACAAGAGCGGTGCGGTCTCTGGAGGAAAGTGGCCATGTTTTTGTAGTGCTGGATAACCCCTTGAAGTTTTAATTGGGTGACTGCTATGTGTCCTGTTCATCTCATACAGCTGAAGGTTCACATGGGAAGAAATGAAAAGGGTCAGGCAGCAGAAATCCAACATGCCCAAACCTTTCCCGCTCTGACATCACCTATCAGGGAGGAGTCAGGAGACCCCCATATACACATACATCATTGAGTCCAGTCCGTTTATTATATCACTTCTGGTGTCCTTTTGAAGCATCTGTTATGTGTCAAACATCTTTTTGTTAGTTTTTTTTTTCCAGGCAGAACAAGCAATAATTCTTTTTTTTAGGACCCTGACAGTATCCTAAAGGGGCACTCCAGCTGTATACATGTTTTTATATGCGGCATATTTATGAATATGCTGGGAGTGGGAAGTTAAAAAAACAAACAGACACTGAGTTCCTGAATTCTGGTCCCTGCTTTGGGACACTTCTGGGTTCAGGGACGTGATGCCCACTCAGTAAGTCAGCGGCAGCAATTGGGTTCCACCTCTGTGTTTTTGTAACCACCCACTCCATGAGCATAGTCATAGAAAATATTCCGCTCAAATAACCCTTTTAAAAGTTATCCAGGTTACAAAAAAAAAAGTCTGCTTTCTTAATTAAAAAAAAATAAAAAAAAATAGCAGGACCCCTGTCCTTGGGTTATGTATGGTATCACAGCTCCATTGACTTAAATGGAACCAAGCTGCAATACCACCCACAAACTGAAGGCAGGGGTGGTGCTGTCTTTTGAAGAAAGACATGGTTTTCTAAGCCATTTGCCCAGCCCAGTAACATTCATGGTTTCATCGCCGTATATGCTGTGCTATATATTTATATATATGGTCTTACTTGGAGGTGGTGGTCTCTGAGGTGGACGTGACCGGGGCCTATTGGGAACAGACAGTGATCTGTTAGGGGAGCGGGAAGGCACCTCCCCAGCATCCTGCAGCTCTTTTTTTAAAGCCAACAAATCGGCATCATCTATTAAAAGAAATAAAATACAAGTATAATACAATACATTGTTCTCAGCTATAACAATAATCACGTGTGTTTGTTGGAGACCAGGATGGTGAGAGGCAAAAAAATTATTTGCACTCACAAGTCGCGAATCACTGGATATTTGTACTTTTTCAATGTCCTGTTTACCATCAGCACTGGGAGGGGTTGTTCACCAAAAACTTTTTCTTTGGGCTGGAATCACAGCAGTTTTGCTAGGATCAGCCGGCAGCTCATCAGGCTGGGGGCTTTGAAGTCTGTGCCGCTCCTCCCCTGGATGCTGGAAAAGCTGGATCCAGTCCTGGGAAACTTCCCCCTGTTTCCCAGGACTGGATCCAGCTTTTCCCGGCACTCAGAGCAGCACAGACTTCCAAGCCCACAGCCTAATGGGCTGCCGGATGATCCGAACAAAACAATTCACTTCGCTCCAACTGTGAATTCACTCAACCCTAGTTAAAACCATGGTGATCATTTAAAGAAAATGGTTATATATATACACACACACACACACACACACATACATACATATACCTGTGCCTTCCATAGAGAGTTGAATTCCCTTATTATATTTACCATATAGGTAAAACACCCTCACAGTGCACATTCATGAGATTATGTACAGCTACACCTTTTGACAGCAATGAGTTAGGTTTGCAGTTAGTATACCTTTAAATGAATGTGGCTTCTTTGGACTAGCAGTAGGAGGTTTACATGAGCCGGGTGCTTGTGCTGTACACTGCTGTTCATTCCCATGGGACACATCATCTGCTGCTGGTCTGTCAGTCACTAGATGGCGAGGCAGCACGTAATCCGAATCATCATCCAGGATGTCACCTGCGGCAAGAACCAAGAAATGTCAGGAATCTAGCGAGGAGCTTAACCCTACAGGAGGTGCATGCAGCCATGAGAGAATAATGTGTACAGCATATACACACACATACATACATATAATTATATATATATATATATACACACACACACTAATTATATATATTTGTATTATGTGTGTATAAAAAACAACATTATATATATAGAGAGAGAGAGAGAGAGAGAGAGAGAGAGAGAGAGAGAGAGAGAGAGAGAGAGAGAGAGATTTGTAATTTACTTCTAATCCTCCAGTACTTATCAGCTGCTATATGTCCTGCAGGAAGTGGTGTATTCTTTCCAGTCTGACACAGTGCTCTCTGCTGCCACCTCTGTCCATGTCAGGAACTGTCCAGAGCAGGAATTCTATGGGGACTTCAGCCCTCAAATACTACTACCCCCACCATGTTCTAGTTGCCTGCAATAAAGCCTTCTTTAGGGGTGCCTACGCTAGTGTTATAACCCTTCTACTCTAAATAATAACTCTACTAATAAAAAATCTCCAGTCTTCCAATACTTACCAGCTGCTGTATGTCCTGCAGGAGGTGGTGTATTCTTTCCAGTCTGACACAGTGCTGTCTGCCGCCACCTCTGTCCATGTCAGGAACTGTCCAGAGCAGCAGCAACTCCCCATAGAAAACCTCTCCAGCTCTGGACAGTTCCTGACATGGACAGAGGTGGCAGCAGAGAGCACTGTCAGACTGGAAAGAATACACCACTTCCTGCAGGACCTACAGCAGCTGATAAGCACTGGAAGATTAGAGGTAAATTACAAATCTATAGATCTTTGACACCAGTTGATCTAAAAGAATTTTTTTCCCCGCTAGAGTTTCCCCTTTAATATTTATTTAACTCACTGACCTTCTGATTCATAGTCGAGACTAGAGAAATCAAAATTTTCTTCTAAGAGAGAGGAGTTAGCGTTGGGTGACAGCAGTACCATACTATCCCTGTTTCTTGCTATTTCTTCCTGTAGACCCTTCAGCCAGTCTTTCGTCTTCGGTCTTACTCTTACTGTTTTTCCTTTTACCTGTCAAAAAAAGTAGTAATGTCACTTTTGCAGTCCGTACTAAATGTTGAGGATAGACAAGTCTACTTAAAGGGGAACTATCAGCAGGTTAGAGGAATCAAACCTGCTGATATTTCTCTATTTCACAGGAGATGTCGAGGAGGAGGGTATGTGTCTTACCTTCATCCTCTGCGCAGTTCTGTTGCAGTTGGTCATTTTTTGTGTGATTTTTACTCAATGGTCCGGTGAGACACTGCCCACCACCATAGCACGATCCGACCCTTTCTAATGATAATGAATGGGGTGGGCAGTGCTCCTAACAATCTCACCAGACTGCGGAACAAATGACTTACTGCAACAGAACAGCGCAGAAGAGGAAGGTAACAGACAAACCTTCCTCCTTTGCGTCTCCTGTGCAGTAGGGACACATCATCGGGTTACATTCGTGTAACAAAACGCCAAGCCTTTCTGCCCTAAGGGTTCTTTAACACATATAGATTTGTCAGCCACAGGGGCCACAAATGATTGCTGATCAGCGAGATCAGCACTCGTCTGTAGTACATTTCCACGGCACGACAAATCGGGGGGCCCGGCATCATGTGATCATTATGATGACGGGCGCTCCGAAACTGTTTGTATCTTCGTGGTACTGTGCGGACAGGTCAGTACGGTACCGCAAAGATTTAAACTGATTATACCGGGTTGCATGGTCTATGGTTTTATCCATGTTTTCCAGGACTCCCTGGGGCTGCATCTAACCTCTCCAGCTGCCGGGAGTCCAATGCAGAGCATTCTAATTCAGAGAACATTGCAAAACCTGAATAGTTAGGCAAGTCCACTCAACACTACTAGAGATCATCACTTTAAAAGGGGTAGTTCCGCCAAAAAGTATTTTTTTTCAAATTAACTGGTGCCAGAAAGTGCCAGAGATTTGTAAATTACTTCTATTAAAAAAACTTGTCTTCTAGTACTTATTAGCTGCTGTATGTCCTGCAGGAAGTGGTGTATTATTTCTAGTCTGACACAGTGCTCTCTGCTGCCACCTCTGTCCAGAGCAGTAGAAAATTCCCATAGAAAACCTCTCCTACTCTGGACAGTTCCTGCCATGGACAGAGGTGGAAGCAGAGAGCACTGTGTCAGACCACTTCCTGCACAGCATACAGCAGCTGATAAGTACTGGAAGACTTGAGATATATTAATAGGAGTAAATTACAAATCTATATGACTTTCTGAAACCACTTGATTTGAAAGATTTTTTTGGGGGGTGAACAACCCCTTTAAATTACACTCCTGTGAAGGAATAATGTGCATATGAAAGAACTAATGCCTAGCCCGAGTCTTATTTCCCAGAATTATTACACTTATAAACCGTAATCACATTTCGAGGAGCTACTGTAAGAGTTCAAAGGCAGAAAAGACATAATACATTCCAATTTACTTTGACGTATTCAGTGCAGATTGCAAATCACAAAGACATAATTGCATCCAGCAGCTCCCACCTTCTGCAGTCACCGCCATAAGCCTGGAGGCTATTACCTGCTGTAAGTACCATACGTTATCTGAGAGGCTATTTACCTTCAATCCATCGAGATCCAGAACTCTCAGTGCTGCCCTGCTGTCTGCGAATGTCACCATCATCTGCCCTCCAATTAACCTAGGAATAGAAAACCACAATATGTCATCCTTGCAGACATTAAAGACTGTTGGGAACATATTTTAAAGTGTCACTATCAGGTTTTTTTTTTGTTTTTTTTTGCAGAAATCAATAGTCCAGGCGATTTTAAGAAACTTTGTCATTGGGTTTATTGGGAAATCTGCCATTATCTGCATTCAAAAAGACTTTCCCCAGGTCCCCCCCCCCCTCTCTCAGTCACTGCTCATTATCAGGAAATCTCCACTCTTTTACATCAGTTGTTCCCTGTGTAACCTATGGAGAGGGGAGGGGGAGGAGGGAGATTAGTCGGCAACAGAGAACCAAGGTTTACACAGTGGAAGTTGTGTGAAAGCCGCTATTCAGAGGTCAGTGCTGTCTTCAGAGGAGATAGCTCGGTGATGTAGCTATAAATTAACTCTTTGTTGTCCTGTTTTGGTGCCTCATCTCCCTCCACCCCTCCCTTCTCCATAAAGAACCATGAAGACAGGGGGGAGAGCTTCAAACTGCTTTTTCATGATAAAAATGCATTATTCGGCTAATAAACCCAATTACAAAGTTTCTTAAAATCGCCTGTACTATTGATTTCTGCAAAAAAAAAATAATTAAATGACAGGTACACTTTCAGAAGACTTTACTTTATCTGTGGACTAGAAATGAGCGAACCTGCATCTAATTACAGGTGGCTGGAGAAGCTGGATGCCGCCCTAAGGCTGCCTGGAAAACATGGATACAGCCATAGGCCATAAGCTGTAGACTCCTAGGTCTGCATCCAACTTCATAAGCAACCACCTATCAAAATGCAGAGCGCGCTCGACGTTTGCTCACCTCTACTGTTGATTTGGGGTTGTGATGACCAGCAGTTTTACAATATACTATTTTTTTTTCATTCTTTACATCAATGTTATACATACGGCTAAAACTGTGCTCCATGCTCCCTCCGTGCCGATATTTGGTCTTTTCTCTGTTAAAAAAAAGAGACCAAACACAGGAAGCCCCGTCCTCACACAAGGAGGGACAACTGTCCATCATGCAGGTTGTATATTACCTGAGACAATTACCTTACACTAATTATACTATTAAGTTTTACTAATTCTATTGTCAGCTCTGCAGCTTACCAGGAGACAATGCTCTGTGTTATGTATAATGTCACTGTGTGGTTACAGAGGTTTTGGTGCTGTGTGACAGGAGAGCTGACCATATAATGCAAGCACGTGAGGATTCTTTAATACTGAATGTGGACATGCAGCAGCTGTACACATGTACAGTGAAGACTTTCCCAGCTCTGTGCACAACGAGGAATGGCTGTCAATCAATACCAAACCATGTCTGAGTGTTTGGTCTGTTTTTTTGAACAGACAAAAGACCAAGTATCGGCATGGAGGGAGCATGGAGCACAGTTTGGCAGGGAGGGGGACACCTAGTGGCCATACGTCTAACTTTGACTTAAAAATAGAAAGCTTAAAACAATAAAATAAAGAGTATATTGTACAACTTCTTGCAATCACAACCCCTGCTGATATGTATGTATGTATGTATGTGTATATATGTGTGTGTGTGTGTGTGTGTGTGTATATACATATATATATATTTTTTTTTTTTTTTTTTTTTAAAGTGCCTCTTGACCATGGAAACTTAATCATTTAAGTTTCACATTTTTAACTTTAATTTCATCACTTCAGTAGGGTTTAACCATCAGCGATGTAAGTCAATGACTACCCCTTGTGAGGTACCCTATATGATGGTTGAAGCACCGTGCTACAGACTTTGCTCATAATAATCTAATAACATAATAGAGACTCCAAACATTTAATAAAAAAGTAGTAAGAACTGATATCTGGTTAACTCCAGTATAATCTGCTTCCCCTGACTTGCTTTATGGGGGTTGTTCTCGCCATTTTTGGATAATTCAGCTTCAGTCACTAAGTAGTTAAGTTTTTAGCAGTAAGAACATACTTCCAATTTGTTGCTTTCTACTTTTCGCTCCATTAAGTGCTTTTAGCTGTCATGGTGGATTGCCGCCCACTCAGCGCATCACACAATATTTGTTACACAATCTGCGCTCACCGTACGAGGACCACAGTGCCGTGATTCTGAAACCGTTCCACCAGCTCGGAACTTAGATCTTCCGGAAACTCGGCCTTCTCCTCAGGTGTCGGAGAATCTATGTGGACTTCAACGGTGGCGTCCAAAGGCCCCTGGGAGGAGGAGATCTCCTGGAATACCTTCTCTCTCATTGGCACATCCACCTCCTGCACTTCCACCTCCACAATGGCCAACACAGGTCTAATCAGAAGACAAAGACATTAAGAGTCCATATGTGCAGATTTACAGATCTAACACCCCAAGGAAAGCATCGCTGGAGACCAGGAGGAAGCAGCGGCAGATAGAGCAGTCGGCTGGTTTCCCTACGCTCACCCAATGCCAGGTCCTAGATGCTGGTTTGACACATGGCAGATTTTTTGGAAAACTACCAATGCAATTTTTGTGCCAAAACCAGAAGTGGATCCAACAGGATTATATTTGCCATCCCATCTGAATCCACTTCTGGCTTCGGTACAAGAACTGCCGTGTGTGATTCCAGCATCAAACGGTCGGGCCTCCTCCTCTATGTACAATGTAACTCTTATGTTTGGCAATGATGTCATCAGCTATGGCCCCTATATGGTTACCGATGGCAAAAAAAAAATCATACAAA
This sequence comes from Dendropsophus ebraccatus, assembly GCF_027789765.1. Lineage (NCBI taxonomy): Eukaryota > Metazoa > Chordata > Amphibia > Anura > Hylidae > Dendropsophus > Dendropsophus ebraccatus. The sequence continues at coordinate 64,425,699 of NC_091468.1, read as the reverse complement.
AGAATACAATGTTCACACACTTATCCATCCTCCACAATTACTAAGTGGGAGGAATATGCCCCCTCCTCCGTATATTGTAATGATCATATCCAGCGGGCTTTTACTTAGGCCGATTACCTGCCAGGAGAGTTGCTAGAAAGGCTCCCTAGGCTGATGCGCACACATAAAGGAAAGACACCTGTTCATCATGCAGGTTGTATATCACCTCACGCAATTAAACAGACTAATTATATTATTAACTTTTGCTAATTCTATAATCAGCTCTGCAGCTTACCAGGAAACAATGCTCTATGTTATGTATAATGTCACTGTGTGGTTACAGAGGTTTTAGTGCTGTGTGACAGGAGAGCTGACCATACAATGCGAGCACCTTCAGGATTCTCTGCCACTGAATGTGGACACACATCAACAGTACACATGTGCAGTGAGGGAGACACCTAGTGGCCATATGTATAAACATTGATTTATACACTTTTTGTACAGTGTTATCGGGGGCTGCCATATTGCCTGGGCTGTTTTTAACAGCACTTGGTGACATGCTTTACAGCAAGACTCATGGACATAGACAACAATAGACAGACTCTGTCCCCTTAAGATTAATGTGTGTAACATCATTGAGCGTGCTCTGTGACCTTTAAAAAGATCATTCCTCAGGGAACTGCTAATGTCTCCTCTATCTACTGGTGTCACATGACGCTGCAATGCTGTACCGATCCCTTTACAGCAGACTCCTCTTATCACCACAGGCACAACAGGAAGTGTTTCTCAGCTTAGTTTTAGCCCCAGTGGTGAGAATGAAAACTGACCTCAGGATTATTTTATATTATGGTTAGAAAAATCCAAAATTAGGAAAAATGTCACCAAAATTTTTTAAAAATATATAACATAAAAAAATTATTTAAACAATAAGTAATTTTCTTATGACACTGTCCCTTTAAATAAATTAAAAATATTTTCAGAGACCACATATAGAACATGAAGTTACTATGAAGAATACCTGTGATCAGATGATGGAACCTCTGCTCTCCCATAATACATCAGAGCACCAGGACTCCATGTGTGTT